>NW_008751738.1:698683-786529 GCF_000715545.1 Opisthorchis viverrini
GACAGTTAGCGGATTGTCCAGGTATGCGGGCACACCAGGAATGCCATTGAGGATAGTGTTCATCAGCGGCTAAAATATTGTAGATGTTCGTATTCGTGTAGGCCCTCGTGCGTATAATGGTCAGCAGGAATAGGGAGTCCGCCGCAACTCCAATCTGCAAACACGCATCGACCAGGTTACGTTTAGCGAAACAGCTGCCACCGTTCATAATGGTGGATAAATATTCGGGTATCGGTGGTGTGAAGTGGCGCTGTTCGAGAACAGCATTTAGGCCGATTGAGAAGTCGGCACAAATCTGGATTGACCCCTTTGGCCCTTTAACCACAACGATTGGTGACGTCCATGAGGAGTAATTTACTGATGACAGGACATCTCGCTGCTCGAGACGCTGCAGTTTTGCAACGACCTGTGGCAAGGAGGCGCACGCCACCGGTCTCTTGGAGCGAAAATCTGGGGCAGCCTCTGGTCACACTAGGAGAATTGCTTGTGTGGTGGAAGAGCAACCAAGACCAGGCTCAAAACTTTAGCGACTCGCCGAATGATATTATCGGACTGATTTGGAATAGCAACGCAAGGAACGGCCATATTGCATATTTAACTGATTTTGATATCGACCAAACCAAGACGGTAGAAACAGTCAAGTCAAAGAAGATTCCATTGGCAGCGGTCACGTAACACGACCTAGCGAATGCTGTCCCCTTGAACGAGACGCAGCATCTCAAACCCCAGGAAAGCTGCAACTCACGATCACAAGCGTTGATGGAAGCCCTAAAGGACAGTCGGACAGAAGGTCTATAAAGCGTATTCCAAAGCATCTTAGATGTATTATTGATGTCCGAATCGGCGCCCAACTGCAGTCGGACCGGAGGTCCATTGACTAGGACAATAACTCGAAAAATAAACGGTTTCGGGGTATACTGACATCCCCAACACATCATTTGCAATGAAGCGAAATTCAAGGCAAAACTCCCCTCACATAAATATACGTTTTTCTGATGAATACTTTCCAAGAAACAACCCAATAGACACCGCTGACGTCCTAGATAGGATACACTTGGCAAGGCAGTGCCGTCTTACAGATCATGGTCAGTGTGACCAAGGCATATATGAAGGGTAAATGGGAAATTCGACGTAAAGGAAGCGTTTTATAACAAATAGTTCTATTGCGTTTTTGCCTCGCAAAACCGACCTCTCATAAGCCTTATACAATGTTTTCTATACAAGCTCAAGCATTTGACAATTTTGACTCAGGCTCTATAACCAACAACTGGCGAGGATTCCGTTTTACAAGAAAAAAACTACATTTCTTTTGCTTTGGATTCTTATGTGTTAAAAATATAAACCCGGCTGTAACAAAAGGTCTCACTTTGTGAATTTAGGCAGGCCACTGTCAACAAGAGGGCAATGCATTAAACAGCCGGACTAGATATGACATCTAAAACCCACATTAAGAACACCATACTTTCGAATCAAATACTTCCCGGTTGCTCCGAATCGGTAGCGAGTCTGTGTTATTTTCTAATGCTCCTAATATCAGTGCACTATGTTGCGGAGCACTCTACAATGTCCGTGATCTACTCTGTGGTGGCTGAAGTCCACAAGATATCTGTCAATTGAAAAGATAGCATCCACATCGGCTGACCAAATAAGTGGCACTACATGAAAGCATTAATTCTGGCCCACCACTGCTACGTGTGAACACTGGTTGCACATGCATTTATCATAGTTTAAGGTTTTCGACACCTTTCAAGTAACACATAGCTAACAAAAACTTTAAGTTTGCAACTTCGGCAATACCCTGTTTGGACGACCTGAATGGCCGTTATCCACGTATTGTGTCGTGCGGTGGACGTCAATAGGGCTACGCCTGCACTGAGCCTGCCAGACCACGCGATAGGGAGAAGACAGAGAACTGGGGACATGGCTGTATGGCCGGGACAAAACGTAATGAACGTCTGCGTAAATATATATGTTTACTAACTGGCCAAATATGGTCGTTCACTTGTTCGCTCCGTACAGCCAATGGTGGTGTTCCGGTCGTGAGTAATATCAGGTCCACTAAGCTGGTCGTTTGTTAGTAAGCCGTGTTTGGTGGGAGCCGCCGACTCACCTACTTCCCGGACGTGTAGTACCAATGGTGACCTTGGGGATGCGTCACTCTCTGCACATGTGCTTTTTCTTCTGTCTGGGCGCGTCCTGACACCATTCAACCTGACCTATTATCTACATTCACAGGATCCTCAAATGGACCAAAAAACCTGCGAGCTTATATTGGCTTCGTTCTACCTTGTTTCTTTGGCCAGCAGGAGAAGAATCACACATGCCAGCCTAATGAATTTAAATGTGAAATCCGTTACGGGGTTGTCCAAAAACCGAAGTATGTCTGGCCAATTTTGGCACGCCACCGCCATAACCAGCTTGATAGCACACCCGCAACTATTCCCTTCCTTCTGTCGGTCTGTCGCTCACTCGTTCCAATAACTGCAACTACGAACAAGATCCCCACATAGACCCAGCTGCCTCCAGGATATGTTCATTCCAATCAGCCGAAACTTTTTCAAATTTAAACATTTCTGTTTGTCGGTGCTCCCACGGTATTCAATGACTTTATACTCATTTCGTGTTCCAGCTCGTGTGTTGCCATCATCCCATCTTCCGAGGAAATAATATGCCCGTCTCCGCATTGGCGACACTAGTGAGTCTCTAAGGTTTTACCGTACACCATGTTTCTCAGATTCCTGTTACTACTATCCGGTTTGACAATCCACCCATTCAATGATCCCCAACTGTACTTTATGTGACCCCGGCCGCTATGGGGTTTTGTAACTTTATTTTGCTTCCATTATAACACTACGTATTTTGTCAGTTGCATAACCGTTTTCTTGAGTACGAAAAACTGCAAAAACGTGCATGTGTACAACTTCACTCAATACAAACGTGGTCACGTGCATCGAATCTCTCTTCTGATTTCGCTCGCGCTTATGGCGGTCATTCGCTAGTCTCATCTGCTAACTCTGGTATCAAAACATTTCAGGCTATCTTCGGAATATATTATATGTGGGAACTGTTCATAAGAAGAACCCTGGACAACCATGATTGGAATATTTTTCATTCGCTGGGCCAAAGACGAACTATCTTAAAGAGAACAATTGTTGGTGAGTCCGTTCCATTTGACTTCTTCATTAGTGTATGCTCAATCTAGCGTTGTTATTTTTATTCCTCCGCCACACACTGCTGGTAATGTAATTTATTTGGTAGCCAGAACACTACACCATGAGCTTAACTCTCCAAGGCCTCGAGGCCTCAACGGTGGTTTCAGGTTTTGGTTCAGTATGACCGGCTGGATGACGCCAACTCTGCTATTCAACAGATCTGAGGTCCTCGTTCCTCATTTTTCACCGGTACACCTTTCTTGTCATGTGTCAGACAAGAAACCTCTTGTTTTGCCCTCCCTCGCTTAGTTTTTTGAACGCCATTTTCAAATCCTAACGAACCAATCTTGCTCGATGGTATTCCCAAAAACGCATGATTACTGTGCTTTCCTGCCAGTGCTGGTTCGGTGATGACTATGCCCAGAATAATGCAAGTTTTTTGAACGCCATTTTCAAATCCTAACGAACCAATCTTGCTCGATGGTATTCCCAAAAACGCATGATTACTGTGCTTTCCTGCCAGTGCTGGTTCGGTGATGACTATGCCCACATCGAATAATGCACTCCATCTATGACGCTATCCCTTTTCCCAACTCCCATGTGTCAACGATCCCCGCCAGCCATGTTTTCATTCTGGTGAGTGCGGCTCCATCATGGAAGTTGGTTCTGAAGTGGAAGAAGTCTAGTTGAGAACAGGTACATATTACGCCTGCCGTCATAGATGATCGGTATCCAATTAAGTGTGGCCTCCTACTTTAAGAACGCCGAGGAGCGTTCAGATATGCCACTAGTCTGTTTCGTGTTTTATCTCGTCAACCGGTTTCCTGATAAGAACCGGTGGTCGTTGATGACCCTGAAGGTCCACTTACTTAAACCAAAGGTTACAAGCAACATAATAATGGAACGTGCAACTCAGATAGAATACCTCCTTATAATTCGAAGGAGGGTTGACCTTCAGGGGAATTACTTTTGGTTCGTTCGCGTTCTATAGGAAGCTGTACCACCAGACTGCTGAAGACTGATATCCAATGACCACCGCAGTAAAATAATTTTCATAGTGTTTACATTGGTCCTCTTTTGAATTTCACTTTCTCTTTTTCAAAAAATCGTCATGCTTTCACTGCTTCTTCCCCTTTTTATGTTATCTTTTACTTTATTCCTCGCCATTTGTATGCCATAAGTGTACCCAAGGAAAGTGCTTAGAGCATTAGCTCATACTCTTTCAAAGGCTGTGATTCCGCCGGTGGCGAAGGATGCGCCGCTCTTCCATCACGATACGTGTTACGCCCATTAGGGAGCATAGCGGCTATGGCCCACTTTGGCCCCACCCATTTTTATTGACACCTTTAAATATGGTGTCCCGGAATCCACGTAGCCTTAATTAAAACGGGGTTCACAGGCACATACACACCACATAAGCCTGGTTTCTGCCATCGCGGTGAATTTTTCTGCTACGGTGTTGTTCGCGTGCATTCTAATAGAAGTTCATATTCGTTTCCTCAGGGTTAACGGTCCCCAAACCACATGGATTACCTCATCGTCAGTGCCACATCGAGAGCTGGAAATATTTAAACAAATTCCATCGTGCTCTTCTTTCATCAGGGCAGGGGTTGAGTAACTAACTACATACGGGTCAGTTCTTATGGTTGACTCTTGCGATTAACACTTATGATTTTGCAAGGTGTCAATCGTTAGATTCTCCAGGCTAGTCATGTCCCTCATCAGAATAGAGAATCAGGTTTGCCTACAACAACCAGCATGTGGACGTCAAAAGTGCTTCAAGTACAAACGAACTAATTGCTTCCCCTTAGCCGACAAACGCTCGCTCCTCCGAAACGTCGAGCTATAGAATAAAATTTTCACAAAAATTGTAGCATCTTGTTGTATATAACCTCACAATAAAACCCCGTGATCTGCCTTAGTTTTGTTGCAATTTGTTTCTACCTATTTCCATCTACCTTCATAACATTTGGCGCGCGTTTTATTTTCAAAGTTGCAGTGCTATGGTTCCAACCATGGCCACAGATAAGTTTGATGGGACTTTGGCTACGGTCCAGTTTTCATCCTTTGGGGCATTTGAGAAAGCATTGAATGGATACCTGAATGATAAATATATAGTACATCGAGTACTTGAGGCACCAAAGCTGTTTAGCGTCACGGGCCCGCATAATACAGATGCAAAAATGGCCAGCAAAAGCAACGAAAAATCAAGGTATATGCAGAAGTTCGCAGGCAGGGCGCGTTTGTTGATTGCCAACAGCACACGATTCACTGGTGCGATTCACATTACACGATTTACTCACATGGTCCTCCGACTGGAGGGAAGCAACCCGTGACCGCGCATCAGCATGACTCGATCTGTCAATCCATCAATTTCAACTTCTCACCCAGATCCAGTTGCCACAGAAATGTCCATCCCTCTCTGATTGCTGCTGCCTTGACAACCGTTATGGGGCTGTCCATTAACCGAAATATGTCAGTGTAATGATGGCATGGCATTGCTTTACCCAATGTAATGGTACCCTCGCAAATATTTTCTTCAGAATCTCGACCGCTTTCTCTGGACCACTAAAGCCTGATATTGCAATTACGAGCAAATATTTCACCTGGCCCTAACCGCTTCTGTGACAAGTTTATTCTAGCCCGGTAAAAATTTCGTTCGGATTTGACCAACCTGGTTTTCTGCTGAAATTTCGGTTTGCCCCTCCCACAAGTGCACTTCTATATACGATGTTCGTTTGGCCCTATGCATTAGCACTATCTCCACACCAAATCTATCCTTTACACCTGACCTCCCCACAGAAGTGGCACCAGTGGGTATACTTAGGCTCAGGTTAAACTATCCTTTCGAGACAAAATGTTCCATTTGCTTCAACTTCGAATTAGCCCATGTTCGTCTGCATTGTTGTTTGTTGAGACTCCGGCCATTCACTCAACCGCCCAAGGTCACCCGTGGCCATCAGTGGTCCACACTTTCAGTTCACGTCATCCGGCTTCATCTTTGAACTAGTCGGACCTCATGCCCACTGTCCTGTTCATTATTTTTTCGGTTCCCACAATTGCGACGACTGTTATTGTAATAAGCATGCTTCGTTGGTTGTACCTTCTTCCCCACTGTGCTGTTGCCCGCAGTGTTCAGGTTTAGCCACCCTATCAGGCCTCAATCGACATGTATCCTTTAAGTTGGGAAGTAATCATATTAGTATTTCGTCGGGGCGATAGTCCCTAAAAAGCACACGGTTGCCAGGCCTGAACGTTGGCCTCCATACTGTCACTGATCGAAACGCGTAAGTGAGGGAAGGTAGTGGTATGGATAAGTCTCAACCGCCTGTTCGTAATAAGCTCCGCCGGAGAACAACCGTTCGGAGATTGTGGATTACAAGTTGCCTTATAATTTAGCAGGAACGTATCCTTTCTGCTTTCGTGAATGCGCGTTTAAAGGTGTCAACGAACTTTCCAGTATAACCGTTGGATTAGGTGTGGAATGGTGGGGAAGTAACAAGTATTTTGCCGTGTCTTCGCAAGAATTTGCTAAACTGATGAATTGTGAACTGAGTACCATTGTCGGGCACAATAGTTTCTGGGATACCGCAGTTAAGTGACGGTTGCCATCTTGCAGACATATTAATGACTTTAGGCCACTTATGGAAGGCATCAATAAAGATGAGGAAGCTTTGTTCCGTCAGTGGGTCCGAAAAAATCCACATGGATGCGAGACCATGGTTTTTCTGGCTGCATCCAAGGCTGCGGCGGCTGTCGGTTGGGTAATTTCTGGGCAGCTGCGCAACGGAAACAACTCCGACATGCCTGCTACATGTGCTCATCCATACCGGGCCAGTAGGCGTATTTGCGAACAAGGGCCTTCATGCGGCTTATCCCTGGATGTCCGCTGTGGAACTGTGCTAGGACCCGTTGGCGAATTTGGGTAGGAATGACAATTCAGACACCAAAGAGCGGCTACGAATATACTCCAGCTCTCTTACACTTTGACCGACAACAACATGCTATCTCCAGTAAACAGGCGCACGAGGGACGCAAGGATGATCACCCAAATGTCATTCTCTAGAAGAAGCGCTCCAACAAAACCGGAGAAATCGCTTCTTGGTGGTGTTTGCACAAAGTCATAATACGCATTGCTTCACACAACTGGTAACGCGGTAAGGGGAGCAAGCGAACGTTTGGTTTTCAGGCACATTTTCTTCCCCAACTGCCATATAGAGAACCTAGAGCGGGCTATCTGCATTTAAAAATCTTACCGAAGGGACACTTAAGCCATCCAATTATGTCATTCGCTGTGCCTTGGCGAACTGGATTTTCGCGTTAAAAATGGGTGGCACGTTTTTAACCAAGTACTATTTTCACGGAATTGTTCCGCAAAGGTTCGAGCTCGAAACCTACCAAAACAGGATTACAACGAGCAAACTCCTCAAATTGTTGACGGCTGTCTGCTTACGTGAGAAAAATCTAAACGGAGTTAGCTGTTTTGATTGCCTTCTGAAAAACAATCCACCTAAAACATGCTCTATAAGGGAAAATCACATTCGGTGGCCGAGAGCGCTCAATAACATGCTTAAACGAAATCTAGTCTGTCATCTCTGGTGGCGAAAGATACCTTCCACTCTAAGTAGCATCTGTGTCGTTGGAATCTTCGCCTGGGACCACGTAGCTTCCCTACTGTGTTGCACAAAACGCTTGAAAATTTCTCCCACCCAACCTCCCTGAACTCAGTTGCATAAATTTAAATGTTCCGCCCAATCCTGCCTGCTATTCATTGACATTTTATGATTGTATAATCCCATTTCTATCTCATCCCTTAAAACATTGCGTTGCACATACTATGAACATGTTATTTGTTCCCCACATGAACTGTATTGTCATCTGTTTAAATTCGCATTTTGGGGAAATTTTCGAACTGGACCTCTCACACTTGGTACGCGTCTCTTTGTCCGTCGTTGGCCTAACTGTCGGTCGATAACTGTCAAGTTTTGTTGTACGTTAATTGATTTATTAATGTTTTGTCATATGGCACAGCGCATTTTCGTCGGGGTCACTTTCGTTTTGAATTCGGATCCGTTGTTCTGTACCCGTTGCTCGACTTAGCGGTTTTGTCGCTTACTCTTGCTAATAGATTATCCTCTCCCACTGGGTATAAATGGTATTAACCTCCTTGCAGTGAGGATTTCATAAATTTCTTTCGATCGTCAATTTGGTTATTTCTGGAGGACAATCAGTGTGCGCAATGCCAAGGCTTTAGCACCCATATGTTCCTTAGAACTTGGACCAAACTAGATTTCAGCCATCGGACTCAGATGGTATTATTAAGACAGGTGACGTTCAGGTCGCCGTCTCTAAATCAGCAGCAGACGTAATGAGAAAAATGGGTCCACCGGATACTCCCCGTTATATGGTTGTTAGTTCCGCAGTCTTGAACTTGTGACTAGAAATCATTTATGGTGGCCATGAAAACATCAAAATCAAGCAACGGACGCACCTTCGCCGCCAATAAAGTTCCAGAAATCATGCGCGCACCGGCGCCTTGGTCGCCGGCGCCAGGTTGATTGAAGATGAAATGTGAGCCTATTCGGTCATTTAATTGAAGTGAACCCAAATTATTTCAGGTGGAGCTATGGGGTTTTGAAGGTTGCGTTTTCTACGTAGAATCGGTTTAATGAGTTTGCTTGTTCAGATGATATATTGCTCATAGAATTTTTCGGTTAAAAAAAGTTCAAGGTCATTGACCATTGCCCATTTGTATTTCATAAACCGTTTGCGCGATAAGGCACAAAATCAAACTTCAGCATATTTATAGCATTCCGCGGGGTTCTTCACAAGCCACATAAAGTCTACAAGATACCAGTTACAAATTGCGCTCAGCAGAATGCTGGAATAAATCTTGCATGCGTAAAATCCCGCAAACAACAGATCAGCAAACCTCGCCTGTCATTCAATATGTAAATTAAAAAAGAATTTAATGCATCGTGAAATAATGATGATAGCATGCAACTCTGTAGATGATTTCCATTCTCTGATATGCACAAATACTCAGCCGAAAGCGCTGTGCTATGTGGAAATTGCACGCAAATTAACAATACAACAATATCTTTCACGTTAGAAATAATCGCGCTGCTTCCCAACATGCAAACTGTAGTTACCCAAGCGCCCTGTACAACCGTTATTCATTAAATCTGGCCAACCCCCGGTCTAGTGCCACATGGTCCTCCAACTGAGGGGAAAATTATGTGTGAACCTGCATCAGCCTGACTACATCTGCATCAATCTCTTCGTCCAACTCAGATCCGGACGCCACGAAAATGCGTATCTCCTCTCCGATTGCGGCATCCTTCACAGTCGTTACGGGGCAGTCCATCAACCGAAGTATGTTTTGAAGTGATGGCATGACACTGCCATACCCAGCTTGTTGGCATTCCCGCAAAAACTTTCTTCAGGATCTCGACCGCAAACTCTCACCCAATTGAGCCTCTAATTGCAGCTACAAGCAATTTTACCTGGTCATGACGACCTCTGGGACGAGATCATTCTAACCGGATAAAATTTCGTTCGGATTTGACCAACCTGGTTTTCTGCTGAAATTTCGGTTTGCCCCTCCCACAAGTGCACTTCTATATACGATGTTCGTTTGGCCCTATGCATTAGCACTATCTCCACACCAAATCTATCCTTTACACCTGACCTCCCCACAGAAGTGGCACCAGTGGGTATACTTAGGCTCAGGTTAAACCATCCTTTCGAGACAAAATGTTCCATTTGCTTCAACTTCGAATTAGCCCATGTTCGTCTGCATTGTTGTTTGTTGAGACTCCGGCCATTCACTCAACCGCCCAAGGTCACCCGTGGCCATCAGTGGTCCACACTTTCAGTTCATGTCATCCGGCTTCATCTTTGAACTAGTCGGACCTCATGCCCACTGTCCTGTTCATTATTTTTTCGGTTCCCACAATTGCGACGACTGTTATTGTAATAAGCATGCTTCGTTGGTTGTACCTTCTTCCCCACTGTGCTGTTGCCCGCAGTGTTCAGGTTTAGCCACCCTATCAGCCTCAATCGACATGTATCCTTTAAGTTGGGAAGTAATCATATTAGTATTTCGTCGGGGCGATAGTCCCTAAAAAGCACACGGTTGCCAGGCCTGAACGTTGGCCTCCATACTGTCACTGATCGAAACGCGTAAGTGAGGGAAGGTAGTGGTATGGATAAGTCTCAACCGCCTGTTCGTAATAAGCTCCGCCGGAGAACAACCGTTCGGAGATTGTGGATTACAAGTTGCCTTATAATTTAGCAGGAACGTATCCTTTCTGCTTTCGTGAATGCGCGTTTAAAGGTGTCAACGAACTTTCCAGTATAACCGTTGGATTAGGTGTGGAATGGTGGGGAAGTAACAAGTATTTTGCCGTGTCTTCGCAAGAATTTGCTAAACTGATGAATTGTGAACTGAGTACCATTGTCGGGCACAATAGTTTCTGGGATACCGCAGTTAAGTGACGGTTGCCATCTTGCAGACATATTAATGACTTTAGGCCACTTATGGAAGGCATCAATAAAGATGAGGAAGCTTTGTTCCGTCAGTGGGTCCGAAAAAATCCACATGGATGCGAGACCATGGTTTTTCTGGCTGCATCCAAGGCTGCGGCGGCTGTCGGTTGGGTAATTTCTGGGCAGCTGCGCAACGGAAACAACTCCGGCATGCCTGCTACACGTGCTCATCCATACCGGGCCAGTAGGCGTATTTGCGAACAAGGGCCTTCATGCGGCTTATCCCTGGATGTCCGCTGTGGAACTGTGCTAGGACCCGTTGGCGAATTTGGGTAGGAATGACAATTCAGACACCAAAGAGCAGACAGCCATTGACAACAGATAATGAACTCCGTCGCTGAAAAAGTTCCCGGGGTTGCTCTGATGGACAGGTCTTTGGCCAACTTCATTGCTGATACTCCATTGCGTTTTGTAACATGCCGTCATTTTTGGTGGCATCTCTGAGCGCATCAAAAGTCACGGGTAGTTGGTTCATGGTCTCCAACACCACGACAGGGACTTCCGGTTTGACGGAAACGGTTGCTTTGGCGGTGTCCTCTGGTTCCATTTTGTGGGAAGCAATAAGAAGCATCAGCGTGCTCAATTATCTTGATTGGGGCATACTTTATAGTAAAGTTGTAGCCGAGCGAAATTGCTCCATCGTGGTAGACGATTGGCTGTGTAGACCGGGATACCTTTATTGGAAAAGGCAAGCAGTGGTTTGTGATCCGTCATCAGCGTAAAAAGTCAACCGTAAAGCGACCTGTAGAGCTTTTTCCTCCAAAAATTGATGGCTAGCGCTTCTTTCTCAGTCTGACCGTAATTCTGTTCAGCTGTAGCCGGCGACGATGCAGCATGAGCGAACGCCGTTTGCGTACCATCGGGGAATGTGTGAGCAATGACTGCACCAACTCCACGGTTTGATGCGTCAGTTGTGAGTACAATAGGTAAACAGAAAATAAAGGGCCCGAGTAGAAGTTTAGACTGCAAAAGCCTATCCACTTCCTCGAACGCAAGCTGACAATAGCGCGACCGATCCCACCGACAGTGATGACTGTCCAAGGCACCATTCAAACATGTAGAGTAATCGGCACAGGCACAGACGGCACCCTTTGGATCTTTGACAACCACGATTGGTGCAACCCATTTGGAGTAACTCACCAGTTTCAGGACTCCGGCATCTTCAAGGTGTTTGAGTTTAGCACCAAGAATTGGTAGAACTGCGTATGGTACTGGCCTTTTGGGTCTGAAAACTGACTCGACTTCCGGGCACAGACGAAGCATCGCTTTTGCTTTCGGGCAACATCTAAGACCTTCGTGGAAAAGTCTTCACATTTGTGTTGCAGTCATAGGATCACGGCATCGACTGGGTAAATTGTGCCTGACACTCTCAAGAGTTGGGTTGGTTTTGATATGCATGAGTTATCGATTGATAATGTTGGAAGATGCAAATGATCAATCCAGTCTGTGCCCATGAGGTAAAGCTCACGAGCAGCAAGACAGACAACACCACAATCATGGTGGCCTACTATCTTTATCTGACGATCAAATTCCCCAAGTGGTTTAGGCCCACCACCTGAAGCATTTCTGGTAGTGTTCATTGTCGGTCTGAGTTGTTGTGACCCGATCTTTCTCCAGGTGCGCCAGGAATCAATCGTAATATTGGAAGCCCTGTTGAGCTGCAACCGAATCGTGCTTTAGTTTGCTCTGATTGTGACATACTTGCGATGAGCATCGATCTGATTGTCAAATGTTGCCACTATTGCGTTGAAAAAGGGTTCTGGTTGGCTCCATTAGCTTCGTGACCTCCGGGTTTGACTGCGTCTTTGGCTAGCCTTAAGCGTCCGGCACTGGCTTTCCTTGTGCCCAGATCGATTGCACAGTGAAAATTTTTGCGCTTTTTATACGGACACAACCGCACGAAATGCCATTCGCCGCATTACCAGCATGCTGGTTGGGCTTGACTCCGTTCGAATCCATTAGCACGGGAGGTTACCTTGATATCGTCTTGGCATTGTTGAATGCAGGGTTAGATAAGAGCCTCTCTAATATAGCCGTGTCGTGTTTAGGATTTGAATGGCGCTGGCACTCATGGGTAATTGATTGCAGCGTTATCTTGGGAATTTGTTCAATCTTATTTAATAGTCTCACCCTGATATCACTGTCTGAATGTGAGTGGAGGCCACACATAAATAGTAAGACACTTGACTGGTCTTTCGTCATGGTAGATAACTTGGATTGCTCGCATTCAAGGTTGGCTCTGCCGGCATAAGTGATGGCGGATTCCTTGTTCGCCAGTTTCATGCATTAGTAGTGAACGATAGACGGGGACTAACGCCCACCGAAGATCTTGAGAGCCGCTTCATGGTTGTGTCAGTGGTGAAATCTCGAGTGTTCTTGGGTAGAATAGTGTTAAAATACCGTATGTGTTTCGTTGTGCCAAGCTTTCTGAGCCAAGAGCATGCACTCCAGGCATTATCTTCGTGCTTCAGGTTGATTTTGAAAACATCTTCCTAACGTTTGAAACACAACTCAGTGGTTAGGACAGCTTCGAGGTCATTAGGAAACTCCGCGATGCTGTTGGCGATCGAGTCCACTAAATTTGCTTCTGAAGCGAAATTAGATGCTTGAATTTTAAGTTGCTTCGTCAATGTTTCCACCAAACGAAATTGCGCCGCTTCAGACTGATTTTGTCGTTGCAGCAGAATTTCTTCCAACGCTTCAGCAGTTATTGTGATGATTCCGTGGGTTTGGGCGTCGCCAATATGCAATCTGATGACTCATTACTCTGTTTTACCTGACTGCTGACGCGCTCCAGTGCCTAGTGCCGGAAAAAGTACTAACAGAGGCGAACACAACAGTTCTATTCCGAACAAGCGAGTGTGAGAGTGAGTGCGTGCGAGTGAGAAAATACAACCGTCCCAAGTTATTTATTAGAGGAACACTGTCTGGACTCGGTCAAACGCTGACGTACGCGGTCCGGCTTTGGTACGAGGCCGTGGACCAATGCATATTGAGGAGGCGTTTTCTTTCTGGTCAACATCTAGCGGAGCCGAGAGTGTCAGTAGATTTCGAGCGTTCGGTGGTTGCTTCTATGCTCTAAATAATAATAATGTATATTCCCAACTTGTGGGTGGCATACCATCTGGCATGATCATGGTTTACAATCATGCTACGGGTATGATAGGGGGATTTGCGGGTAATGGGGATTGAGCGAAAAGGGGACAATGAACTATACACGCACAATATGGGATGCTCCATTTTGGCGATGTGATCAACAAACAACTGAAAACGTCACATAAGAAACGGGACGCAACACTCCGACAAACTGGAGCACGGTGCATAGGTATGCCGATTGGCTCTTGCGGGAATAAGCCTGCAACCGAAAGTAAATCACAAAAGGTACTGATTACATTATGGACGTTGTCGATTGGCGGTGTGCATCCCCTCGATTTCATACGCTTGAGAACGCGACCCTCAAGAGTGCACCATCATCGTGTTCAAACTAACAAGGAGGAATAACTTTACGTTAACTAACTTAGTTTCTGATGCAAACACCCAGGTGCTCCCAGACGGTTGGCATCTGGCTGGTAAATGCAACACTCCGACAAACTGGAGCACGGTGCATAGGTATGCCGATTGGCTCTTGCGGGAATAAGCCTGCAACCGAAAGTAAATCACAAAAGGTACTGATTACATTATGGACGTTGTCGATTGGCGGGGTGCATCCCCTCGATTTCATACGCTTGAGAACGCGACCCTCAAGAGTGCACCATCATCGTGTTCAAACTAACAAGGAGGAATAACTTTACGTTAACTAACTTAGTTTCTGATGCAAACACCCAGGTGCTCCCAGACGGTTGGCATCTGTGCTGGTAAATGAACATTCTCATTCTACCAGGCGAAACAACACTCCTGCACCCATTTTTCTTCGTATATAGAGACCGGCCAGTTCAAAGCAGTAGGAAATTTTATCCACAGATGTTTTCTTAGGTTGCTTCTCTACCTAATAAAGGTGGTTGTCGGATCACAACCTACAAGAACAAGGCATACAACCACCATCAACTGCCTTCGACGGCCCGCGTAAATAACTGAACCGAGTGGTGGATAAATATTAGGGCCTGGAACCAAGAGGGACCACAGTCATCATTATACAATTGATCGTTCCAGGAAAAACCCTGCTGCTTCAAGGCTAAACATCTATGACTAACGACCCGCCGTCGGTGGTCGAAGATACTGCATCTCAATACATGTCCGTGGCCTAGGGGCACGGACTTGAGCTATTGTGGGTTTGGTGACCAGTTGACCAGTAGCATTGACCGCTGTTGTACAACAGATCACGTATTACATCGCGACGGGTGTTTTGGTGGTAAACCTTGCCCGCATAAGACATCATGCATTCCAAGTAGGTGTCGTATTCCTCGAGGTCTCGTAGTCAGTTGGGACCAACCTACAAGAAATTAAGCAATGCGAATCAGCCACTGAAGATAGTGCTATGTAAACAAGCCACTACGAGGCTGTCACTTCCGAAATATTCATAGTGTAGGGTAAGTATTGCTCCCAGTTGTTCGGTCGCATGCCTGCGTTATTTTGATAGCCTAACCTATATCTTCTTTTCATTTCACAGCACCGGCAGACGAATAAACACTACAAATGAAGGTCTCACGCTTCTCGGCAGAACATATGTACTAATAAAAACGACCAACAAAATTAAACTTTTCATCCCGTGCAATTCCGACTTCCAACTTTTCCCAGTACAGACGGATGGACGAGTGTCGGCCAGTCGACTATATATCGTGAAACCCTAGTCACATGTTGGCCGTGTGCGCCAGCGCTAACATGCCATTCTTCTCAAGGGGTCATAAGCTTTTCTTCTCCTCTGAAGTCCACCATTAAGCCTGGAGGCAGGCAGCTATCTATAACATCTAAGAAGGTTGCAATTGCTGCGACTCAATCAACTGCCGTATTAATGTCCACGGATGGAGCAGTAAAAACAATGCTATTATTTCCTTGCCAATTTCTACTCTCCCCGAAGAGATACCCAACAGCCTCAATACGGATTTTTTCCCGCACCCGCTTCTTAAAAACACCCTCTTACTTGCCGACATCACCTGAGCTCTTCGAGGTCATATTTATGGTATGTGCATTTCCTTCGAACCCTTCCGGGACTGGTAAGTTAAACCATACATGCCAAGCTACATCAGCGTTATTCTTAGCCCTTGTTGAATTGTTTCATGTCATTGCCTCATCTGCTGGCAGCTTCTTCATCTTGATGACGTAAAGTATGGTGCACCGACCCTAACTTAAAGAGCTGTGCGCTGCCTACACTGCTCCGCAGCTACGCACCAACAACACTTCGTCATGTACTTGTCTATTTTAGGGGCGATCCTGCGGTTATTTACCGTACGACAAGTTCATTATTACGGTAGCTGACGTTAGGAAGCAAGTTAATCGTGAAAGTTGAGAATTAACACGATAAAATTTGCGCCAGTACAGTCAGTACGTTGGGGCGTTTGCGGATTTCCGGATCACTAAATACTTTTTTGTTTACAAGTTATGCAGGGCTGGTAGAAGCGGCCCACGAAAATGCGTAACGCATATTTATGGTACTGGTGGCAGATAGTAAGAGCACGTCGTTATCAGATGGAAAAAACGGCCTAAAAAGCATCTGAGTATAGCGTATCGACCATTGGCGACATTTGACATCCACCACGTCTCTTCTGTCACTATTTGTAACCCCGCTCCACCTGTGTGCTTAATGCGTCTGTATGAACTGGCGTCTGTTTGTCCCTACCACTTAACTCATATGAACTTGAGGTCTTCAAGCCAATTTGTAACTTTATGAACGTGTGACTGTCTTACGTGGGGGCCTGATACTCACTTGTTTTGTGCTTCTATGGCCCAAGCAGACCACTTATTGTGGGTAAGTATCTACCCTCGAGGTGTGTATATTTTGCAAATTGATGTCTTATATTAATAGTTCCATATAGAAACTCACCGTCGACTAATTTTGCCTTCTCAGAGTTCTGGTATTACGCGGCAATCAAAGATGCCGTTAGGCTGTTATATGTTTAAGGTTAATCACTGCTTAAAAATGATTGATCCCTGAATGTTTAGAAGAAGTAAACATGTGGCAGCAGAATCTTCTGGTATGAGACGCACGTGAAGTTATCGGTAGACTCGTGGAAGCGCTCGGCAGATTGCAAAATAATAATAATATTTATTCCCAATTAGTTGGTGGCATACTGCATGCATGTTCTGAATGTTGAGAAGAAGTAAACATGTGGCAGCAGAATCTTCTGGTATGAGACGCACGTGAAGTTATCGGTAGACTCGTGGAAGCGCTCGGCAGATTGCAAAATAATAATAATATTTATTCCCAACTAGTTGGTGGCATACTGTCATGCATGATCATAGTACTACAGTCAGAATATTATATACGGCCCGACATAGATCTGTTCCATGTTGTTAACTCTGGTGCACTGGGAGTGTAGCGGCCGCTTCAAGAGGGTTCTTTTTAACAACATGTTCAACGCAACCAAATCAATGGCTAACATGTTGGAATCACTAAATCAGTGGACTACGTGTGGGATATTTCAGACGTAACTCCTGCAGATGAGATAAGCAAATCCCACAACGATTTTTGATGGAATGGACAGGGAGGTCATGCTTGCAAACAAGCCAGAGGTAAAACACACAGGAAGGCAACAAAATTAGAAGGACAGCAAAAAACACAGTTGCTCTGAGTTTCACAATCCAAAGGACACCCTGAAGGCCTGATTGAGAAAAGAATCAGGAAAATATTTTCTCAGCCACAATAAATAAGATCGAGACAGACATGTGAGAGAATTGAGCCTAATCCCAACCCCTCAAGCCTCGCTAGGAATAATGTTACCATGCGGGCAATAATTGCCTCCAAAGCCGCGTTCCACCTGAAGGACACCCACCACAAAACTAAAGACAATGAGAAGGAAAATCTTCGAAACCTTCTCATATACCGGCTGAAGTGTAGCAATTGCGCAAACGTAACACTAATTAAGGTGAGAAAATTTCTTTACAGCTGAGAAAACACAACATGAGCTTGTGAGATCATAACTCACCCTTTGAGTTCCATATACTGAACCATGCGTGATTACTATCCAAACATGGAACAAATAATAAATATGACTCGCGAAGCGACCAACCACCTTTAAAAATTTCCGAAATCATAGTACTTTACAATACACCCCATAAATCATCACGAGATACTCATCTTATGTGGCACAACGTACAAGAGATCACCAACAAACATCAGATAAATTAACCAGACGATGGAATAACCCGCGGAACCAATTTGAGAATGATTGATGAACGCTAATCAAGAGGGTGAAGTTTAGAGGCCACCCGAACGTCAGCCAGCTTTGAAACTAGTCAACCGGGTTATTCACCTAGAAAAACAATAATAAACGAGAGCGACGTCCTCTTACAAGAATGTGCAGAAACCCATAAGCAAAACTACTCAAAGTGCAGCTGCCGGAGCACAGCTTCGTAACAACGTGCTGTTGATGGAAACTAAACGTTTGCAAAAATCTGCGCTGCACAGGAAAGCAAAATAACTGGACACCCATTCAACTATCTGGGATACCAGTATTCTCCCCAAATTAAAAAGAGATAACGCTGACGCAAAAATAGGAAGTTGACTGACTGCATTGTGTGCGTATGCGTTAACACCACTGAGTAATTCCGTTCATCAGTGAGGTGGTACCTTATAGCCAAAAAGGCGTTCCAGAAGTGCTAGTAAAAGGGTCGCCGCACCAACGCGCGAAGTTATCAGCTGTTGGGTGTATAGAGTACCTTCGGGTGTGTCGACCAGCTTGAATTAAAACTGGAGGCCATTGTTAAGGTACGTGGTCTTGAACATTAAAGGGCCAGGACCACAAAAAGCTTAAGTGGGAATGATGATTCGGAGTTCCGATAAATATTGTTTGGGAATTTCCTTGACTGTATTCTGTCGGTAGAACCTCGGTTGTTTACCTCAAACAAAAAAGAAGAACAAAAAAGAAGTAGCGTCCCATGGTGCAGGAGCTCGTTAGTGAGCTCATTGTTTGTCGCGTGCTGTAAGGAATCTGTGCGCCACCAAACCTGTCTGAATTGCTTAGGTGATCGGTGCTCATATATCTTGATCACAGAGATGAGCTGGTGTACAGCTCAAGATTTCTTAATTTACAATAACTGCTGCTATGGATTCAATATTGACGTCATGACTTTAGTGAATCGGCTGGACCATAACAAGATCAAACAACGCTGCTTTCAATACTGATAAAAAACCAAATGTCCTGCTTTTACAGTTGATTATGGCGGGCCTTCAAATAGCAGTACCCTGCTGATCAACATAAATATAGCGCGTTTGCTTTTACACGCACTTATTGTGAAGAAAAGAATAAAGGTGGATGGGGGATGGACTTTGTGCTAGCTTAACACAATCATTCCGAGGTGCCCACACCTCCAGACATTCACTCAGGCAATCTGGACAGAAACTGACAACAAGAACGCCACTGACAACGGTTGGCAGCCATATCTTGTAGTGTCTCCAACCAGGCACAGTGAGGATCACGCAGTCCCCATCCTGGAAGGCGAGTAGCACCGACAGCAGCCAAGCGTTTCGTGATCTCCTACATACTCCACTGCCAAGTCAAGGGTTGGCCAGCTCTCTGTTGACAACACTCCGAAGTGGGCATAGAAAACAGTACTCTCTTCGGCAAACGATGGTTCGGCATACGTAACACATGTCCCAACCAACGCAGCTTCTGGTGCTGGACACATACTTCAGTGGAAGTACCCGTTACACAACCGATAACACGCTTTCTAACTGCCTCGTTACGGATCAGTCAACCCCATCTTCGTAGATGCTCCCACTAAGTATCTTTGACTGTACATTCCAAATGAGTGTCTCATCCACGAGTGCTAAGTTCATTGAGTTTTTGGTGCCAGATGGTTTTGCAGGCAAGCATTCTGCCCGAAAGTCTACTTTACCCTCGACGGTAACTCGGAGGAAATGAAACGTTTTCAAAAGGAAGGCTCCACTTCGGTGAAAGCCCATTTACTCTCAAAGGACGTAGACTCAGGGATGAAGGTAGTCGGTAAGGACATTCATGATTGTATATACCGTTGACCGTACGCCTATTTGCGCACTCTCAATAGATCTGCGTTCTGTCCAGGAATGCCAACTTTCTGACAACTAGTTACCTCTGTGAAGTCAGATGTCTTCAACAGCTATGTCCAGATCCGCAACCACTTGCCATGATTGAACCTTGTGAACTCTCCGCAAATCCTTTGTTCTGATCAAAAGCGAATAGATTGGCCATTCGAGAAGCCTGTCCTACTAAAGTTTGGCCTCACTAGGATGACTGTCCCGCATTTCGAACCGTTCCTTGTTACCTCGTTTTCTGAGCCGAACAATCCTGTTTCAAATACTTCGTAACTAATCAAAGCAGACTGTTCAATGTGACCCTTTGAGATAGTGTTGTGATGCTTCAACCGGATTGCTACCATGGCCTGCGCGCATGTGTTTGTACACCAAGTGCCAGCTGAGTCGAAGCTTTCGTTACAGTAGGGTGGTTGTTTATTCAATGATTCTGGATGACCGAAAAGAGTGTATTTTTGTTAGCAGTCGCCAAGCCAACACTGCCCTATTTGTTCAACTTTTACTGATGGACGGCCATGGGAACGCTGAACTTGGCCCACTCATACACCTTGCCGTGATCCTCGCTGAAGCGGCTCCCGGAAGATTCTGGTACGCTGGGTTCACCCACTCCATCCGACTATTCATTTTGTGCCAACGTTTATTTGCTTACAACAGGGTATGCATTAACACGAGATAACTGGATTCATCACAGAGCATCTTACAACATCACCGCGGCATCATAGCACTGGCAGGCCGTCATAGTGATGCAACAACAGAAAAAGCATTTGGGCAGCATGACCTAGATGACCCTAATCCAACCATCGCACCACTGCTCTTGATGCATATCTGCCGAAAGTAGAGACAGATAAGCTTGGGGGAAATCTGATGGTATGTTGGAAGTTTAGGAAGGCCTTTCAAATGAGTATAGCTAGCTGCCTCTCTGACGATAATAACAAGCTCATTTACCTTCTCCGTTTTATGGCCTTGAGGAACCGAAAGCAGCCGTCGAGCACTGCGTTTCCTTCCTGATGAAACGGGATACCAAAGGGCGATGGACATTCTCAAGATGCAGTCGGACGGCCTTCACAACACAGCACAGTCATTGATGAACGAATTAGCGTTTGTTGGGTCCACTGCTCCATGACTCGTTGAATACGAATACTGGTCAGGGAGGCGGTTGACTCTAACCAGGCACTTAGACGCATGCAATACACCGCAGACTTGAATCGTTCGAAGAATTTCGAGCACACTGTAGAACGTTTGCCTCGACTGATAAGCGATGTGATCAACTCACTACATCCAGTTCAAATGTGAGTTACTCCCACTGCTCGGAAGTGAGTGTTTTCTAACTAGCTGAAGTGTTGTGAGATGTGCATGCCGATGATTTTCTATGCTTCTATGCTTTCCAGTATGGACTGGCTTCACTTATGGGGCGAAAAATCCACCGAAGGCCGTGAAAGTTCTGTAAAGCTAGATGGAAGCGCTGACTAATGTGAGCCGACTTGATAGTCGGCCAAATGTTGTCCTTCCTCTCTCAGTCCAGTTCCGTCAGAGACACCACGTCGCGCTTTCAGCGATGGTAGTTATCAATAAGTTTTCCAGTAGAAGAATAGTTATCACATGTTTTCGCGGTTCAATGCAGTGAGTTGAATCGAACTGGAATATGAGGCTAGTTAAAGCTATTTCCGCGGGAATTGAAAACTTACACTATTTTCCGCGACCGCCGACAGGTTATCAGAACTAATCTTGTGGAACGAACCACTGCGTTTTTTCTGGTTGGTTCAGTAAGAAAACAAGGATCACCGGGAGTGTAAATGAAGATAAACATCGGAGGCTGTGTTCTAAATCTGTTGATTCTTGCTTCTACACTGGCAATAGTAATCAGTATTTCAGTAGTACTTTATAGTGTATTCGCCAGTAAATATATGATTGAGTAGATAAAAAGCATTTTGAGATTGACACATTAACTTGGAGAAGATGATGAATCTGAAGCTCCAAGTCTTAAATGTCTCTTTAGTGTTTCTCCGAAAGAATTCTTAAGCACCTGGTAACGCGATCCGGTGGTAAATCGCAGTGCTCAAGCCCGGAAAATCAGGGCGACAATATCGCTCAGTGGCACGGAACAACCGAACGTGTGCAAAGCACAACTCGATCTGTTTTAAGAGGACGGGACTGCATGCATAATTTTTAACCGTAAATCACGAAGACACAAAGTAGACAGTTGTCCCCACCCAAGGACAGACGATGTCTGAATGTCTTTGGAAACAACCAACTAAACCTCCTGCATTGGCTGTACGAAAGGCAGGATAGTTTGACGGCTGAGCTACCAAATTCAAGCAAGTCGCGCGTGCCTTGAAGATGCGGTGCCAAAAGCATAATAATGTGGAGTGTACAAATAATTCAGAGAACAAGGCATTCAGAAGGAAAAATGAAAGCAGTCCGAGTAAGGCATAGAAATGAGGCGGAACTCGCCGAAATTGGTGGACTGTTTTTTCAGTGAGCCTACCGATTATCGCAGCTACAATATAATTTATCCACTGTACAATGGCTCGACCTAGTTATTGGTCGTGAGTTTCAAGGGGTAGGGCTCAAAGTCAGGACTACAGCACATGTGATTATTTATCAGGACCGAAAGATGGAGCTAAATTCCATTCTTCAAGGGGTAGGGCTCAAAGTCAGGACTACAGCACGTGTGATTATTTATCAGGACCGAACGATGGAGCTATAATTCCATTCAAAACAGTCAAAGTAGGAAGCATAGTGCAATGAGTGTATGAGCGTATAAAATGCAAACGTACAAAGTGCACATAAGATGTATATATATCTTATACACTGTGGATAAACATGAGGAAATCCTAGAGAAACGGAGCTATATAGAGCGGCATGGTTGTTTCCGTGGTTTGTAGTCTAAAGGTAGCTATATTCCTTGTGAAGTCTTTGGTTCAAATATGTGGTGGTCACCAAATAGAAAAAAACCGGTCACGAACACACTTGAATGTATCACCTTAATAAGTGGAAGAAAGGGTTACATAGCTGGCAAGCGATAAATTTCAATAATGCAATGTTTGTTGAATGTTTCTATGTATCATCAAAAAAGCGGATACCCAGGTATTTGAAAGAGGAACGTTTAAGCATAACGGCAAACTAAAATGACTAGATAATTGCTAGCCACGGCGCTCAAAAGCCAAATTTTGGACACTTTCTGTGAATAGCTAATAATTTGTTAGTAACTTTGGCAACCATGTGGTGTGCCCTTGGTCTTCATTTGACATCGCTGAACACGCATACTCCCTACGTAGGAATCATTTACAATCCTTTCGAAACTTTCAGCCATCATGGATGTTTTGAGTTACTTTTATTTTCACAAGTATTAGCGATCCACTAAAGGTTTTCTAGAAATTACCGTTGAGAAAGATCCTTCAAAACTATCTACCGTACATCTAAATGGTATTTTGGGAAGCATTCACCTAACTAAACCAATGACTAATTCGGTACAGCTGACTAAGTGCTCATCTTCTAATGCGGGATGTTGAACAGCACAAACAGCATTTGGTTAGGCGTATCTTAGTGCCTAGAATTATGAAGCAAACCATTCTCATGATTTCAGTACCCCAAAGAATCAGCCCAACCCTCTGTGCAAAAGACAAAACAAATTACGTTCATCCGTAGCTATCAAAGGCAATGAGATCGAAAAATAAATTTGTTCCTTGGATCCAAGGTTGAAATAGATTGTCATTGATCAGCGGTGTTTGTACGCACCTGAATATGGATCGACGAGTAACCAATTAACTTGCGACCTGCTGTGAGAGAGAAGATTTGCAGTACAAATGTTACACTTTTGTCACTATGTCCCAATGAATTCTCGTGCTGTGATTTATAGCTGCTAATGTCCACATTAATGTGTTCAGCTCGATACATGGCTTCACTCCATACGCATCCACTGAAAACACACTGGGATCGTGCTTTAAGGGTCCTAAGGTAGGATGATTTTTAAACAGGACTCATTCGTTCAACGAGGGCTTTCGCAACAATCAAACAAACCCAACCTGATTTGCGCAGTACGATCAGCACTTACAGCATCCAAGAACGATACTTTGGAGTTTGCTGTGTAATAAATAATTCCGTAGACGAATCACAAGTAAATGCATGAACGGAACGTCGAACAACATGGATACCCTGGGAAGAATATGTAAGTTTTTGGATGTGATTTGTGTTAATGCGGTATTAATTTTCCATGCTGACGTTGGTTCTTGAGTGAGCCTTACCACTGTAAATGCTATTATGGACCCGTTGTTAAGCACGCTAGTTTACAATAAATGCCAAAAGTAGTAACAGCAACCTATTACCTATACTTGGACTGGAAAATGCGCAAGTGTGCACAAGTGAACGTCGGGTAAAACCTCACCTAGCGTGTAAAATACCCGGCAATAAATTGACAACCGAAATTTGACAGAAGTCAAGCGCGGCTGGAGTGCATGTTGAAATAAAAACTAGTGCGAACAAACTCATTACAAATACAAATGAACGTAATATAACCCTTAAAAGGTTCAGCTTATTGATGAGTACCAAATCATGCATTCTGCCCAGGTAGCTAGCCTTTATTAAGAATTCGGTTCTAAAGACCAAATATTACAAAGAAAAATACCTAGTCTGATCCCCTATCATCTTCATCGACAGCATGAGATCAGTGTTCAACACTGATGCCTCGCAGCCATACAGCCATGATTTGAGACCCCTCCCTATTCCAAACTTCGTTACGTTCACAACGAAGACAAATACTACTACTGGACAATGCGACTTGGGAGCGTTGTGTGTTGGATTGTGAAAAAAATAACTTATCTGCGGGCTGTGTTGGCAATATGGTTGAATTTTTATTTGATTTGTTCGGTATAGGGAAGAGTGGCTGGCGCAAAGTCAGCAACATTCTTCACCGGGACCAATGGAACGGAAAAAACAATGGGTGCTCTTGGGGAAAGCACGTTAGTCTCCTATAAATTGCAAGGACGGAATTTTCGAGAATAATGAAGAGTGCTATCGAGTCCAGTGCTGAGTGCTAAAGTTGAAGGCGATAAACGTTTGGATAAGTAATCTGGTTTATGGGGTATGCACAAAAAAGGTATGAGTCAATCCAAGCAATGTTCCCCATCACACAAGATCAAGAAAAACGAGCTCAGGTCTCCTGAAATAGGTCACTATCATGCGGAATGGAATCTAGGCCATACCGACTGCGGAGGTGTGAAAGATCTAGGAATTCTTTCTCTTAAGATAGAGCAGTGTAATTACTGAAGCTCTGTCTGCCATAAACGAACTAAGCTCGGGTGTACCTGAAATTTAATTGCAGCAAAAGGTCCGTTTCTCAAGATCAAAATGTCTATCCACAATAAGAAGATCACTCGTGGTCCTTGTTATTTGGTAAATCATCTCTCGTTTCTACGTTCGACTAAATGAAGAAAAGATATACGTTTACGACTGGGTGATAAAAACGAAAGTTATCGTCTGAAACAACAGCAGGCAACATTTGACTAAGTATCATAATCACCAAGAACAATCCCCTTTTACCAAAACTCATTGATGTACATAAGAGGTATGTACATAAGTTAGCCCTCTCAACCGACCACTGAGGTAAACATCCTAATAAAATCGAAGTGAGGCCACAAGAGCATCGTACCTATCTTGAATACAATCGCTTAGTCAGTACCAAGATCATCAGCATGATCAATGAAAACGAAGCCAGATGAGAAAATTGGTACAGTCAGGTCAACTTATTCAAGAAGAGCATTATAATAGAGAAAAAAATGCGACAGTGAGGCGGAGCTGAAGCCATCCCACCACAAACACCCGAGGTACCTAAACCTAAAACACTCAGCCGAACAATCTAAATAGGAGCTGTCACCGTGAACACCACTGACATTGGTTAGCTGCCATATCGCTTTTTCACCAACCAATTACAGAGAAAATAATGCAAACCTCATCCTGCAAGGAAAACATGCCAACAGTATGCAGCTTCCCGTAACATTCATTCTGTCATGTCGGATTCTTTCCACCTCAAGGCATACGCCACTAGGAATTAGGCATGGAGAACAACGCCCATCTTGAGGGCAATGGAATATAACATCGGCTACAAACAGCAACAAGTTTTGGTACAACTAAAAGAACACTTTTGTCTTTGACAAGGCGCGAAAGTTGTTCTCAGTTGAAAAAACAAGATTCCAAGAAGCAAGTTCATTTCTGCTGATCAAGTTGTTCCGAAAGGATCACTCATGCTTCTATCAACCAGAAAAATGAAATGGTGAAGTAGCATACGAGAGGAATTTCACGCCTGATGGAACAAACGAACAAGCTGTGATTCATTCAGGTAGTCAAGTTGGCTTCGGTTCAAAAACAGGAAAGCTATGTAGTGAACCAAATCTCTATTTTTGTTACTTAATTTCTGAGGAGTAGAGGACTTTTGGCGCAAGAACAATGGAACTCCGGGCCAAACCTTCATCCATTGTCGGTCACTGCTAGTCACTGTTTCCAGTGTAGACTTCGAGCGTGCCTTTACTTACTGCTACGTTTTGTGCTTTTCCATTCTTTTCGTGAATGGTACTACTCATTTTACCATTGAAAGATTCGTCTGCCTCAAAATAAACAAACGCATCAGGGTAGCCCTCTCAAGTACATCCTAGCTGGCTGATTTTTGGATGGCGGCTCATATTATGGTCATACCAAAGGGATTGTATGCAACACGCGAACTTGTGTCCATAGTGCTTATCTAATAAGACTTCTATGAAAACCATAACTTGGACTTGTTTCTTTCATAAGCATGGTCTAGTTCCGCCGTACCAACTTATGCCAGGCAAGAACATCCTGGTAACCCTAGTTCGTTCATTAATTTAAACGGATGAAACAAGTAGAAAATGCCGTAAACTTTCGCATGTAACTCCCAGTGCTTCGCGAACTACATAATCGTAAACCAGTTCCTTGGAAAACCTTGATTACTTCCTGTGACATTTAATACTGTTTCAATAAGGAAAGAAGGCGGTAGCATTCAAACCTAAAAACTAATGCGTAGTAACTCGCCTATTATCTGATTGCTGTCGTCGTCATCAGTGGGGCGACACCACTGCTGAGCACACATGTTTCAGCCCTATCAACAATAATTCAACGGAAATCGATCGTAAAAAATAAGAGAAGAGCAACCCAGTGCTAGCCTGCCACAAATGATCCGGGTTAGCGCCATACACAAGCAAATTCAGAACACCTTGGTAAAACATGACGAGAAAGCCGTTGATATCGGGTAGAAGTTAAATCATGTTGAGTCCGCAGCTACGCACGAGTAGGAACAAGCTGTTATAGGACAAATATTCAAACATTCTCTAATCATTGTGAAATCATCCATTCCGGTGGTCCGTATTCCAGATGGTCAGGTATCACGCAAATAACATGGTTGGATTTCATTGTGTAGGAGCTACAAGATAAGTGTCGATTGAAAGCTTTATTACCTAGGAAGTAGTGGGTGGCATTAATTAGCATCAAGTACCAAAATAAACCATCGGAGGACAAGGGCTATCTACGACTTCCAATAACAGATCGTCATTCCCATACGAAGCATCTTCGGATATACCATTCGATATTTCAAGCGTACTCTTTACTTGTGGTAATGATTCATTTAATAGATATCCCCAGAACTAAAATTCAAACTGGAGCCCCGGTTACTGCGTAATGTAAGGGCTAGTTCGAATAAAACTTCGGAAATCCGTTACAAGTTGGTCCGGTAGCGGTCCGGAAGAGAACTTTTGCTGCTACTTATTGTAGGAGTGACGTGTAAGCTTTGTCCAAAATTCTGCAATCTCGGTCGACTCATATTAGAGTGATTTTGTCTTGCGTGCTAAAACTGGCTTCTACACTTCGGCAAGATAAGTCATACACCCCTAACAACTACCATTTGTAGAAAACGTTATGACTATCCAGTCGGCTTAGTGGTGGCATTTTGTTCATTCCATTTCAAACGTCGAAAAGTGTCCTCACAGTATACTGAATACGTAGAAAAAGCCGGGCCAAACAGAATGTACAGCCTAGACAGACTTTTTTTTATCCGCGACAAGTAGTAGGTTGGTATAAAATAAAAGTACGGCACGTGGAAATAATCAAGTTTCTGCTGTGAATATTAATGCGTCAGTCCGATCTGGAAAATATAATTAGTGTAAAACAGGATAAACAAATACCTGGAAGAGTAGCTGCTCAAAACAATTACTCTTCAAAAACGTAGTGAATTACCTTCAGGATTATCCAATACGGGATACCCAAAAGCCACCAAGACCAGTGCGCATTTGCGCCCTTGTAAAAGGTATACGATTGAATTTACCTGACAATTAAGTACTCACTCCAGTGTTGCTATGCTTCATAAACATCCACCTTGTAGAGCAAGTGTCTCAAAAGCACGCTCAATAACCGACGCTAGGTTCCTTAATACATAGCACAATCAGGAAGCAAAGAGTAGGAAAAACGGGTGACTACTTTCGTTTAGCATTCAGAACCCCGTTGCAAACAAATGCCGATGGAGCCATAACTCATTGAAAAGAAGACGAACGCTACAACTGACTGGGATATTCATGTGCCACATTCTAAGGCGCGTATCCCTTCGGGAGCGCGTGCGGCCATTGGGAACGGAAGCTTTATTTTCTTTCAGGTACAACAGACTGATTCAAAAAGCGAATAACATGGCCGCAATAAACTGTTGTGGTACTGGCACGGCTCATAGCAAAAATCTGTCGCCTGCCGGTTGCCGCGAAATAAGCTTGTCATACGGTACCATATTCCGACATTCCGGAAGCCAAGACCATCACCCGCGAAAGTTTCATACACCGCACGCATAAGTTCTTTGTCTTAAGGGGGACAGATATAGCAAAGTTTGCTCATGCTGAGTTGCATAAACAGCATCAAAGATCGTATGGATGCCGCAGGGGTGTTTACTCATGACTACACAGTAGTGAATGTGTAGGCGCGGCGTGACAACAGCAAACAGTGTCTTCGCTATCCGTCACCTTTCTTGGTACTAGTAACAAGTTTCACCCATTGAACATGCACCTTTGATCAGTTGACCGCGGTATACTTGATTCCTTTCTTCATTAGATCACCGAATTTGGACAACCCTTATCAACTTACAAAGCCTACAGTTCATTTCCAAGAATTCACTTGAGTGCAGAAACTGCGCGACGCAAAACCAAGACACTGACCCTGAGCATTGCAAAGTACGCCAAATCTTGCTCCATTACTTTAACGAGACAATCAGAAGCCACCCTTCTGATCCAGTGAAACTGAGAATTCGTTGTCATCGGTCTAACGAATAAGGTAGGACGCGACATCGCCACCGACATAGGTGATGAAGAGGACAATAACTAACGGGATGATTCCGCAGACTAGATCAATGTAAAACCTTGAAAGTAGCTGAACGCAAAGTATAAGTCCCTTTAACTGCCAAGAATCGAGCAGACCGGATTATTCGGTTCTGCAGATGAAGCCAACGTGTGCCAAGACGCCACGCAAGTTTGTTTTATACTTGTTAGGAATTATCAGCTCTGTGCACCTGACGGATGTTGGTTTTTCTCTATCTCCGAAATCAGGCTGAGACAACTTCTTTCAAATGACTTCAGCAAAAAACAAGTTTGTTTGATACTCTTAGTTTGCCTTTTTTATATCATAGGGAGACATCCGCATATCGTTTCGGGTGAAGAGTTTGTCGCAGCGGTTCACAGAGAAAGTATCTGATAGATTACAATCCAACCATGTAGGCAATATCTATACTTCAGCCCAATTCGAAACACGTACGGAAGCAAGATGGGCACTTTACACTTTTCCATGTGAATGATTTGCTCCACCGGGGGAGAGAGTGCGAGGTAAACGCCATATATTACTGAACAGTACTAATCAGTAGACCGGCGCAACAAATGGATCTCTTGAGCTTTGCCAGTCTACCATACCGCAACACCGTTTTCGTTTTCAGTGGATTCGGTTTGGCCGAAGAGCTAGTCAGATAATAGACGACAGCACAACTCTTCGTGAGAAATCAGAGTTGCACAGATAGTTATGGGAAAAACCGAAAACAGAGTCAACACACTAGAATAGCTTGATATTGATCTCACTAACGATTGATGATGAGTAATTTTGTCTTGTACTTTTCATTCGAGTATGGTTGGGTAGCTCAGTAATTGCTAGTTTGTTACGACCAAGATCAAAATAATTGAAGGTTGTTATACTAGTTCAAGACGCGAAGTTGCTTTCGACCAGGAAATGTCGAAAGTTTGTACCTCCGGCGAGACATTCGCTTCTGCACTGCTAAAAACTTGCAAATGAAAATTCACTACCACTGTGTGTGGACTACGAAAGACCCCCATCAAAATGATGTTTTAGTCCCCCCGGAATGGTTTCCTTAACGCCAGTAGCTTGGAAAGTCCGTCACGAGTACCATTCTTCATCGGCACTTTTCTCCAACGCGACTAAACTGAGGTTGTCAGCCATTTTATTGCTAGAAGTCAATAGGTATTCACAAATTGTATCCTACGACGTAATACAATTTTAGCATGCGGTCATTCGATCGGTAGTAGGAGGAAGTCAGAAGGGGATAGAATGATTACCCATCTTAAATCAGAGCTGACTAGAAAAAAAACCCAAACATCCAGCAACGTATAGTGGCTCCGACAGAGCGACGAATGGATACTTGGTAAACCTGTTTGGGATATCTGCGGAATATATCTTTCATAGACCGCGCTTTCCTCACTGATAGCAGCTCTACATAGTCAAAACAACGATAGATCTATTTTAGCTGACTGCCAAATTCGAAGCCCAAGTGATCTGTACGACCATTTTAATTGAGCGGGAATATTTCTCAATGCTGTTTAGTTGATTCTTACCGGTTGGGTAACACTGAGGGATGAAGCCGTTGCATCGACGATAGACAAGTAAATGATGCCATTGTTTACAGTTAGGCCATCATTTTTAGACCAACTTACGGTTGGTAACAGGCCTCTGCATGTGCCCTGACCGTTGCTTGCAGGCAATCCGATTTGGCAAGCCATTCATGAAGCCCCGTTCATTATTTAGTTGAATAGTGTGCATTTATATATGACGAAGCGGCAATGGTTCCCCAGCATATCGCTAAATGGTCGCGGATTCGTGTGAACAACAAGCGGCCTGATGAATATATGTTCTAAAACTTTCCCCTCATCAGACCAGCCAAACTGACTACTGGCGAGCGTGACCTACCGGTAGCTCGGCTCCACCTATTGTTGGCACCTCGCTCGCAATCTACTCAAGCTGGAGGTAAACAGTAAGGCTGAATAAAGTGTTCGAACATTTTGTTGCTCTGTGATAAGACGTTTCCCCGGATTTTTTTTAAGAAATGGTTCCCGTTAAGATTGATGGAGCCGAGGATACCTAACACCTTCGATCCCATTTGAGATGTTTGATGTTTTGCACATCGTTTCGGTAGCAAAGTTCCCAGGACCAGGGGACATGGAGGATCACTGAAGCTTGAAATGCGGTAGCCCCATCGGTGCTTGGACTGTAAGAAACTTGGTGTAAGTGAATTGGACAAGCTTGCACTCCTTACGAAACCGGGGAGAAATTAACCAGTTTTACTCCACTTACAGCACTCTATCGGTCAGTGCCACTGAAATGGGGATTCCAAAACTGTCCAACGACAGATTAACGGAACGATTTGCGCTCAAGAATTCACAAACAAGTTACATCTTACGAGAATCCATAACAGCTTTAAAACACGATTTGACTTAACATTCATGCTGCATACCGAACACTGCGCGGTGTAGCGATACCCCTGAGATTAGCGACCGCAGTAAAATGGAATGAAAAGGTTGTCAGCAGTGGGAACCAGAGTACCAAGCTATTGAAATTCAGAAGAACACATGGCAGAAATAGGTACTGATGATAGATCAGCGAATAATCATAACCCTGCAGATGTGTTAAATTTGCAATGAACCAAGTTGATGGTCATACAGAAATAGGAAAATGAACAAGATATACTGACGGCCCTGCATACAAGTCATGAAACGACACGCAAGGGTGAGTTGCATCTTCGGGAGATGGAGTTGTAAGAGAAGCAGGGGCGAACCCTCAGACCGACGGTGAGATACGAGCAGCTGTACGACGATCGTCAAAAGATAAGAAAGACTGACTGTGCGCACACTTCTCGTGTAGCCAAAACATGCGATTGGGGAAAAGGGACGGATTTTCGATAAAAGGATAAAAGGGAGAAACAGCATCGAAACCAATGGAAGCAAAGCTTTAGGTGAACTAGAAAGTTACTGTACAAATGAGTAAGAAAACATCGGGAACTAATGTGTAAAGGATTAAACAGAACGAATGAGAAAAAAAACGATGGATGCAGACAACCGCTCCACACAGTTTGTAAGATAACACATAACAAAACTGAAAAGATCGATTAAACAGGAGTCGTAAGTACACACGGCAGAAACACTAAAGTCAAAATTGAAATAAAAAAAAATTTATAAGCCCTAGTTGTTTGACGACACTGTGGCCTAGAAGGGACAAACAAATATACACACCATAGGACTAGACGGGCAATGACGGATAAAACTCCAGCGAAATGTGAAACAGTACTAGAGTGGGTTACGATTCTTTCCCAAGTAAATCGAAAACGTTTTGCGAAAGGCTTCGTAGAATGGAATTCCTCTTGGGGTGGGAGAGGATGTGCAAATTGCGTGTTTTAGAAGCGAACAACGCACACACTCAGAAGCATCGTATCAAAAGTGGATGAGCAATGTAACCAAACGAAGCCTAGTAGGCAACTCAAAAGTGGGTTAGATTTCGTTCAATAAACTACACGCGTAAAAGTCCATTCGATGACCAGGTTGCAGAAATAGGAAAATAATTCATTTACAACGGGAGATACCCAACAGCATGCGTGAATGCAGTTTTGAAATAAAGGATTTATCGAGAGAAACCCCATTTACTGACGAAGAAAAAACAAAAGAAAAAAGTGTTTCAGGTAGGGGCTAGACAATTTCGTAGAACACACCATCGGAGGCGCAAACTGATTGCACAGGCTGAGAGGTTTTAAATTTGTCGGTCGTTTGCGAAGTCGTGAGACTTCGACTAGCCGTTGTCTCTGGGGTTCCGTCGGAAGTGGATGGCTCGACAGATGCGTCTGCGTTTGATACATCTTCTTCAGTCAAGCGATGCCCATTGAGCAACACACCATTGGGCCGACCTATGGAACCAAACGCCGAATGCTGCCGATAGTGCAACGAGTAATGTTGATTTCGCCACTGTCGCGGATGAGAATAGAAACGAGTTGAAACTGAGGGGGAATAAGGAGTGACAGACGAAAGTTGTGGACCACCATACTGGATCACCATCCCAGAAGGGCGGCTGGTGACTGATGTTTGTGAGGGCGCGGAAGACGTACCCACAGACAATCCATCGTGTACTGTGTCTGAAGGTGCGTCCACTGACTCCGCAACCGGTTTGTCGGCCGACACTGTTTTGACAAGATCCTCATTCAAGCTCTCTTGTTGACCCACCACAGGCATGGAAACAGCACCAGGTGAGCCATATGCAGTTGTCTGGTCACGTGGGAGAAAATAGTGCGGAGGACGTGGGGTAGGAAAAGCCGGATAGGCGGGATTAAGTCCGAGCGGTCCGTAATGTTGGAGTGAAGGTAAAGGACCAGCTGGCAAGTAGGGATTTATGTAGGGTGAAAATGTGTTATTCGCGGCAGCGAGAGCAGCAGCAGCGGCGGCAGCGGAGGACTGTTGCATATGGAATAGCTCGGATTCCAGAAGACGGGCATATGTCTTATAACGATGAATCTAGAATAGGGAAATGGAAATTGTCGGGTAGTCATGGGTGCCTGGGACAAGTAGGGGAGATACAGAGGCACAAACAAACGAAGCAAGTCTCAAACCAAAGGTCGAAGTGGAGGCTTCTACGTAGCACTATGATTTTACCCATCACGAGCCTCTTTTAAAAGGGATTGGCGTAAAAGATAAGTTCTAGCCAAATGTGTACATTAAACCGACCTACCAATTACAATTAATCACTGGAGACAAAAAGCATCTTCTTAGGGAAGAAGGGTGGGAAAAGCTGGTGGGTGAAGACTCCACGGACGCCTGTGTGCAAATTGCATTGTGCAACATGAAAAACCTTCACAAATTCCGGAGAACAGGTTCTCGTGTGTGAGGAAAGCCCTCAAACACAGCCACGAGGTTACCTTAGGTGACTATGCCGAATAAAACAAAACAATGTATCCCTTTTCATAGAGGAAACTACTCACAAGGTTGCTGAAAACTCCTCAACAGTAACTCACGACCCGTTTCGCCGCTCTAGTAGTTCATCAGATAAGCGCAGTTTCCATCAATCTTATGTTCTGCCTGAGCCCAAACTGGACAGATTTCGACATTTCCATATCAGTTTGGGTTTCACGAGGGACTCAACTGAATCTCTCGTTCACGATATTCCTTAACTGTGTGTGCTGCACAAAGGATGCCTCCTGTTTCAGATGATACCTTATTCGAAATATCGCAGTGTTTGTCGACACATGCCCAATTTGGGGTCCAAGTAGAACAGAAGGATGACGGAATCCCAAGAACTGCGAAACCTGCCGTGAGCTGCTGTCGAAGAGTTTCAGCAACCTTATGAGTAGTTTCCTTCATAAATATACTACGATAGGTCGAATATCGCTGAAAAGCCCAGAAGTACTGTAGAGTTTTTCACAACCATTGGGAATAATTAGCAGTGCGCACTTCACGAAACTCCAGAGCTTCGACCCAGGGACTTTTCGGACAGTAGTTTGAACAGTCAACTGTCCAATCACGAGGCAATGCTAGGCAGTAAGATTTACTCGCACTAAGGCAGGATATAGCGCCGCCCATCCAACGAGAGTAGCAGGTCAGCATATGTGACTACGTGAAATGGATTCTGTGATTGTGTATACAGTAGATAACTGACGACTGCTTGAAATAAACCCATTCGCGTGCGAAATGGCCGAAACTTTGAGAAGATTACGGATGCGCAAGGTTCGCGACCGGCACTGATAATGTTCCAATGGGGATGATGGAACGTCACAGAATCTCAAGCGTCTTGAGGAAAACATTTGGATTTGTGCAGACTTCTAGTGGACGTGTTGAACCAGCGGACAAAATAAATGAAAGCAATTAGTATGGGGTGTGTCAAAAAAATTCTTCAGAAGAGGCATCCAATGGATTTGGAATGTAACCTTGTTGGTGTTGATTCTATTCAAACCACGATAACTGGTGTTAAAAGCGTAACAGTTATTAATTTGATGATAGACTTAACAGGCTTTTACAAAGGAGTATCGCTCTGTTTACACACAGAAGAGATGTTTGGCAATAAGGTGAGTAAGCAGTACAACGTGAAACACAGAACTGTCTATTACATATACACACATAATCAAAGTTCACAAGTCAGAGGTTCATGCTAAAAGCCAGGTCGTAGTTGCCTCTGGTATTTGATAAACACCGCTGATTAGTTGCATAGGATTACTAGGTCAAGAACTTGCGTGCGAGGAAAAGTACGGAAGATGTGAACACCATCTCTATTGAATTCAGAAACCGAGTACTGACAGGTGCTGATTACCTAGTCACTTGCTGCAGAATATGTCCCATGGGGTTTCATGCATACTTCAAGGGAAAAGCTTGATTTATTGTGAAACGCCCACATATTCTGAACAGACAGCGTCTTTCATCGAAATGGGGATTCTTCAACTATGTGAAAATCCCACTCCGAGGAGAAATGTCAATTTCAGCTCATGATATTCAACTTCAATTCTCATTCTTCTCACCCAGTAAGGTCGGTAATTTAACACAGAGGCCTTTTCATGATCCTACGTTTCAATCCAACATGATATATAGCATTGGAAATGAGATACTTTTCAACCATTTGCAATGAACTACATTGTGCAGCGAAAGTTTCCCCCCATTATTCAAGTGTTGGATAAACGAATTTTCGGAAAAATCCATAAAAATACAAGTTTCGACATTTAAATGAGGCGCACACGAATTATTGGTTTAGTTCTGTTATATAGAAGAACAAACACCGGTTTGCACAAATAATCAAAGTATAGAGCTTTGAAGTCAAACAATGCGGGTACCTACATTTTGCTTCGAACTGTCTGTTCTCAGATGATAAAAAGACTAGTCACTCGGTATGTCCAGAGAGCGTACAGTAACTCAGGTAGAGGGAACACTACTAGCCACCGCCGTTTTCATTTATGGTAGTGGGGGTTTTCGGGATGGCATGAGCTTGGTCTATGAACGGTTATTATTACCAGGCCATGAGGTTCACGGTTTACTTGCGTGTTTAACCGGGTAGTTGACTATTACGCTGCTCAATGTGGCTCTCCTTGTAAAGCACACCCAACTATGACTCCCATTAGTGGTCTCTGTTGATGGAACAGGTTACTTGGATACCTAAGTGAATTTCACGATTGTATTCAATCTTGTTTCGACCCATCAAACGGAAATAGTGGGATGAGCTTTCACACCGTTGATTTAATTAAACATGATGAACACGCGAAGGGTTTTCATGGAGTCCAATGTCCGATCATTATGGTTGGATGGTTACTTTAGTCATTTCAACCACCTGGAAAACAGCTCAATTTTTAAGGATGTTCTTGAAACGATGAAAGTTACCGCAAAAAAACACACCTCAGATTCAGTGAATTGTATCCGTTCCTCATGCTCAGCACGCTGCCTTGCTGTCATGGTCGGGGAAGCCGTCACCTCCAGACCGGGAATCGATCCCGAACTAGTTTTGCGACGTCGGCCCAGACTAGCTGAGGAGAAAACGGATATGATTGAAGAGGACGTAGACGAAGAAGTAGTGGACGATGCTGCCGTTGCAGGAACAGCACTGGTAACGTTAGTGGTGGCAACTGAAGTGGAAGTAATTGAGGTGCCCGGAGTAGTGGGTACAACCACTGGGGTGGTTGTCGCATGGTCACCAGCTTCGTCTGTGGGTTCGATAGGGGCAGATAACGCAGACGTCGTCTCGGCTGTCACTGTTGGGGACAGGTCTTCGCATTCGACGGCTGACAGAGACCGAGATTTTAGTGAGTGAGGTACACTAGTTCCAACACGTTTGCGTAGGTCATCAAGCTCACGACCAAGTTCGATCAGACGGCGTTGGTGTTCCTCCAGTTGTTCGCGCTAAAGCAAGCGAGTAAATCGAAAAGTGCAAAGGGGTTTAAACATCTGCGAAAGTGAGAGGTGATCATAGAAAGATGAAGAAAATGTGAAATGAAACCACAAGAGTGGGCCAAAAATCCATGATACAAAATAAAAGCCAGAGGCGAAACTACGGAAAACGGAGAGTGCAACTTACAATATTGAGCTTGGTGCATGTGGAAGGCAGATGCGGTCGGTAAAACCCCCGTTCTGAGCCGATGGGACCAGGCATTGCAGGAGCAGAGAGTAGGGCGGCAACAAAGTTGATGCGGTCTACCCACATATCCAACTCCTTAGCGTCCCTAGAAATGCAGAAAATGGATGTGAAAAACTCTGAACAAAACGCGATGATAATACAATCTAAAAACAATAAGCGCATTATTTACAGATACCCCGTCTCCAAACGAAAAGAAACTTGGTTCAGACGATGAAAAATCCAACGCTATTTATCCAAGCGATGTGCCAATGCAAAAACACCATCATAGACGGGCATTCGTGGTGAACCTGTGCTTTAAGCCAAAGATGGATTTCGTCAATCAATAACTGGTTTCATACCACCTGTCCTAGTCAGGCAGACCAAAGACGGATATGGGGATAAAGATGACTGGTTAACCAGTGGGTTGATGAATCAACAATGACAGACGTCAATTGAAGATAAACAATCTCGTTTTCGGAACAGACGGTCCGTGTGTGCAGGAAAGAGCTACATACGTAGGGCAACTAAACCGGGTCACATAACAGAACAGCAATAAAGTAGTCGCTAGGAGAAGGAGAGAGCAATCAGCCGATAAAAAATACAGTAACGTATGGGAGGTTTACCAGAATATATGCATCATTAACAGTGCATCATAAGAAAATGGGTGCAGCGATAGCTCAGGATTCTCAAGACTAATAAGAATCCAGTAAAGCACAGTTCGAACGACGGTGACTGGGTCGTGTGGCAAATTCAATGTGGGCTCGTTTGCTGGTTATGGGTATTGGTGGACTGAAGTAAAGATCGAACGAAAGTAAGCAGGCTCCAATCTTGAAACAAGTTCCAATTTGAAAAGGTCATGATGATAATTAGTTCACCCGAAACAAGCGGGAAAAACGGAAAACAACACGGCTTTTCGCCGTAAAGTTAAAAGTCTTATCCGGGAATGCCCGTCAGTGGAAAAGACAAGTATCGCTATGAAAAAACAAAAATCGTTCCAAGAATCAGGGTTAAGTTTTGGCGAGAATATCGATAGCGGCGGTAGTCTTAGAAATTAGTGCTCCGTTGCCTTACAAATATTCCCAAGTTTCTTGGACAGAACTACCACAGAGCAAAGAACATTACGAAATATTGATAAATCCTAATAATAACTCCATTCGAGTAAAGTTTTAAAACAGAAGACAATAAATAGTGCAAGAGCAGAGCACAAGAAGAGTAAAAAAGTCTTGCCAACACTCATGAGTAACAACAACTGTTTGTATTTCCAGCATACCAGGAGGCCTGAATGGATATGCCATTCACCGGAATTACCGACACTGTCACGTAGGTGCGAACATATACATTGTTTCAGATAAAAATGTACTGATAGATTAACAGGTCTGCATCGTATCTCCTATCGGTTGAACTCAATTCTCTGATCAAGAGACCAGGAATTCCTCCGTGATCTATGTACACCACCAGCCAGAACTCTGACTTATAGGACCCACCTGACCACCGGAGCAATGAAACACACAGGAAGCAGTGTTGCTGGCTACATGACTCCACATCAGTCTCTCGTATAACTAGGCTCTATCGAGATAGCCTGCTTTCAGTCACCAGCGTGCATTGAAATAACAGCTACAAAAGCGGAGAATGGAGACATTTTAAACCCATTTTTTCATTATAAATAAAAAGCAAGAGATTTGTGTTCTCCATCTCCATAGGGAACTCCGGGGGTAAGCGGACTTTGTATTGATTGGTGTACATTACAAAATCCTACGGGCATTTATTTTATGCTTAAAAAACCTGAAGTTTAGATGGGAAGAAATTCGAAAATGTTTCACGGCTACCTCCATCCGTTGGGTGTCACGGTGTTATTGCAACGGTTTTCAAAGGGGGCTCTTGTAGCTGCCATTCTATTATACGATGGTGACAGAGCGAAAGCTATCCGGATGGGACCATGTTCTTTTTGTCATACAAGGGAATGACGTAAGGTCAGAGGGCTGGCAACACTATTTCCAATGTGCTGTAATGTGTTTTACTGGTAGATACCATTGGTCAACGTTCTGTCAGGTAATGTAATTTTCTCACCTTGGTCGCAAATGCTGAATGACAAAAGTAATTCCTTGGTTGCTGTAGGGTTTCCCCCGTTACATAAAATAACCGAACACACAAGGAGCGGACCATCCACCATCACGAAAACAAAAACAATCAGATTCCCCACCCTAACACCCAACAAATGATGTTAGGTTAAAAAAGGTACGAGTGACCCCACAGTCTACCTTGGACCGTGAAGCAATGTAGAGAGATGATATCACGCAAAGTATGCAGTCCATAGCTTCAAAGTGCCTCTTCAAAATAGCGAACACCATCGGGATACGGTAAATCCATTTAGTCCCACACAAACAACGGTTCCCCTGTTGTGGAACTAGCACCATGAAGATCAAGTTTCGAATCTTCCGTGTGAGCGTTTCAAGGTTGGCTTTGGCCCACTGCCCTTAAATATTGCATAACTGCTATCACATAGACAACAATAAAACAGATGGAATAAAGTAACCAAATCACTCCTGATGGGGTTCGTCTCTGATTTAACAACCGCTGGTCGGTATTGCAGAGCCAATTACGGACAAATAAGAGTGTAGTGATCGCTTCGAGAATGTGTTACAAACGCCTCTGAAAACGAAAGGCCGTTGCTAAGCGATACAATTCTATATGAAAATCCACCTAACGCGCTCCGCTTTACAAGGCTCGTCCTTTGTTTGGTGGCTGCCTTTGTCAGTCATGCCATTCTTTCAACGGCTTACTCATTGAGGCTCCCAGTAAATAAAAAGCTGCTGGCGTTTTGAATGTTGTGAACATCAAGCGACAAGCGTTGCGTAACAATGCATAAACCTCAATTTCCCAATACTGACTCATGCAAATATGTTTCCTATGTGATGCATAATATGATGTGTGGTGCATCTTCGTGTGCTCGGTCTTTAACTTCTGTTATTGGCATTTGACCCAGCAGTTTCTTTTGGCAGGTGTTGATGCGCCGATGAGAGAAACAGGTTCATAAGTCTCGTTTTAACTTCAATCATTTAGGCTGCCTTATAATTTCAAACAGTTTCTTCCGGTTTCCTGCCATCAAGCCCCGATAAGAGTAGGCGTTGCTAGTTTCGATGGCTTTGTGCAAAAAAAACAGACCAACCATTTTTATCGCGCTATTTTTACTCATAGTCGATTAAATGGCAAACATTTGTCCTGTGGAAAATACGATCAGGCGAGGAAATTTCAGAAGAGCCTGGTAAGCAAACGGTTGGAAGGGTTACAATTTTGATGGGAGAGTTTCGTCAGACCGTAAGTTACCAGGTTGCTAAAATTTTAGGCTGTCTTCAATTTGGAAGTGCAGACAGCTAAAACATGGGGGCTAGCACAAAGAATCGGCGTGCTCCTATGAATTGGTTTCCCGAAGTACGAAAAGGCAGACGGTGGTGAAACAGTTGAACGGAAATCCGGATGGAAGGTATCGGCAAGAAGAGGAATAATGGGAACAATATATACCGGTACAAAGTTGGGGGTGTTAACAGTAAACATGAGCAAACGAAGGTGACGAATGTAGGTACAGCGAAATTCGGAGAACAGTCCATGTAAGATGAAAATATATCGTAAAGTTTTGCAGCTTGAGTTTGTTTCAAATAGGTAATGAATAAACGAATGCACAAATTCATGCAGGAATTGTAAATTAAAAAACATAACCGATACAGCATACAATCCCGAAAAATCTCTTTTATGAGCCGAAAGTCAGGTGTTTGGAGTCAGAACAAATTAAATTCCGGCCACGTGTAGAATTACTGTGTGGAAACTGCTTCAGCTCGTTGAGCATTCGCACAAAAAAGAATCAAACCGAGATTTACGGCCATCGCGATTCATGTGATCCAGGAGAGTATGGAATACGAACAGGACCCTAATTTCGAATACTGCATTCGGATTGGAATGCCCATTAATTCAAAGTCTGAGGTTCGATATTTGGCCCTGTGGCACAGTTATTTTTTAGAACGAAAATCGGTAGAATGAGATCGATTAACGAAGTACAACGCAGTTCTTTTAAGAACAAGTGTTTTCTGAATCAGGATACGTGCCATAAATAGCTTACCATACGAATTAGAAAAGCCTAATGCATAGGCCATTCGCCTTCACGAATAGAACGAATAGCTCAGCTGTTACTTCACACAGTAAAAGAACAAGGAACAGAAGATACACATTTGAGCGTGTTTTATGAATACGATAAAAAAATATGAATAAATACACGGAAAATTCCATCGCTCGACAAAGAGAACTTACGCAACTTCAAACAAATATTCTGCGCCCTCTCGTGTTTTCAGGCGAAATACATTGGGCTTTTTCACATAGTCCGTGGCTCGCGAGGCAATTGCATGCACAATCCGCACTATCGTTTCTGGTGCTGGGATGTTAGGGGGTACGGTGTTCGGTGGGGGCGGAGGTGGGAAAGTGAGTGGAGGTTGCATAGTCAAGGGTGAAGGAAAGATGCCACCCACGGGCCCCATATAAGCTGGAGGCGGAGGATGCTGCATTGGCGCGGCGGCGCTACTGGTGGTAGTGACAGTGGGAGCTCCATTAGGGTCATTTGACCGGGTTGTGCGAACAGCAGAACTCGAAGAATGATCTGGAATACCAGGGGAACAACTAACCGACAGTAAGCTCTCTTGAGGAGCGTCCGTAACGGAAGGCAGGTCACTCCTAGAAGGTGAAGACAATGAAACAAGCGATGGGTGTTTAACAATACGAAGACAATATACAAGCACAGGCAAGCATAGGAAAATGAAGGAAAACCATACTCAATTACAATATAGTCTCTCTCCGGCGACCAACGTTATATGGTCGGTTTTGTCAAACTTCCACATCCCTCATAGGATGATTCCCATGTTTGTGATGGCAACAGCTTATATGAACTGGTCATTAGGTCACCACCCAGAATGCGACATCGCTAAAAGCAGACATTAGTCTTGCGACAAAATGGTGGTTACTTCAACAACAGGTGAAGAATACAAACACTGCCCATAGAATCGTCCGCGTCTGGCAAAAGCATTTCTGACAGGCCGTTCAAGCAATCGTTAGGTGTAAACCTAAAATTGGTGAACAATGCACTCAAGGAGTTGGAGGAAATTGCTAATTCGTCGGTGCATACTGCTAGGACGAATCATGTGACCATAAAATGTTTCAGATGGGTTTCAAAGTATGGTGGGGACAGATGCTAAAAAGGATGACTATTCTGGGTATTCCGTATGCAGATATGTGTGACTGGTTGACAGTAATCAAGAGTAATACCCTACCCTCCACCCTGAAGGGTTCCCAAACATTTAAAGAACATTATTCTGGATAAGCGGCCCACATAACGTGACCGATAGGTGTGGTAAAACAGTAAATAGGGGGCGGATGAACCTAAATTAAATTTGCAAGCTACGCTACACGTGGCACTCGAGATCGGTTTCTTAATTAACTATCAAAGGCTACCAACCATGAGTGTGTCACACTGAGTAGAAATTCAATGGCACGTAAGACTCAGATTCGGGACACACCAAGGAAATGAGTAGGCTGAACCGATGATCATGGCAACTCGAAAAGTGATCAACGTAGATCCATTAATTCCATTGATCTATCTATCGCTCCATGTCCGATTACTTGTGTGTTCGATTGCTTTACAGTACATGGGAAAATCAATTAAAGACTAGGGACTCGATAATCTCCAAAAAAGTGACGGTGCCGAACCGGTTGGCGAATGTGACGACAACGATGACATTAAAACATTCATGCACCGCATTTCGCTAATTTTTGAAACAGAATGTAGAATTAGCCGCTCTAAACGCCTCGGCATTGTACGTTTGTCTCGCGTTACTGCACATAAACGTGTGCGCGAACAAAAAGAAACGGGATTCGGGTACTTTTATCCTTACTCGAATAACAGCTTACACACGTACACAATGAAAAGATGTACTGAGGCGGAATCTGGACAGTGAATACTAAGCAGAGAGAGTACAATTCATAGGTTGTTGGATGGAGAATGGGACGACGAACAAAGGATTCAAGTCACACTCGAAAAACGGTCCCGAACTGTGAGCCCTGGTATAGTGTACCAAGCGCCCGGATACCGAAATAAGATAAACACGACAAACTAAGACGATCACTAACCAAATGGGTAGGGAATGCCGAAACCTGGTAGGACGAGTTAGTGTATATGTAGACAGTTTATCGATAAAACGGTTGGTCCCGAAATATTAGACTGGATGGAAAACAAGTGTACATGCTCAGGGAGATATAGCGATAGGTTCACAAGCAACGAGAGTTTGCTCGAGTGAAGCATCACTCATCGTATGAAAGTTGCACTCCACATGTTGAGCCCCATAAACGATGTCCAAAGTGCTATTCTAGTGGAGTCATTAGGGAAAACCTCAATGTAAGATATATCTTTGGTGCACCTCTTTTGCCCTTTGTGCTGCCGAAAGTTCTTGAAATGCCATCTCACAAGAAGTCATTGAAAAATTTTCACTGTATAAGGTATTAGAAGTGTGACCTTGAGCTTACCAAGATTAAGATGGGTGGATTGGCGATTACCTATAATTTTATCCAGTCACAGGATGAATATGCAAGATTTTGGGATTTCCATCACTGGTCGATACACATTTTATCTGACACCACTGAGTTTACCAACGCGAAGATGAGGGTAAATTTATAGTAAGATAAGGCACCCTTCATAGAAAGATGGACTTAAGAAGGAAACGCAAATGACATTGCTGTATGTGAAGAAGTTTGCTTTAGAATGACAGCCCAGTACACTCAGAGGAGATAAGAGAATGACAGTGAAGTCCCATAAAAAAAGTGACAAAACCACTCGAAGCAAAAACAAGTCCTGAATATCTCACATTTCGCGTGCAACATTCGGCCATCAATAGTTCCACAGGGATACATCGCAATCCAGAAAATGCTGGGTGCTTTTACTTTCCAGTAAAGGAGTTTCATCGACAAAATTTTACAATTCAACAGTGGGTACTTATTCTTCTGGTGAAGTAAGCAGGTGAAAACAGAAAAAAATACATGCAGATTAGAAAGGCTTGAAAGGTATAACTGTGCAATCATTTTGCAATTAGGCAGACGTATACTTACGTCTTCGAAATAAGTTGTCCATTTTCCTCCGAAGAATCGTGCGGAAAACACTGTTGGGAAACTTGTTCCACGTGTTCTTGAGACCCGTCTGGTAGCTCCTGCTCATTTGTCGTTTCATCTGGCGGTTCAATCGGTTTCTGTTGGAGCATGAGTTGCTGCTGCTGCGCTTGAAATGCCGTCCAATGGTTAAAACGAGCCTGCTGTTGCTGGTGCAATTGATGCATCTCCTCAGCTCTGGCCGCAGCGTTTGCAACAATAGCATTTTTGTACAAATACAAAACCAAATCTCGTAGTCGAGCGTAGTATACTTTCCAACCCCGACGCCCAATCGAGGCTAGGGTGTGAGGAGACAGAGGCGAAAGCACAGGTAAAAATAAAGCCATGTGAGCCCAATTTTGAAGAAGACAAGAGACGGTTTGTGCTGATCCCGGATATCTATATTCACTTAGGCCCAATGAGGTTTTTAAGTGTCGACGGAGCAGCACACGTGTGCCACATCACGAACAAACCACATCCCATGAGTGAAATAGTAACTATTCAGAAAATGTTTGCATAGTTCGAGCCCGCTAAAAAGTAAAACCGTTCAGCTGTAACACCCTTCCGGTGTCTAGCTGCCATGCTACTGGAAGGAAGCACGAGGGCCGGGATATTGTCAGGTTGCCCAAGCCTAGACAGGGGAAGTCGAGAGGTAGAGGTTGGGTTCGAACCACGGACCTTTTGGTTAGTGAATTCGCACTCTAACCACTTGGGCCATCTCGCTCCCGTTTGAGCCTACTGACGGGCTTCATCATCCCATTCGCAGCAAGTACGTCCTCACCATATTTCATTTGATGGAAGTCGGTTTGTGGTACCTACTACGCCTTCCATGTGACAGCTTCCTCCGTAAAACGACCGGTGCATCTTTCCGTCAACTACTTTGACATGCTATGCAATCCGTTTCAGATTCTAAATGCGGCTGACTTTTGTTGTTTCTCAACCTACGATAGAGAGAACACCAAAGCTGTATGTACAGACGAAGGGTCAAATGGACATACAAGGAATAGGTCAGTAACACGAACGTTGACTACAATATCCCTCTTGTGGGTTGACACTGTGAATGTACAATAGAACCCGACTGCAGCACAGAGGTGGCGAAAATTTAGAGGAAGTAAATTTTAGTTCATTTATTCCCATACAATCGTAGGTGAAGTTAAGTCGTAACACGCACACAGTGCGCTGTTTTTCGGGTGACCTAACTGGGTTGGTACCCCAGATACTCACCCACGTTTGTACGCACAGCATTTTTCAGGTGACGCGCTCACATGGAGGTTTGATGGGCTTGTGTTTCAACTCATTTACTTGAATGGTGAGTTAGACCTTCAACGGTCACATCCATGTTGGCCACAAACACAAGGGACAGGGTTGTTGGGACCGAAACAGTTCATCACATACAGCTCAATATTGTACGCATTCCTGTTCAAATGCAGCTTATGGTAGTCATTAGAGATGAACTGCGCTAGAAAAATTCGCATCCCCACATGACGACCAAACCCACAGCGCGACTAAATGTGCACATTTACTGGAGGTCGCTTTCGTGAACAATTACTGCATTTGAATAAGTAAACTGGCGAAAATCCAGCGCACGAATTGGTAATTTGGTGTTACAGGAAGAAAGTGAAAGCTAATGATCAACGACGGGACAGTTGACGGCAGGAGGTAGCCGATTTGTCGTTTACCATAAATAAGCGCATCTCGTGAACTGGATTTAGTTACGACTTTATGCATCTAATTTCAAGCTTCCCCTCTACCAAAGAAATCGAACCAACAAATATGGATTAGATAAATTATCTACGTAGAGTGTTAGAGTGTGACAAACAAAAAGAGGGTTTGTGGAAAACGCTTACTTTTCTTTCCATGAGACTCCATCACCCACTTACGAACGAGGAATCCTCTCATATATTCTCGAGCATTCGTCTCTGCAGCCAGCTAGCGTGAGAAGTGTAGAAAAAGATTAGGTTTCTAACTCGCAGTTATTCAGTACTATCGAGGCGATAGGCTAAAAACACAAGGAACTACAGTACTCTGGATGGATAAACTGAACTGATCGAAAATTGGGAGGAAACAACTGTTGAAAAAGCTTTAAGGGGGAAGCGTGAGTGATCTCCTTTGAAGAGAGGGCCATCCTCAGTTGTTTCTGAAGAGCTGGACCAACATAATTTAAAAGATGCTTGAATAATATACACTGAAAGTATTGGGGATGAATTCTTAGGATGCGAATACCCAAAGGTGTGACTTGTTCTGATCAGTAGTCTAAACAGCAACTGTTCAGGTTACCTATCCTAACCACATGAAGACTCGATGAAAAATCGGAGAATTACGAAGAGCCAAGTTGAAATCGAACAGGAGTTATGTAAGAAGCACGTGCCTACTTTGTGAAAAAATATCATACGAGGCTGTTAGATAATCAACGTAAACGGTGTATAGAAAAAGGTACTGTAATCTGTTAAGGAGTGCCACTTCGATTGATGATTTGGTCCAACTAAAGTCGACGAAGCAGGGTTTGTATGAGTAGACTGGTAGTTATCGAACAAACAAGCAGTTCAGTTCCTTAGACGATGAATACGCCCATGGCACAGGGCGTCAAGATGGAAAAGCTACATTTACAATATGTGTACCAGGATACAGCTACGGTAAAATTAAGAAAAAACGTGACACAGATAATCTATCTTGAATAGCCTAATGGTAAACCGGTAGTGCAGTAGGCAGCTCGAGCTTACTTGAGTAAGGAACACTCAGTAAGAGACTGACATTTAACACACAATTGCTGAACTGAAAACCGACCTTGGATAAGACGCTCATATCTGATAAGTAAGCAAGTTAATTGCTAGCCTACCGATTGCTTCAGAGGGTTCGTGCAGAAAGAATAACGGCCAGTGTAGATAGGACTTCGGTAAATGTTGAGAAAACATAACTAAATCAGTGGACGTTCGACTTAGAGAACACGAAAAACGTGTGCAAACACGAAAGTCGTACGTACGAAGAAAACCACACGATCGATGAGGGAGACGTTTTAGCGATAACATGAGAGATACGCCGTTTCTACTCTTAAAGTTCAAACTAGTTTGCCACAATACTTCAGGAAAGTGTTCTTCTGAAACAACTTTTACTCAAGTAGACCGATGACCATTGGGCTGATCGCTTGACCGTCTTTATACAATGTCTAGTGAATTAACCGACCTCATCCGTTGTTCCCTTTAGAGCACCTCGTCAATAATCAGGCCTGTATTTCAGAACAACTAATCGACCGCGGGAGCTTCTGTAAGGCTTAATAGAGGCATTTGGCTTGCGACCTTCCCATAGTAATCAGACATGAAGTGTCAAGGTAATGCAGAATCTGACTGGTACTCTAACTGGAAGGTCCTCAAGTAACCAATCTATAACTCATTTGCATATCACACCAGCATGAACGGGAGACCCAAACGGACCTCAAAGAGACTTCAAGTATGAAGTGAAGGAAAAAAGGCTGGTCGAAATCCAAAGTCTGTGCCTGCCTGACAGTCCTCAGACATCGGTAGTAGGATGTCAGTGAATTGTGGGTAATTTTATCATACTACTTACAGTTGACCAAATTAAATTTATGCGATCATCCGCCTGATTAGTGACATCCTGATATTTGAAAATACGAGCACACAATAAATACTACCGAATCTTGCAAACAACTGGCTGAGTAAACCCACAGAAAACACAAATAAATCATTCTAGACAGTTGCCACAGTTAAGATGCAGATTGTTGAGTGGAACTAACAACAGCGTTGACGGATATAAAGGAACACAATCCTTTCTTCACTACAAGCAGTGCAAAAAGTGAGTGGATAATACAATGGTATCAAATCAGCGTACAATCACTTACATCAAGGAATGGGCTACTGCCTGATAGCCCAGTTAGTTTGCGTGGGCGGAGTTGAGGAGTTTGTGCGGTGTACATGGTTGCGAGCTGGTTAGATCCAGGTAATCCAGCCGCGGTCGGAGGAGCGAACGGAGCTGGCGAAGAGGGGATCGCATTATTCCAATAAAATGCGGGGACTGATGCAGGAACTTGCGTACCGGGGAACAAAGGCTGCATTGGATGAGGTTGTTGTGGAGACGGACCTGGAGAATACGGGTAGGGGACCATCGAATACGGTCCGTAAGGAGCTGGGTTGAAGCCCGCCGGACTGAACATGACTTGAGCTTGGTTGGGATTTGGGAAATAGCCTTGTGGGGTCACCAAACTAGCGGGTATTGGGGTACCGGGAGCATAGGCACTTGGAGGACCGGGATAGTATATATTCAAATAGCCACCCATCATGTTGGCGTCAGAGCTAATGAGTAATCAGTGGGGAGTAATGCGAAACACAATTATTACTTGAATAGAGCTCTGTTAGTAATCCAGAAAGAAAAGCAACTTTATTAGAAATATAAGTTTGTTCACTCTGGAGATGTCGCCTAATGGAGAACATATAAAACACTTTATTTCCGCGCAGGACCTGAAAGTTTTTCTACCCATGGGCTGCGGCTTTCTCGTATTTTATGAGGATAGACGGGAACGTACGATAATCACAACGGCCATCGTTCTGGTACTGTTGTTAATTTAAAACTCAAGTAACTCAGGAAGAATGATACAAGTTGCCCACAGTTTACATAAGTTACCCAGGCAAGCATTAATAAAGCGGACCAGAATGCGACGAAGAGGATGCATCATCTAAGACCACTAAAGCACCCGCATGTTTTCCATCACAGAAGATGACAGTGATCTTCACTCAGAAATACGGATCTACAAGCCGTTGGCAGCATATGCAACCTGTGCTCGAAGACGATTGGATCAATACATGCTCCGCCCTACCGTTTGTAACATACTGATTTCATTTTGACCAATATGTTTACACTGCGCGAGAAGAATTCAACAAAACTCAACCTCACACCACGGCCAGCACATAGATAAAGACCAGGATGAGCATCTCTAAACAGGGCCTATCCAAAACTGCCTTGTCACGGCGAACATGGTCAGTCGGACAACACAACCAACGTTGAGCCGCGGAGAGCCAACGTAGATTGGCATGGTGTGGTGATATCATATTGTGTTAGGCGACAAGCCGAATAAGCAACCCATCGGGCAATGAACCATTAGTTCACTTCAAAATGGGTCCGGACATGGATGGCCGTTGCAGCTTTTGAACCAGTAAGATGCATTTCCTTCAACTCTTCTCTAAATGATGGTATCAGTGGACGACACTCTGTAGAGCAGTATAATTTTGTTAAATTTTTCGGCCTGTGAACGTCTGTGGCCCGTGTGAGGGTTCAAGCCACATATATTGCAACATAGTACTTTGAGTCGAGCGCAGAAGAAACATATAAACCATACGGAGTACAACCGCGTATCTTTCGATTTTGCTGTGTTGTGTTTAAATGATGAGCTCGTGGTACGAGTAGAAGAGTTGTCAGTACATATCCATCACCAATAACATAAAATACTAAGTGCCTAGAGGACATGGGTAAAAGTTAAACGATCCACACGTCAGGTAAACTGGGTGAGCAATAATTTTCGCCGTTGGTGGCGTCTGCCAAAATGGGGTTTCCATTGTCTCACCGAAAGCACCCGCCCGCTCGAGAACAGCTGACCTGAAGCAATGACATCACCTGGAGAAAAACCCAAAGCGATGTCCAACACCCAGTAAAATTAGGAGAAAGCATTTGTAGTGATTAACCAGACTAACTTACTGAGGCCACCGAATAGGGTCCTGCTTGATCGAATTATACAGTGTTTTCAAATCTTCCCGAGAGAAACAGTCTCCACAATGCACTTGGGCCAGGTTGTTGATGAAATCTTGGCAGGACATTTTTCGTGTGATTGCCTGGTAGAGGAAGAAGGATGGTTAGAGCAAGATGAGCCGGAATTTTCACTTTGCATACATAGTGAGCAAGCGAATCCGAGCCAAGACAGAGAAACGAGTTTGCAAGAATGGAAGCATTTCCGGATAGTATCAGTCAACTGCCGTATCAGTGCTGCGTTAAAAATATGTCTCTAATGCTGATTCGTGAAGTCAGATCAAGGGAGTTTGGTTCGTCCACTGCAAACCATAGAATGAGCAGTGGTTCCTTAAACAAATCCGGTAGGATGATGGTTGGGACTATAACTTCATTTGCCCATGAGTTTACCGAAATACGACGGTTAGTTTGATGTAATGGGATCACCGATTGCACACTTCAGGCATTTAAGATAGTGACGGGATGAATAAACAGAAATATGGAAGACTTCCGGAACGTCAAGTGAACTTGGACGTTTCAGTGTTGGAGAAAATAGCAGGCCCTGGAAGAAAAGTACACGCTTGAATAAAACATCGGAATCGCTCGCGCTCTTAGTTGGCATGGGACCTAGAGGACACTAAAAAGTATGTTGTACTTCAATGGGGAAGATCATTTAGAGTTCTTTGTTGGCAGAGATCCAATATCGCCATCAACAGCACATCAGTACTCGAAACTGATGCTTCACTGCCAAAAAGCCATGGTTCATTTGACCGTGGAAAAACAAAAGGGGATGAAGAAGGAAACTACAGGTAACGAAATATCTGCACTTCCGGACACTCATTCAGACAATCGGGATAGAAGATGACAACAAGGATGCCATCGACATTGATCAGCAGCCACAACCTGCGGCACCTCAAACCATATGAGGTAGTTCAAACGGACCCCTTCCTAGAGATTCGGTCGGACTGACAATGCGCATACGTTTCTTAATCGCCAAAGATTGACCACCTATCTGATCAAGCAACTAGTAAGGCAGATGCTATGTTTCATTAGGATGATGCAATCCACCGTTCCACAGATGCTATGAACACATTACCAGAGACAGTCCCAGTCATGACGTACTTGTGAGAAAATTCATCCAAGTAGTGAATCTTGGTTGAACGTTTGAACACAAACCTCCACTTCATGTAATAATTAAGGGAAATAATCTTCCTCTACCTAAATTACAACTTTTTGGGGTCCTGATTTTGCACACGCTTAGGGTGTGACTGTGTACGAGGGCATGCAGGTAAACGGACTGTAGATAGATAGTGGATAGTCGTTCAGCTGTAACACCCTATCGGTGCCTATCTGCCATGCCACCCGAAGGAAGCACGAGGACAGGTATACTGCCATGTTGCCCAAGCTTAGAAAGGGTGAGTCGAGAGGCAGAAGCCGGGTTCGAACCACGGATTTTTCGGCTAGTAACTTCGCGCTCTAACCAGTGAACCAACTCGCACCCCAACGGACGGCATTCCTCATGAATCTGGGCACCTGTCAAAGCAAGCAGGAACCCTACAAGTTTGCAAGCGAATAGGGAGAGAAAAAAAGCCTCAGAATGAAAGTTTAGACGGCGGTAAAATTAGATGAAGGAATAACAGCTGTTTAGTAGCAATCGAGTACTAAAACTGACGCTATTGGTACTAAATACTCCGCACAGCCTAGCTAAACCAAAAGTTAAAAACTTGCGATTGTCGCTCAAAACAGGTAAATTAAACAACGGATTTTCTAAACTTAGAAAAAGTTGAGGGAGGGGTGGTTGAGTTGCACTGACACATGGCAAACAAACAAACAAACAATTAAGTACCATGCATCAAAGTGCACCGGTTCCAGCTGACAAAGTTTTGTTTACCGGAATCACGGAAAGCAGAGCGGGGAGAGCCAGAATGTGAAGTAGACAGCTTGCACCAGTTTAGTGCCACTCATAAACTGTCGGTCCGAAATTCTGAGATCTTACTTTTATTGAATGGGAATAACAAACTGCTATTTGTTGAAAGAAAGGTGCAAAAGGATTATGACTGTGAAGATACCTAAGGTGATGTCAATAAAAACGCGGCGAAAGTTGCCGGTCATGGACTCCACACATCGTTGGCAAATCCTCAACTGATCGGCTTTGCATAGTTTCAACTGCACATCTCAGCAAACAGACCTCTGCGGAACCTAACTGTATGACTCCACCACCTTAACCAATGGGATCTGATCAGTGATCTGTAGTGGGTAAGACGCTTGTCCAGAAATCCAACCGAAGTACCCCACCATTACTGATTAGAAGTGTCCGTTGGGCTAACGCAATAATTCGCATGCACTACTATCGCTTGTCTTGTGCTCACTGGCCACGATTCTAACCAGTAAGAAAGGGTCGGATGTATTGCAGGGTTGTGTAACTAGCCTTATAGAGACGACCGTGGTTTCTCGGTGCTGCAAAACTCGTCGTCGGATTGCTTACCGAAACCAGTGTTGTCGACAGATCAGATAAACCTGATGAGTACATCGAATGGAAATCGGGAAAGATGGATTGGTCCACTGCACTGAATCCACTTGGCAATCTTTTGTTCTCGCAGTCACTAATCCAGACTGTTAGTCTACCAGGTCATCATCCACATAAAAGTCTGAATGACAGAACCCGGCCATGCCAAAATCGACTTGTGTCTCAGAGCATGAGACGGGACCTAATGGTGACTCAGCGGACACGGGTACATAATGTTGGTATAGGACACTGGTTGCCACTCTCCCACAATCAAACTGAGTGTGAAACCACCGTCAGCTTATTTGAAGGGTTTATGCTTCTTCGCTCAATCGACAGCAAACCGTTCGACTTCCTCCCGTAGCGCAGGGCAAATGACTCAACCGTATCGAGGATGAGTAATGCGGTAGGATTGTGTGAGTGTGCGGATAAGAGTGGCGCTGAGTTTAGAAGGCAATCTGGAAATCGGTGAGTCGCGTGAACAGATATGTTGGATATGTTGGATAGTGGGTCCGATAGAAAACTATAACTGCTGTTTCATAAACGAAAAGAAGCTCTTGATTAGTGTATTCGCGTAGGACAGGTGATGTAGCACTTACCGGATTGTGCAAATCGGTGTTCAATAGCATTAGTGCACAAACCAAAGTATGACAAACATCTGAAAACGAAATGGGAAACGTATATGTAAAGGGTGAACCATATGAACTGTGGATTCTGGAAACTCGTATGGTAATCTGGAGAAACCAGCTGATTAGGTTGACAGAAATAACCAGTCATGAACCCAGTGATTCAAGATACGGATACAACGTAGTTGATTTGAGATAACTAGGGTTTTCTTTTTTAAACGATGCCACTAACCCTCGTTTCCACAGAGACACACGCAGCTCCAGAATATTTGACCAGAAAAATTCTACGGAGGTAGCCAAATACGTGTATGCGCTAATTTGGCCAATTAGTCAAAATGAAGTCGTTTTATAGGAGCAGTTGGGAAGAGAGAAATGCTGCTCTGACCAATCATGGTCCGAGGCTGATAAAATCGTTTCGGGTGCATGAACCATGCACCATTCTACCATTGCGCCAAAATGTTCATTTTACTTGCGATTGAGAGCAGGAAAACCAGTTGCTGCTTTTAGACCTTTTGATCATGCGGAACGCTGATAAGTCCATTTCAGGACACGTCTAACGTATACCAGTGGACTGAAAATTACATGAGTTTCGAGATTCTATTTGGCAGAAAACAAACGGTTTTTCATCCATACCTTGATACACACCATAAGTATGGGACATTCGGAAACCCAAAGGACTACAGTCTAGTCACTTGGCAGAAGATTTTTACCAAAAAAGGCCAGCCTGAAAAGCATGAAACAGTCACAGTGATCAGAAAAACAATCATTCTTCGCCTCACAAACTGGGAACAACGCAGAGCAGGATACAGCGTTTCTCAAAGCCAGACAAGCGTTACGCCCCAGAAAGACATGTGTGGCCTAGAAATCAAAGTTATTCTTGCTTGTAGAGGTAACCTTGAACAACGAAACCAAAGTGACCTTCTTCTTGGACGAATTTTAACACCGGAATATGTTTACAGAAACGAACTACGAGTAGCCTTTCATGAGTTGCAAGAATACCGTACGGGCAGTTTTTTATTGAAAATGAGTTGACCATACCTTACTCAGATGTGCTACAGGAACTACGGTGTTGTTTCTATATCTTTTACTACGTCTCACGCGTAAGTCATTAGCATGTGAAATGAAAGAAAAAAGGGGAAAAAATACGGCACAAATCACTTTACATGGCAGTATCCTTTGTGGCAATGGTTCTAGAGACAAACCAATCCGCACTAGTTCCAGATGGGGACTGACAAGGTGTTTAGAGCAGAGAACCACCGACTAAAGGACATGTGCCTCTAACAGTTTCCTCTACTGAATACAGAAGAGAATGTTTCAGAAACCACAAAAAACAAGCAATTTACAAACTAAAGCTCGCCGACGGAGACCGGGACTCACCTTCGGATTGATAAGCCTCCGGATTGCATGAAAGATAGCGTCGAGAGAAGTGAAAAAGTATACGTTCACGCTCTTGAGTTTCACCGGTCAAAGAGAATGTGTTTAGAAACGATCGAAGAGCTGCGTCCAGACGTTGGTTTGTAAAATCGAAAAAGCTCGCGAACTCTTCACCGACGAGTTGACTGAAGTCATTACTATAAGGAAAACGAATACACACAAACGCTGAATAATAGGACGAAATCACGGAAGTTTACTGTACGATACACTGTTCAACAACTGAAGATCAAGTGGTAGAATTTAAGAATACGATTTAATTTACTGTCCGGTATCACTTATTCGACGTCAACTTAGATGAACAGTGAAAGGTTGAACTGTAAGAGCAATCCGAATGAGAGAGTAAAAACAAGTAGGCAGCAGTGAAACATATGGCAATAAGTCTTCTGACAACGACCGCTGGCAGAAACCTGAGAAAAATTCGCACTAGAGGAGTGGACTTCGTAGAGTATACCATCACCCGACGCTCGGGGCACGTGAACACATCATTTAAAGAAACAATCTACACATCGTTTCAGAAAGATTCGGTGAACAATCCGTGGAACTATTCCTGTGTGACGTTCCACTTTTCACCCAAAAAGGAGTTGGCCGCGACAGTAGTCATTCCATACAAAACAGGCACATCCATTGGGATGTCCCAGACCGGAAAAGGAAGGCTGCAAAATACAGATTCAACATGAAGGCAATCCTCCCCCTTAACCAATCTATCGTACTTCAGACAGACACCCAGCACTAATCAAGTCGGTTAGTCATAAGAAATCCCATAGATTGGTTCCCTGATTGCTTGTAAACCCGAACGACCTGGTAACTTACTCACTTGGTCTACGAAGCTTTCTGGTAACTTACTCACTTGGTCTGACGAAGCTTTTGTGTGAAAAGCGAAACGTTGCCAAGCAATAAATCCAAAGATTGTTTACCTGAAGTGATGACTAGCCAAGCGGTCCCCAACATTTTCCAACGGAATTATCAATATACAGGTGACATGGAGAGGAAATCACCATAGCAAGCCATGGTGGGACCCACTCTGCAAAGGTCAGCTAGGAAGTGGTGGAACAACTAGGTAGCCGCTGTAACGGTTCTACTATGGATGAATCAGTTTCAAACTCCTCAAATACCTCCGAAACCCGCACATTTAGTTGATGAGTAGAAAAACTAACGGTATCTAGTCAGTTAATAAGCTCAGGGATAGGCGGAATAAGCAGAAAAACCTGGTTGGGGTATGAAGCCCAACTTTGTGACCTGAGATGTATGTGAAGCAAAAGATCTAGTTTTCGGGGTCGCGAAAACTGAGGGCCAGACCCCCAGCACACTATATAATGATTTCGGGAATTGGAATGTCTCGCGGAGATATTCTCTCATATTCTGAGTTTTCTGATGACGCTATGGGGGGTAGTTGCATATGAAAGTGAACAGCCCAGAACAGCACTAACGTAAAGCTTAAGCTTGACGAAAATTCTGGGACTGCGCCTACCCGATGAAACAAAGAAAGGATAAACTGGCCATAAGCCGTAGGGAAGATCTCAGCAACCTTGTGAATAGCGTTCTGTCAAGCAACAGTATTTTACTACGCTCCACCAGAATTGATGGCAACATCAGTCCTAAACACTGGAGCTTCACTGACTTGCAGCCGGTTGGTTTTGCAACTGATGGTTCTGCGTGGTCTGCAATAACGAAGGAGCAAATTGGAGCTGCTAACAAAGCTTTTGGCCCAATGGTCATCACTGTCATCTTCAGCTATAAACCACCTGAATGTTACACTGCGGTTACAACTGCCAAAGCTCCGTTGGCCTGTGATCTGTAAAGATAGGGGTGGGCAGCTGAGCACTGGAAGCAGTAGCTGACACCTGGATCCAAGACTAACAGAGGACTTTCGATTGGGGAGGTCGAGAGAAGCAACGGCGTGGATGCAAGCGTGCCACTGAGAGGGACCGGGCAATGTTCGCCGTGTGTGTACCGCCCATCGAAGGAGACGATAATGATCAGCGCAGCCAAGTCACTGCTCGACCTCCCCTGGCTCGTTTCCACCCTGAGCCTGTGCGAAAAGTTATGGCTGACCAAGCATGTTCTCAAGTGTACTCATTCCCTCCCAGCGAACGACCAATATAAACGAGATTATCTGTCTGAGTTACACAAGACTTAAGCCACAGAAGATGTGAATAGGTGAAGTAACCTGCAGCTTGTGCATGCAGGACAATATTTTATTACGCATTCTTTAGGTCAAAACTGGAGATGATTCACCGCAGCATCTCAACAGAACTTGTGAAAAGTTGAGGAAGTTTCGTATAGATGACCGACCAAAACTGCCAGCTTGATGTGATGGCCAGGGTTTGATAAGGTTACCACCATGCGTCAATTTTCCATACTACGAGTGGTCGTAAGAAAAAACGGTTTGGGGGTAAAGTAACACCGTCCTCGGTGATAGTGGTCTTACGTTAGTAGGGTTCTACCTCTAGCAGGGAAGCAGCAATGTTGTTTTCCACGAAAAATGATGGGTTACAGAAAATCAGCCCCAAAATCAGCAAATTTCAACCGCCCAACGGTTGGCCCTGACCACCGGCAAATGGGCCAATAGAATAGTCAAAATTTACGAAGAGCTCGAGGTGGCCTCAAACCCATTTCCTATATGCAGCAGCACCATCAGTGAGAGACCACTGCTTCTGAACCGTCAAACTCCTTGGTCTTCCCAGCAGCCAAGCAGGTAAGTCTGTTGAGTCTCCGGATGCAGGTAGGGTCCCTCAAGTAGCCCATACTACCAGCTGTTTATAGGACCAGACTTCAGTCAAATACTCAAGCTGGAATAAGTCAGACAAACCTGCTTCTTCGATCTGAGGAATTGGGTGAAATCATTCGCTTTGCAGCCATCCCACCAACCCTTTCTTTCACTCGTAACTATTCCCATTCTCCGGATCTTTCCGCAGCTGATCGCCTATCTACTATTGCGTTTCTAAACCACTCTTCATTCTCATTGTTCTGTCATCTAGCAGATGCTGCTCGGTAAGATATGGTGGAAAAGTGTCAAACCGAACACCCCGAAACAAACAAGGTATCATAAAATTGCATTTTACTTCGCCACACAAAGTGACTGACCTAAGCAACGATGCAAAAGCAAAGTCATGTACTATTCTTGGTGCGAACTTGGCGATGTGCCCCACAAAATTCGTAGGGTATAAAAATGGAAATCAGACGAGCGGAACCTTAAATGTTAACCTTGGCATCCAGTGTGCCCAAGTTCAGTGGCAGCGTGGAAAACAGAGAAGACGGGAACACGAGTTTTCTGTCAAAGTGTACTGATCTGGAGCTGGTACATTCTAAATTCACCACACAGCCTCTCAGACACAATGCGGTTTGGGAGAAAGTACACGCAGTGCGCTGTGACAAACAGCTGACCACGTATCTATCCGGGATAAGAAAATGTTACTGCAGAAATACCACAATTCGCGCCAGCTGCTAGTGCGAATAGTGTCCAAAATCTGTCTCAGAAACGAGGTTGGCTTTGGTGAAACAAAGAATTTTATGATATCTCACCGAAGTATCTCGCTGAACTGATCGATTGGGATAGAAATTTTAGTAGACGGAGGGACAAACTGTATCCTGCTACCGATTCTGATGATTTAGAGTTCGCATCAAAGGGAAAAGCACTGGACTCAAGCTTCGCTCACCAGGTTAATTGTGCCAAGGCAGGAGAAGGATTGTTCAAACAAGAGTGATGTGAATTCTATAAATCACACCACCGCCTACAAGTAATAAAGAAACTGTCTAGCAGGTTCAGGACATCTGTAGAGCTACCTGACTGCAAGTTCACAACAGGCGGGTCAATAGATTGACACAGCCAGGGAAGTTACCGGGTCGTCGTTAGGGCCAACTACATCGTTTAAGTGTGAGCATGTCTGCCTGTTCAGACGTGATAATTCAGCTGCTATCGGACCCCTACGTAGTTTGTAGATCACACTGGGTAACGGCAAACGTGGGTGCGTTATTCATAGTTGCCCTTCCTGTTCGAATACTTATTAACGGTGCCTCTGCGACTCGACAATATCTCAGACCTCGGGTTCTTCATGAGTGTGAAAGAAACGTAAAAGCTGAGCTGGAAGTTCGATATGGCTTGAGGGCTAGGAATTGAAATTCAAACAGAAAAATCCATGCCTCACGCCCAATGGCTTTTCGACTGCTGCTGCTGTGCAGACCTCAGGCACCCGACGTTGTTATTCCTTGCAACTCAAGCTGCATAATATCTACTCAGAGAAATGGCAGAAAGCTGTGCACAAAATGTATTTAACTTGGATTTCGGGTACAGCTGTTTGGGGCATCAAAGCTAAACGCAGGAAGAAACATGTTCTGATACTACACACCACGTCGCTGGAGGAAACGCAGTAGATATACGTGATAAGCCGAGTAACGAGCACACTGTCAAACTCCACATGGGATCTCAAGAGAAATCAATATTACATTGGCGCAATATAGCCATCCAGAGGTGCACAGCATGAGAAAAATGACGGGTGTCTAACACGAAGTTTTGTATCCAGCGGTATAACGCGAATATCAAGCCACGACAATGACGACGGCACTCAGTTCTAAGAGCGGGCGAATAACTAAAGAACTGTGGTTCCAATTCGGAAAAAAATACGGACAAACGAAAAACGGATCCACGCGCGGAGGCCAACGGCTGATAAATCCAGAGTCCTTGGTATTCCAAGCCTTGAAAGATTTTACGAGTAAATAGAGGATCTGCCGATAAACACTGAGTGAAAACAACATTATGCTTTAATTCCGGCTAATTCGTATGCGGTACAGAACTGTCCTGCTGACCTCATGAATCGCGAAACAGTGTCTTGGGTTTGCTCCTTTCTTCCAAAGTTTTCCCACTATCGGAATTTGTCGAAAAGTCCTTGCGCGACCTGTCGTTCATGTTTCAAACAAACGACAACTGTCATGGAAACTGGAGTCATTCCCATACGATACTGCTGTTCTGCTCAGCGGTTAGGACGCCAGCTTACGGACCGGAAGGTCTGTGGTTCGGACCCCACTACAGCACCTCCACTAATGCTATTTAGGCTTGGGCAACTTGGCAGTACCTGAGCTCCCAAGCCTCCTTGCGGTTGCTGTTCAGCATCAAATGCTGTAAGAAGGGTTGATTGCAGAGGCGACAACCGATCTGCGCCTCTGAACAGGTCCAAAGATCTAGTGTATGTGCCGTAATGTGTCTAACATAGCGTCCGCCTGAAAATCAAAAATGGTTCGTCAAATCCCCCCCGTCACGGGAGAAACCGACTGCCTGACCAGATTATTAGTTTGAAGCCCCACTGAGATGGAAAATACGACTTTAATCAGGAATTGAGTCGAATGGAAGCCTTGCTTACTGAGTGCCATAAAATGTTTGAACACCACCTTTCTACCTCGATTGTTCCATGTGGATGCCCTAGGTTCGTAGCAATCGCTCTGGAGATATCTGTCTTTTTGACAGGCTTCTATCTCAAGCCAAAAAATCGGGAAAGGAGACTTCTTTCCATCATGAATGATCTGATTAGCAGAGAACTGCTGTACACTCATGTTTTGGTAGCGGCGTTTCGCAAAAGGTAACGGGTGAAAATCGATTTGATTTCAGTTATGTGCAAGTGAACAAAAAGTCGAAACCTTATCACAAGCTTCATCCAATCGGTGGCTGTAGTAAGTGAGGAAGGTGCAAAAGCCGTCATTGAACGTCAATAGTGATTAAATCAGCAAACTCGGGACTCGTTGTGCGAGACAATCTGAAGAGCAGGACTAATAAAAGCGCTTCATCAGTGTGTTTAGTGATAGCGTCGAATCCATTTAGAACAATACAACGACGAGCATTCCACCATATCGGCTGGAACGAAAGAACAATAGAGTGACACTCTGTCCTGATGAGGCTTAAATACGAGTCTAAGTGACACTTCTGGCGAGAGTAGACACGATTAGTGCTAAGGGTGTTCATCTAACATCAACAAATGGCATAGCAAATAAGTGATACGTCAGTTCCGGGACAATATACCACGGGCTGCTCCTAGGTCATACACTCGAACCGAGCCCATGAGTCCAACACAGCAAATGATATCGGAAATCCAAAAACACTTGTGCTAAGTGCTGTCGCACGCTGTGAGCACCAAATGGAGTCCAGATACAGTGAACCAACAGGCCCACCTGGTACCCGATGCACAGAAACTCAGGTGGCTGGAATCAGCTTTCAGGCTTGCCTGCTGCCACCTGGCGCCTACCGTGGAAAAAAGGTGATTCCATCAGTGGTTTGAACGAAGTCGTATGTGAAACCTGCCGAATATTTTGTGGCCTAGTCTAAACCGGAAGAAAAAGGATAACGGAGTGAAAAACAGATAGCCACAAAATTATCTTAATTAGCGCCTGGTTAAGTTTCATTTTCGTCCCAATGGTTGAAAAGCTGAATCACCGAGTACGTGGAGAATAAACTGATAGCTCTTACCACTAGCAACCTAAAACGAACGCAGGCACACAACTAAAACTGGGGTCCATTAGGGAGAGATACATGGTCGTTTAACCCGCGTCAGGTAACTGGAAAACATAACTGTCTCGGTCTGAAGTTTCTTTCAGGCATTTGAATGCTTGGACCAGCAGTGACAAGACCGGTACAGATATTCAGACGACGCCAGACATCACAACACGCATGCAATTGAAAGAAAACACCGACCACGTCCCAGCAACGTTTTCCAAATTCCACAATTTCAAAAGGCGAAAAAAGAAATCAGTGAAAGTGTGCGTTAACTAAGGGACAGGGTTCTTCTACTACAAGAGTCGAACACATTTGAACAACATCAAGGAAAAAAGAACAAAGAAAGCTAAGACTGGCTGTAGATAGGAGCGTCCAAAAACAAATAAAAATGGCTAGTGGAACCACATAACGTTCGGGGAAAAGTGACACGAATAAGCACTGGGCAATGGGCGGACAGTGAATTCTCGCGCAAGATAATGTCACCCCATTTAGTGGCTTTGAGAGACAAAAAAAGGTAAAATTTCCGGGTGGAGGCTTTAGAGGTGCGTACATTATTGCGGATTTTATGACTACTTAGCAAGCCTGTTCTGGTCTGCGAAATGTAGCTGTACAGCCACAAATTTGGACACAAAAACATGAAAACTTTCGAAAATAAGGAACTATTTTTGTCGGAAAACCTAAGCCAAAGTGATTGATTTTCGTCCATTCAAATTATATCGATGACCGGCCAATCACGAAAATTAAGGAACTGATCGAGAGAAAAGTTTGCTGGATTTATCGCTTGGCAGAGTATTTTTTGGCATTGTAGCCTCATCACGTTAGTGAGTAAGTTACTATGTCGAAATACTTACTAGGGTAGGTAACCATTATTCAAGGAAGAGAAACGAGTATAAACGTGAGCTACCGTAATGTATCCAATTTCGTTCCCTGTTAATCAGACTGAACCACACCATATCCTAGAAAGCGAAGTTTATTGCAGCTAACGTAAGGGGAACCAAGAGGCCCACGCATAGTGTGTTTTCGGCGACGCGGGCCACCCCATCACATCAAACAAGAGTAAGCATATCGGTCCTTGGTGAGGTATTGTAGTGGCTACTCAGCGAGAGGATAGGCAGAAAGGAAGTGATTAGTAAGAAATGGAGCAACTGGTTTACACCACCACCGAAAGTACACGCAAAGGGGAATAATTTTCCCAAGCGTTTGAGTACACATGGATTGTTAATGCTCTGCAAGTAAAGACAGCCAAATAAATCAGTGTTTCTGAGAGCAAGCCAATAAATTATAGAAGGATACGCCACAACGCCCACACAAACGAGTTAGACAATGGCTTGGTTCGGAAAATCTCATATGAAATTAAGAGGACATAATGTAAGGTTGCCTAAAATAGTGTAATTAATGACTTCAAAGCACGTTATCGTGCCGTCCAATGATTCGGCTAAAGCGGCCTGCGAAAATGCCGAAACCGGTTGTCCACCAGAACGACAATACGAGTATTTATTCATGATGGTCTAACTGAGTGAGTTGTCCCCCAGACGGAACTCAAGGTTTTATTATTGGCATTGTCACCTAGTAGTGGTCATTTTTATTGTGCAGTGAATGGAACAAAAGTGCATTCCGACGGTCTATGCATCCCATCATTACCTTCAATTATCTACAATCACGTCGGATTAAGCACCGCAGTGTTCCACCGGAAGTTTCGGCCCCATCAAACAGTAGTCATTATTCAACATGGTCAAAATCATATTGTGTACCCAGTTTATTCGGGGAAATTCATGTGCCTCAATAATCTGCTGCTGGTTTCTACTTCGATGGAAAATGAATATCAATCAGAGGATGATCCTGGTTAGGATGGTTCAAGAACAAATACTATTGGATATGACTTCACATAACACCCGCATTCGAATCTGCTTTCTGCAAAATAGTTGCGTTACGGTAAAAAAAATTGGTGGAGTGGTAATTATTTCGCGGATTATATCATGCCCGGGCCACCTAGATAGACCGCTATTGTACACAAATACATGGTATCCCCGTACATTCTTCCTTTCTACGTAAACTTCCCAATGACAGTGATCTCAGCTCAGTGGCTACGAATGAGCGTATGTTGTCGTTAGACAACACTCAATCGCTCTATCGTTCCATCAAGTTTATTTAAAGTAATTCACAATCATAAGAAGGTGAGTTGAGCGTGATATTTTTACCTGCGGTTTCGTTGGAATCGAACGCACAGTCAGCTGCCAGGATTCTAGAATGGGCTCCATCTGAGCGCCTGCCCGTAGAGTTGCGAAATGAATTTTGATAGTTTTCGCGGTAAGAGTGGGTAATGTGCCGTTAAGCAAGAAAACTAATTTGTGGTTCGCACCATAAATGAAGCCGAAAAAATCGAGGTTCGACCGCGGTCATTAAGTTACGTCCTAATGGTGTTATGGCAACAACCCCCGGATAGCGTTCACAGGGTGAGGCCCGCAGTACAGGAAGTGTAGTGGGGATTGACCAACGAAACTGAGATAACAGCAGACATGGCCTTGGTTAGGTCGACTCGACTTCCTGGCTTTGAGGTAAGAAGTGGCTCGTCTTTAGCGGATACGGCCCGGGATCGAAATTGGTGTAGTTCTTGTTGCTCCACTTGCTATCACTTCTTAATTCATACTTCTTTTTTCTAGCCTTTTAACGCAATGAATCTTCTGCGGGCCGAAAGACACGCGAAGTGGACACGTACGGGAGATAGAAAGGAAGTAGTGCGTGACTGTCGATCATTTAACATTGAGGCTAAAGCGAGGAAAAAAATCACCAAACAAGAGCCCCTTAGCAGACATGTCAGTCAACCAAAAACGAAATGGACAGTATGGGGTCGAACAAAAATATGACATACCGCTTCCCTAAGTGCTTCGCCACATCGGTAACACGAAAACCATCGAGATTAAACAAGCGCTTCGCCAACCGGGACGCTGCTCCCCTATCCGCAGCTTTCGGGGGTTGGTGGTAAATCGACTCAGCGATAGATTCGTTGTCGGACTCAGAATCAGACAGTCGCACAAACATGTCATGTAACCTATTTGAATCTTGGTCCAAATCGGAGGTGTAAGCAAATCCGTTAGAAGCACAAGATCGTGGAGGGGTCGCGGATTCTGGCGAGTTGGTGAGTCGACGTCGGTAGTTTAGAGTTTTCGGTGACAGCCGAATAGCTTCGGGATATACGGCCGCTACCTCATCTTCGTCCTCCTCTTCCGTCCCATTGAGCTCACTAAAACCTGATTGGGTTCCATTGAGCAGCTGATTACTTGGATCTGTGGCATTAGTAACCTGAGGGAGGGTAAATAAAATAACTGGATGAAGGCCATGTGAATTTGAATTCAATTTGAATTCAAGCAGAACACAGTTTTGACGGAAAATCGGGGACTGAGTAGTAGTTTTTTTTCATGAGAGGGAAATCGGATGCTTGATTCCGTAAACAGATGTTCCCATATTGTGTGCACATATTCACCGAGCAGGGACGAGGCGTCCAAACTCACACTAAGAACCGCACCCTGGTTCGATTCCACGTCAGATTCAGTGCAGACAAAACTGCATAAATCTAATTTTTCACAAAAGCCTACACAACCGATAAGTCCTAGTATCAACAACAAATTACTCAGAATAGTAAGAGAGTACCGACAGGGTCCGACAAGACCCTGTATCAAATAACTCCAGCCCAGATGAAGAAAGGTGGCAAGATGTCTCAGGTGGTTAGAGCGCGGATTTACTAACCGGAAGGTTCGCGGTTTGAACCCGACCTATGCCCCTCAACTTTTCCTGTCTGGGCTTGGGCAACCTGGCGGTATACCAGCACTCGTGCTTCCCTCGGGTAGCATGGCAGCTAGGCACCGAAAGGGCGTCACAGATGAACAGTTTTTTTAAGCAGTTTTAAATGAAGAAAGACAAAAAAGAACGAACTGCACGTCGAGTAACTGTCCCATGCGAAGACAAGCAGAATTTTCTAGCAAAAGGTATATGAGGGCTCCACTTCAGTGAAGACAATTACAGGATCAACACTGGGTGTTCCCCGAAAAAGAGATTTGTTGGCGCAAAACACACAACAAGTCAAAAAAGGATCCTTTCGAAAGACACCCATGTGATGAGCTTTTCTTACACACGTGCAGTGCGGTGAAAGATACAGACAGAAATCGATTAAGTCGAATAAAGTTACAACTGCACACATACGAAGAAAGTATATGTGACAACGGGTACTATCTAGATAATTTTGCGATTTCACATGGGTGGAGATCACGCCCTTTGAGTCATTCACAGCCGATTTGCGTAGCCTCCCATTTCTAAAACAGACGTAACCTTTCAATTAATGAAAGCAAAGGAAATTCACTGCACGTAATAACGAACAAACTAGATCAGTGATTTCAAAAAGCCAGTGATTCGGCGTGTGCGTTCGCGTCTGTCCAACGTGTTTACGGACGTGTACCTCGACGACATCCAGCCATCAGTTGACTGAACCACAGTAACTAGACATGACCAACACCGGTCAACTTGACTGTCCGGCAAATCGTGATTTCGCGTGTCTGGCAAGAGGAAGGTGGCCGCCATGGGATTGCGCCAGATGCAGTGTCAGGCTTGGCGAACTTGGAATAGACGTGGTCACGTGCAGCTGTACGTATAGCTGGGTGCGTGCATTGCAGACAAGGAGTACGACGAAACTGAAGAGTTATTGTAGACAAAACTACTGTTAATGGTACGAAGCAAGCCTTGGTCGATGCGGTCTCAAGTACCCGTCCAATTCGCCAAACAAGGACATCGTTAAATTTTTTGGCAGTTGACAGCAAGGTCAGTGTTCTAGTTGAGCTTTGGAAGCTTTGAAATTGATATGGTGTTGAGCGAAATACACCATCCATTATGGAAAATCATCGGCCAGAAGGAGAATGGTTACGGCAAGTTAGCAAATGGCAACAACCAGACTGGCAACGAACATTTTGGTGGATGGTCGGATACCCAATCAGAGGGCAAGTGTGACACCAAACACTCTGAGTCCAATCCGAATCACGTAAATAACGATCGTATGGGGGAACTGTCTTGCTCTTTCAACCCGAGTTACTTGTGCAGGCACTCACAGTCAGCTCAAGTAAAGGGGGACTTCTGACTACGTGGAAAAACAAGTCGCGCACCATAGGGTGTGCATTCCACGGTCCCCTCCGAGATAGGTACTGCTCAGAGCCCCAGGCATCCGAACTCTAACTTGGACCATGGAATCAAAATGACCAAGTAAGAAGCAATCAATCAACCTATGGAGTTCAAAGAAGAATGGGGATTTCAGCAGCGCAGAGTACGCGGACGGCACTATGCTACTAGTATAGCTTCGAAACCGATATTCAGTAGTTCATGTTTGTGAATTCCCATCCCGGACGAAAATATTGGTTACATCTAGTTTTACACGTGGCACTTAACAGCTAAAAATATAGAGTTTCTGAGCACATCATGAGGAGCCAACGTAATTCCCCTACCCCAGTAAGTGTCGAGGCTGTTGGCCTAAAAACCGAGATTCTCTCTTCACTGACATTAACACAGCTAACGCAAGTCTGTAGTGTTTGAAGATCACGACTCTGGATGACAATCATTCACACAAGACTGTGAGTAAAGTCGAAACAATTGGTAGATGAAGTACAAACAAGACCATGTTGACTAATTAACGGGTCCAACTATAAGATGCGGATCACGGGCAAAAACAACTCAATACCCTTCGACACCCTTCCTTCTTTTCCATTTAGAGTATTCAAATGTTGAATTCTTGTCAACCACTTCAGGTGCCAACCAACCAATGACCAAACCTGTTGTAACAAACATAGAATCCAGAAAAATAGTGGAGTGGGTGTGAAACTACTACAAACGAGGGGTCACACTCCACAAGAGCACTGCTCTTGAGTATAGTGGTCTAGGTGTATGGTGATTGATTCGGTGGTGCTGGTTATGGTCACCATTCGGCCATGTGGTGCTAGTGGAAACAATAATTTATCCGAGTCGATTGGAGGATGTTACACATATACGCGTGTTAGACATGGGGAAAAATAACGGCACACAGGGAAACCAAGAGGTGTGACGACTTGGAATTTGGCTCGGTTGAAAACGTTAGCGTACGACTTCCCAGTCATTCTCCCTAGAAATAGCATCCAGCAGTCCATGTCATTTAACAACCTGTGATCAATGTGATTACTTTTCATGGCGCGAAATCAGTCAGTTATATTTGTTGATCTGCCCTGCAGATCCATGAGCTCTGTCGAAGAAAAACACAACTGTATGCAAGGAAGGACGATTCTAGTCTTGATTTGTTTGTTAAACCTGCATTCGCAAGGTTACGTTTCATGTTAGACACCGGGGGAAGCTCAGAGGTCGGATTCAGAGGTGTGTGATATTTTAGATTCTTCATGGTCTTCTATAGGCTGAACAACATTCTGCTAACGTCAAATGTTGCTCAAAAACATGTGCAGGTAAAGTTGAACCTCAGATTAGTGTACAGTGAAAAGTCGCCAAAGTCTCCAAAATATTCCTCCAAGATTTGTGTTGTGCGGTCAAATCAAACCTAGTTTTCTTGATTTGGTGCTATTGGTAGTGAGACGAATCACGTGTTTGCAGGTTATAAACATAAATACCAATCGATGAGATCACTGAACAACAGAACACTGGGATGTGTTCAGGTTCAGGCAGGAAACTGGAAAACAGCCAATAAAAATGACCGCACCGCACCGTCTCCTTGTTTGGCAAGAAATACACGGTGTCTCAAAGCAGTTTGTGCCTGCGTGAACAGCCGTTCCGCATGTCAAGTGTCAGGTTTCCGAAAGATCTGACGTGAAAGTTGCGGTTTTCCAAATTACCTAGCCACCGTCTAAATAGAAGAACTCAAGACGTCTACGGCTGTAAATTCCATCCTTTATCCGACCACAAACAATTTATTTTGGGATGTTAGTTTCAAGTGGCTAAGCCATCAGAATTGGTGTTGAATCAGAATGCATTCAAATTACTCAGCTCTTCAAACAGTTTCGGTCTGTCCACGGTTCCAGATGATTTGTGCAGGCAAAGTCGGACAAAAACCCGAAAACGTCGACTATCCAGGTTCTACGGTCTAATGATAAAGAGGACAACACCATAAACCGATACGCATCAACCTAGCGTAAGACGACACATTTGGTGTCAACAGCGAGTAAGGACCGCATCGATAGTCACTGGCCCCAGGGGGTCGACATCCCTTAAGTTCATACCGTTGCCTTGCGGGTGTGCTTCTTCAAAGGGACCGCTCGGAAACCCCAAAGCTAACCTCTACCAAATCAGACAAACGGGATGCAATCTACCGACACAGAAATCACGGCTATCAGTAAGTCCCGTTGTCTGACACCTAATTGATAGGAGAGCAGTGGGATGCATACAAACTGGCCAACAATAATTTTCTGTATTCTGCTCTAGAAATTCATAAGATAATCCTCTCTACCCAACCACGCATTCATCCGACTATCAAATTTGTTCCTCCGGTGAATTCCACAACCAAGGAGGGAAATTTCTAACAATGCCGAAGCTAAATGTCAACCAAATGACAACCAAATACTCAGTTTTTCAAGGTTGTAGTTCATACTGTTCGGTTGTTAAGGCAACTCGGTAGGCAAGCCGTACCGGCCTAAACAATGGACTGCTAAAATCGATTAACATTGTCTCTCTGTGAGTAAGCTTCAAGACTTCAATACAGTAGTCCTAATTAATCAATTGTCCAGTGCTAATAAGCGCACTTACTATAGGCGAGTTCCTACTAGATGGTAGCCAAGCAAGCTGGGTTCGATACTGCACCAAGCGAGACTGCTGAATCTGCTTTTATCAACCGTATAACAGTTACTTCCAGACTATGTGACGCGTGACTCGGTGTTGCGTTCCAAACATACAGAAGAAACCTGGAACACAAGCAGATGTTCATTACTGTTCACGGTTCCTGAAGAATGAATCCTATCACTGGCTGAACCGGCCACCGAAACAGCGCACATGAAAGATGTGGAGATTTTGGCTATGGGTGAGTTTCCAGATTGGTGGGTTGGAACTAAACGACGATTAGCCACGAGGTCGAAACTCTGTCAGGGCGAACAGAAAGGTTAATAGGGAAGTTCTACTCCGAATGCAATAACACAATAAACTACTTATGTCAAGTAACAACTTCTGTCGAAGTGTTACCTTGTACTCTCCTTCCCTTGTTCACCAGTGGACACCACGCGTCTGGGTACAAAATCACTCATGGGGACCATGCTAGAACAGGTACACAGACTGTAACCATACTCCAACCGGCTCTCAGATCGTTTTGGTGGATCGCGCAAACGTTATGTTGAACTGACTCAATTGTCACAATTACTGTATATATAAGTCAATCTCTTGAGTTCAACTACAAGAAGGATTCGTTAAGGTCTCTCCACAGCCTAGTAGACCGCAGTTTATTGTGCAAATGGTGGCAAAAGCCACTTTACCCAACAGAGAAGGGGCCGGGAGTGTAGCGCATAATTCGTTCATAGAACTGTCCAGCCCTCTTAGAGTTTCAATTATTGGCGATTCACATACCTTTTACTCAGTCCTTTCCGTGTTCATTCCGACTACAATGTTACTATGAGATATGCAGCAAAAGTTTTCACTAAAGAGAAAGACAGATGACGATGTGTGTCAATGGCGAATGTTCAATTTCTCACACTTCCCTTGGGCTTAACACCGGGTTTACTAAGAAAGCTGTGCGATCAAAGGGCACGATTTCGGTGTGCCGTGTATGTGATCGAAGAGGCCTAAAACTGGAGGCCTGACCGAAATTGTGATATTCGCTGAAACAGCAACAACAAACCTTTATCGAGAAATCACCCTATCAGACAATCCGCATGTGTGTCAGTTCGTAGGAGACTCTGAAGCTGCATTCGAGAACAGCCGGACTACCGAAGGAAATTCATAGTGCGAAGAAAAGACTACATAAGTGAATGCTAGCCTACCGAAACAAGCTTTAATCTGGTAGTACCTGAGCAGTTTGTACACAGAAAACGAGTGACAGAGCATACCGCAATGCGACAACATATCACCAGTGCTCGAACATGGGGATAACAAGAAAGACGGTATAGAGTCATACTCGTTTTCGGAAGCGGACGGATCTATCAACCGAAAATAATTAAAGCACAGCAGCAATTACGCGCTGCTAGGAGCAGACGGTAACTGATTTTCCTGCACAGAAAGCTATGACAAGAGTTCTGCATACAATAAGAACAAAATTTTGCTGTGGGCAGGGATAAGAACAATTAAGAGAATAAACTAACGCACAAATTGAAGTAGGTCGTGTCCGACAATAATAAATAATAGTCGTTCTGCTGTATTGCCATTTCGGTGTCTAGTTGCCGTACCACCCGAAGTAAGCACGAGGGCCGAGATGATGCTAGGCTGCCCAAGCTTAGACAGGAGCAGTTGGGATGCAGAGGTTGCGTTCGAACCACGGACCTTCCAGTCTGTAGTTTTGCACCTTAAGCACCGAGCCCCTTCGAGCTCGCCCCAACAAGTTTTAGCGATACAGTAACAACAATTCGTCTTGGGCAACAAAGGAGCGGAAAATCATGAAGAACAAAACGGGGTATATTGGAATGGAAGTCCCACAATTTCAGTATCACACAGCTTAGAATGAAACGATTAGTCTTGCTGGTAGTTCACTGCATCTCACCAGGCGATATTCAAACAGTACGGTAAACTGGCTACCATCAAAGCCATTCCATCACAATCAGAAGCGAGGATATTTAATATGAACCCTTCACAACCTACTCACACATTCAACACGTGAGCTAGTTTAAGGACGCAGTATTTCAATTTTGGCTACATACAGATCAAAGACAAAACGTATGAGCCAAGTTAGATATGGGGTTCCTGGTAGGTATTCTTTGTTAGGTTTTCCCACCTTAGCTCCCTCTAAATTGTTTAGTGTAGTATGCGTTTGCCTCAAGCCTACTTCACATGAAATACAAAGGTACAATCAATTATTTGTCGACTTTGACGTTACGAACTGGGTACGTTTGTCTTTGAAAGTGTGTAAGCCGCTGCAAAGCCCAGGACACAGTTGAACAATATTCGGTAGCACACAGTTCGGAGCACAATTACAGATTCGGCGAAGTGAACCGTAGGACCGTCACTGAGGTTGTCTCTATCCTTCCTGGGTCTCTGGTAAACGAGACCCCAGTATGAAGGAGGACAGTCAGATGACAAAAGACGGGCGTCTTCTGTGGCTCCGATAGATCCCACAGTTGCTTTGGGTACCAGCCATACCAACTTCACTTGCAGCTTACCATGTCTAACACGATTGGTTGTCTTTGGATTGTACGTAATTTGAAGCTTACCATGTCTAACACGATTGGTTGTCTCTGGATTGCACGTAATCCACTTAGAGCTTATGTTGCGTTGCCTCTTGATTCAGTTGAATTTCGTTGGCTGGTTGAAAACCTCCCTTTCGGTAGCTCTGCACCTTTGTTTAGGTTGGCTCATTTGCAATTAATGGGCGTAGCGTTTCGGAAAAATAACCCAAATAATAGACAGTGTCCGCAGACAGACATCAAGTAAATTGGAAAGTCCAGTCACTCAGGTTTTTTAAAAGGGTCTTCATTTAGTCGAACCAGACAGAATACTTCTGCTCACCTATGTTGAGCCAAGTACCGAAACTCTGAAGTAAAGCATAGTTCGAACTCTAAATATTTGCTTGCTTCAAGCTGAGCAACCCGCTCGTATGGTGCTACTTTGCGTGTGGCTGAGAGAGTGGTCCAACGGAAGCTATGTAAACACTATCAAAGAGTCACATAGTGACGTCAAAATCCAACGGAATAATGCGCTCCTGGCGTGTTTTTAGCATATTGTGTGAAAGCCAAGTTGCCCTTTTCGGTGAACACTTCAAGCCAACATAAAAAAATGAAGGCGGAATTTCACACATAAATCATTTCGCAGTACAACTTAAATAAATTTAAAGGAGAAAATCCCGAGATAAATTTCAAGCATTCATACTGGGATGGTGAGGGTAGGAAATAATATTTGGAAATTAAGAGATGGTTGAATCAATTTCTGGTGATGTAGACGAGTTGATAATGTGAACAATGTGAGTACCCTAAGGCGACTCACCGCATCTTTAGAAAAGGAAATTAGGTGATACGATTCTAGTGGTATTTAGGCATGAAATAAATGAAAGCATCCGTTATATTGTGATCCAGCTTAACAGTCATACGAAAAATAATCCTGAGACACCATAGAAGAGTGCGAAAGGTTACCAAGAGGGAAAAAGTAGTGAGGAACTAACGGCGTGAAGAATTTCCAAGGAGAAACTGGGAGTTGAAAAATACATGCCGATTACAAAGAAACGAACATAATTAAGAACTACTTGGTGAACTGGAAAGTTTCGGTGCCCCAGTAGCGAAAGTAACAGTTTGACCCTTTTTTAAAGGCAAATTGTTTTATGGTACATACGGAAAGCGACAGTCAAATATCGCATCTACTTCCCATTGAGACTGTTTCCTGCCATGAGCGGAACGGATTACGGTTGCTCGGGGCCCATAAGCAGGAACCATAGCTGAACGTATCGCAATCCAGATGAACAGTGTTCATTTGGAACATGATGCGACTGACAAATTTAGCATCCCTGTGACCATAATTGCGGAGCACCCGGGTAGTCTAAGCACAATATTTTCCGGTTCCCCAGGAGCATGGAAATCAACCTAAAAACGTGTCACCGTGGAGGGAACCTACGAATGGGTTGACGGTGGATGCCACGCCTTAAATAGTAACCTCAGAGAAACTGGTAATAGCTTATAGCAGCTGTGTTGCGCAACCATTTGATGGGCTTCTTAGGTAGCTAGAGGTTGAATCTTGGGCTGAACAAGTGAACAGTACAGTTCAGCAGTATACTCGTATGCGATGGGATCAAACAGCTACGAGCCAGATTGTGTACCTAGATCGTTCGCGTTTTCCGAACGTAGGGTACAAATACTACTCTTACGAATCTCAATTTTCAGAATAACTAAGCACATTTAAGCCATCCGAAGTTTTTTGAACATACTTTGATAACCGATAAAAGAGTGGCCCATTTTTCCCATTAGATCCATTTTAGATAACTCCACCGACTTCAGGTGAACGGGATAAAATACAAAGCCACATGTAGTTGAGATGAAACATACAAAACAAGTGGAACACGAATTCATACTATAATTGTAAGACGAAACATATAACTCCATTGTGGAAACAGTTTTACAGTCAAAGAGATGATAAACTGACAGGTGCAACGCGATGAACAGTTCGTATTTTGCTGTTTTTGAACAGATGCAACAATAATAAATACAATCTAGTCGGCAGTGAAACATTAACGACTCCTTGAATTAAGTGGCGGATAAACACACGCAACTAAGAGCAAGGGAAGGACTACAGTAGTTCGGTTTACAAACTCCACACCTACACCCCCTATGGGGTAAGATGATAACGGGTATGCATATTGGAAAGCCTGGTTCCAATCAGCGTCCGCTCTCAGACGATATGTATTCCAAGCTGCTCTTGATCGACAAACCCCCCCATTCCTAACATAGATCGATTTTCAATCAAGTTTATAAGTGATTAGGCACAAGCCAATCAAAACACGACAGGTCCCATTATGGAGATAACATATCCAAACAATGGACACACTCCCATACTGAAAAAACGATCTGCATGTTGACTGTGAAAACGAAAAAAACCACCTTCAGATATATTGAAACATGAAGGTTAAAAGCCAGTTCCCTTTCAGTTTACCGACGGATTCCCGTCGCAGCGTTGTGAAAGAAGTTTTTTTTAGTTCATCAAGTGCGGCAAGCTTAAGTGCAAAGCAGCCTATTACACGCAACCTAGCGAATTGGATAACACTGGTCGTATCCTGTACAAATATTAACCGTTCAGCTGTAACAATCTTTCGGGGCATAGCTGTCATGCAAGATGAAGGAGACTCGACGGTTAAGATAATGCTAGTTGCCCGGGAATAGATAGGAGCGGTCGATATTCTGAGTTCGAAGCACGAACCTATCGGTCAGTAATTTGGCGCACTAACCGTTGAGCTATCTCGTGTCCCGAGGAACATCAAGTTTATTTTTTTCGCCACACAAAGCGATAAGGCGAAATAAAATGTGTTCCTACATTCCTGTGACTAAAACACAAAGATTGGTAAATGAGTACAGTACGTAGGTTTTTTCCTTTTACTTCGGTTTGGCGAGTGAAATCAGTCCTCGAAAGCAACACCAACAGTTTTTCAAAAATGCAAGCAAACACCTCTACATAAAACAGACTGTTTTCGAAATCGCGTTTTTTTGCAAGCGCCCAATCACAGTAACACCTTAGAGCGTGGCTTCCCAAGAATTCCACGGACGAACCTAGAAAATGACATTTCTTGTGAAAAGTTAACATTTGTCGAATCGGGAACGAATTTAGAGGATCCTGTTCCAATCGTCCAGTCTAGATTGATTCTTTTTGTCCAAATGGAAAGATATGATTTCAGACTAATGAAATAGCATACACATCATATGATGTTTGTCTCAATATAACAGCTTGTCTGGTAATCCAGGTGGTATTGACATGTTCGCGCGATCAGCCTTCAACTAACCCCTCCAAACCCTACCTCTCTGTTCAGACATCCAGTAGTAGAAACCGTTATTCCTGATGTCATTATTTGCTGCACTTTTCACGTTTTGTTAACTGGTAAATTCATATAAACATCATTTGAACGGCCTTCTTTTGTCCTGGAGCAATTATTCTGGTGAGTCCAGACAAAATTGGGCAAACAGACCTGAATTTCGCGCTCATCAAGGCTTATTAGTAGTACATATTCTCAGTTGTGGCGAGGTTTGGATTCCGAACGTCAGACATGCGAGGGGCGTGTTATCGTTAGTTCAACCGCGCACACTGAACTCACCAAAATTATCACGCATGAACAGGCGGACACGCCCACCCTGGAGTGACGTTCGAATCGCCCGACAAACCAATCACATCACTCAAGAGTGAACATCTGTTCACGCCTGTTCAGACTTGATAACCCAGCATGCGCTGGTGAATTAGTGGCAATACGGCCGCCTCGTATGTCTGGAGTACGAATCCCGGCACAGCTAAGGAAATACACCGCTGAGGAGCTCTGGCGAGCGCGAAATTCGAGTACATTGCCTCTTTGGTACAGACTCACCAGAATAAATGCATCTGGACAGGACGAAGACTGTCCAAACGGGGAGTGATGTGAATCTAAACTCTACAAATCCCACGGCCACCTAGAACTGGTAAAATCCTCATTTATTCCCACTTTCTTGCCGACGTTTTGCTACTCCAGACCGAGTAACTGCAACAGCACTCGCCCACTGTCACGACTATGAGTGCAAGTCTGCACTTCCACACAGCGGGTTACCATATTAGATTCAGCTGTTAGATTTTCGTTCTCCGACCCGTTAGTCTATAACGCAATCGCTTGATCATTGCTGGAGGCTACTCATACGTTCAGTGATTTGGATAACGGTCATCCCTCTAGAATAGTCTATATCGTTTTTTTAAACCAACAGATTAGGAGTGATCAATCAGGCAACGTATTCCACCAAATAACCATAAGATCACCCCATATCTAGCCTCAATCTAGAGGAGAAAGCATCAGCTATGCTAGCAACAAAGAATCGAGAGCTTTTGGCCAAGTTAAAGCTGGAAGAGCATATTTGGCATAATTGACGGGGCAGAAGAGTTCCTTAGCATAAATGTTGGTTTTGAGGTCTACGGCAACCAGCCTGTCAAGGTACGCCACACAAACTAACCTTATCCCAAAAGTAGCAGCACTGCTAAGATAGATCATAAGTCCAAACGACAACAGTTCAGCACTAAGAAGTGTTTGCGGCAAACATAGTAAGCGCTCTGATTGTGATCCTTTTGAAATAGATCATAAGTCCAAACGACAACAGTTCAGCACTAAGAAGTGTTTGCGGCAAACATAGTAAGCGCTCTGATTGTGATCCTTTTGAAATAGATCATAAGTCCAAACGACAACAGTTCAGCACTAAGAAGTGTTTGCGGCAAACATAGTAAGCGCTCTGATTGTGATCCTTTTGAATTTTACCAGCGGCATTGCCTAGGCCAATGTTCCAGCCATCATAACAAAACTTCAGTTCCTACTTTATCCGGCAACCTGGCTGCCAGGGCCAGTCGTATGATACCGTCCAACAGCGCCTTCCCATTTAGATCCCTTTGACCATTTTTATGAAACAGAAATTTCTATCCTCTTCCCGTTATGAGGTTAGATACTGAGAGATCACTTCCTGTGGCTCAATAAAAGCGCATAATCTACATACTTAATTGAACTTAAATAAACCTACTTGGTTACAGTAACTGTATGGCGGGCGATGACACTGATGCCCTATCCATGACGAGGAGCCTAAGACAAATCAATATTTGTAAAGCCACTGGGGTGAGGTCTAAAAGCTGTAGCGAGGGACTACTAGTTAGCTCCGTACCACTCACCGATGGTCTGAAATACTGGTCACGAGCAACCTGATCTTCGGCTCTCAGAATCATCCGACTGTCCCACTTCAGACAGTACTGAAAAAGGGTTCATCATCCTCACGACCATCAATCAGGTGATGACACAAGCGACTAAGCAACCAGAGCGGTCAACTTTGTCTACCAAAGTAAAAAGGCACAAACGTATGACTAGATGGTCTGTGGAATCCGGATAAATGATATCCCGGGATTCACAGGTCACACAATCGCCCAGTAATTAGCCCACTAGGATATCTTCTGATAGGCGACGTACGTTGGTTAACATACCTGCGAGCATCAAGGATTAGTTAATTGCCTGAATGTGGTAAGTGACCACACCAGACTAGTTCAATTATGGTTGGAAAAGTTGCAAATTATTCCACCCTCAACTTGGAGGACCGAGTGATAGTGTTTATCATTCCCCTTTTTGTTGAAAGGTCCGGTTGGATGCTGCTTCGTCATCTCTTTGTACAGTTCAGTAAGCCACTGAGGTATGCTGGGGTATGATATGGTCCAATTTCCTGCGATGGTCCTATTGCAAGCAAAGTTGCTAAGATGATCCTTCAGTTGAGGGCCGCACTTGACTGTCCAGGAAAAACTTATAGTAGGCTGGATCCTCCAACATTAACAGTTTCCGATAAGGAGAATGACAGAAAATAGCTGAACCCGCATACCTGTCCACAGAGGTAAGCATGTTACCTATTGCCCAACGCAAGTCATGCAAGCAACAACAGCACTGACAAAGGAGAATCTCTGAACGTCTGAATGGGGTGCTGAACAAAACATGTGCCGGGCCAAAATATCTATTTCCATCCGAAATGCGGCGAATCGCCGGTCAAGAAAACTACAGGTATGCAGTTTGAGGTTGTGAAGAGTGACGAGTTAGAACGAATAACGAAATAAACGGGTTTCGATCCTAATTAGAAGTGTATTCCATGCGTCACATGGTGTTTACAAAAACATTTTTGTCTAATTTCAGTCCACTGGAATTTTTTATTCACATTTTCCGGTCACCAATCCATTACTATAAACTGCTATAAATGACGAGTTACTCAGTTTACAAGAGATAAGCACGTTAGCAAGCAAAGGACAGCATTCAAAGTAGTCTTTCTGGTACATACATGAGTGATCGACCGATAAGATTATATTAGGGAGGGGGCAGCGGGACCCCGTAGGAACCACAACTGTACACGACTAATATGTTTATCCACGGGCCCAAACGGCAGCGTACAACAGTACGCGATTAAAAAACCCCATATGGACGTAGAGCGTGCATGTGTTGTGAGCGTGCGTAAGCGCCTGGCATAACCGGCACAGCGATAAACGTGCGCACACACACACACTGTCTGATGTAGCAGCTAAATTCTGCGGCTAAGGCACACAGGTAAACACCTATGGGTACGCATCCAGATGGCGTGCAAACGAATGTGTGCATGCACAGCCATGCATCAGCCTACATGATGCCGTTGCTAGGCAATCGATTCTCTGAGATAGTCTAATTTTGTACATGACCATGAATGAGGGAGCAATACGGTCCCGTCTGATGTGACGACTTCGCAATGTGATCGGAAAGAACAATTCGGATGCAGATCAACAACACAGATCTGCATCGAGAAGAGGACACCATTTTATTACGAGGAGCTAACGGATGATAACGATCGCGTGCTTTTAGAGGGATTTAGTTGGTGATTGGGAAGAATACTGAAAAGGACAGGTAGAGCGCTGCAGCTTGAAATTAACGACAGCTACATTTCCCATATATTCGCCCGTAATTTTCCAAGAAAACCCGAAAAATCCGCAGTTCCAGAAGCACTTTTTTACGAGGGCGAATAAAAATCATGCAAACCCGAAACACCTGTGGCGGATGCGTTGGTGACACTATCTGCGAAATGGGGTCGGCTTCATTTCGTTTTACTGAGGTTGGAAGGATAACTGTTGGGCGCAAAAAGTCAAACCGAAAAAACTACAGCTGAATCCGTGGCTGTTAACAATTCAGTCCTACGCTTTCATCATCCGGCCTAAACAGAGGAATCTGATGTACATGGTGTCCACAAATGAACTACTGAGCAAAACGTCGACTGTGGACCACTCAACCTACAGAGCTATGCACCCTCAGTACTTTTTATTGTGCCGCTATCAGTGGAGCAGCAATCAACATGGTACTGTTATCGACCGCCTTTCCTCATAACGCAAATAGCCTAATGTAGATCATTACAAGGACCACACCCTTGTAGAATAGTACTGCCAAAGTATCAGTAGGCTCTGATCGCTCCAGTATGGACCACGCACATAATGGTCAGACTCCGCGCAAGAAACCGTAACTTTGAGTCCTACGAATGATGGATGAGACAGCCGTTGGATTATCACCAACGGGGAATAGGTGTGCGAGAAACCATTGATCGGGTGTTGAGTGGAACACAACAATTTTCTCCAACATAGATTAGGGCTCGAAATTATTAAGGTGTTAGCGAACAAGCTACCAACCGATTTGATCACAGCTGGGATTTCCCAATCGCTTCTTAGCATCCCTAAGTGTCACTTGGACGACATAGTAGGCGTGCAATATAAATATGCTAGCAATGGGTGGAAAGAGAGCAATCAAAGTGGAAAGTGCCAAGAGAAAAATATGCTACTACCTGCATGCAAATCAACTGGGGGATAAATTATGTAGGTTAGTAGTAACTAGGAGACAGACATATGCAAGTGAGAACCTGGTTGGACCATTTAATAAAACATGATAAGCAGAGTACCTGGTTCACGATGGAAGCCATCATATTCGAACCGGCAATAGCTACGAAATAAGCACCATGACAATGATTCCCTACACAGAGCCGCTTTCATAGCTCCTCTGTCACAGACTAAAGGAATGCGATGCGCATGAACCTGAAAACAGTGACCAGCATAGAGATTACAGTGATCACACTATGAGTCCATTTCTGAACTGTATGTTTCTTGATCAAGGCACGTCGATACAGAACTGGACATTATGTTGAAAAACGTCCAACTTTCTCCTAAGAACCATGAATCCCTATCGGGTTTCCATCACTCATATTTACTGGAGAGAATCTCGCGTATTTCCAGTCCCTATGTGGATCGCAGGCTACAAGCAGCGTTCCACTTGTCCATTGTTTATTAACCGCAGCGCGTTCTAGATGAACTTAGGGAGACACACTGTGCTTTTAGGCCTTACTATGATAGCTCAAACGCGATGTTGTTGTGCATGATTGGTCGTCACAATAGGATAAAACACTATCCACTAAATGGTGGCCACAGATTGTATGATAACTAACGAACCTACAGCCGTTGCCGTAGATTCAAAGGTACGGTCGTTTACACGCACGATAGAACAAAAGAGTGACTCACTGGAGAAAAGGAATCCCCTGAGAGTGGTGGCTCCGGTGAGGTAGAATTTCGCGACACCGAGCCAGGTAACCGGGAATCTAGAGCACCGGAGTCCAGTTGGTTTGACAAAACCCTGGCTGAGTCAGTATTGAGTATGCCATTTTTCGGCTCTGGTGGTTGTCTGGATGGGGACTGTGAAGGAGATGGGTGAGTATATCGAAGAGGAGGCAACAACACCGGTTTAGGAAGACCCGTTCGAGTGGGAACTGGTATCCGAGATGCCTTGGACGTAGATCGGTCGCTTAAGCGAGAAATCGGTGGTAAGGGTAATGAAGATAAACCCTCCACTGGTGCAGATCTACGGGAGATGACAGGAGCACAACTAGGAATGGGACTGATGTGAGAGACGTTGGTGCTTGGACCGGAAGCAGAGATGATGACTGAGTTCGCAACCACTGGGATATGCTTCTGGGAATTACCGTTTATCAACGGTGATGGGGTATGAACCATCCTATCAGACTGTCGAGAACCTGCAGCAGAACAATCGGATGCAGCGTCGAGCGTACCCGATAACGAAGAAGACAGTGAGGAGGAAGATGAAGTGCTGTCATCCATGAATTTCAAATCATTCGAGCCAACCACATCCACAGACGAAATAGAACACGTATCAGGTTGGTCATTCGCGATGTGATTCGTGTGAAGTTGATGGTCATTGGGCGAAAAACCCTGTGTAGTGGTGGTGAGAATCCCGCGCTTCGCCAACTGTCCGGGAGTAATCCTGTTCTCCAGCGATCCTGCGACACTGGCATTCATTCTGTACCGAAAGCAAAACAGAAAGTCCGTGAACAAAATCCAACACCAGGCATCAAAAATTTGACGGCACAATAACCCCCACAACACACGGAAACAGCACGCGAAGTATTCCTCACGACAAAATCGTTTTCTGGTAATATTTCCCCACCTACTTAAGTGAACGAAAGTGCAGGTGATCTACAGAGCGACTGAGAACGCAGGATAACCCAAGGGAGAGTACCTGTCGGAATATAATCCGGATATGAATAGGGATACAGTTAAAAAAACAGACTCTGAAGCCAATTGGATAGTACACGAAACAAACCAACCAAGGTAAGAAAAAAGATGAAGTGCGCGTAACAAAGATTAAGAACCCTCCTAATCACAGTCCTATCAAGAAACGTTGTAAAAACGTGTTTCCACTGGTTTATGCCAAAGATAGCTCAGCGTTAGAGCACAAATTTATTGACCAGAAGGTCCGTGGTTCGAACCCGGCCTCTGCGTCTCGAATTCTCCTGTCTAGGTTTGGGCGACCTGGCAGTATCCCAGCCCTCATGCTTCCTTCGGGTAGCATGGCAGCTAGGCACAGAAAGGGCGTTACAGCTGAACGCCAGCTTCAGCACGCTTTGAAAAAATGTCTGGGTGATACCTCAAACAGTGTCACTTCAACTGCGTCTGATAATAACAATGATAATAACAAATGATCATTCAGTCGTAATGTCGTTTCGGTGCCTAGCTGCCATTCCACCCAAAGGAAGCAGGAGGGCTGGGATATTGCCAGATTACTCAAGCCTTAAAAGGAGAAGTCGAGAAGTCGGGTTCGTACCACAGACCTTCCAGTCAGTAAAGTCGGGCTCTAGCCACTGAGCCATATGACAGAACGCTGTCCCTCAGAAAACGCAGAGGTCCTGGAGATGGGGAAGGCTTTGGATTTCCCACATTATCTCAGCTGGCCAAAAGTACACAGGTATCGGTGGTGCTTTTTGTGAAAAATTTATTTGCAGGGCGATTGGCTAACCACTTTGAAGAAACCTGACCCTTAACAGTCTCTGGGAGGTTAGGCAGCTTGGTGATTTGTATCACGATAGTCCCCAGATATCGATTACCTGGGCACCGGGTCAGACCAGTAAAAACCAAATGATGTCAGAAAAAACACCTTTGTTCTGCCTTCACCAGTTTGATCGATATATGTGAATTCAACCGAACCCAACTACCCAGTTTTGACTCAGTCTTTATAGAGAAAACATTAGAAAGTAATGAAATGAATCGAAGTGTGGACAGGCTTCGGAACACCTACTCTGGTCGGTCGAATAACAGGGACCTATCGAATAGATCACAGTCATCAGACAACGAGGTTTTCGATCAAACCACTCACGGTAAAGATCGGCTCACAGAAAAAAAGATGTCTACTGACTTCCGCGCCCGTGTACGCAGTGAAAAGGTGGTCAAGGAGGTCCTTTCTCCAGACACTACATAAACGGTCGTATGTGAAAACCGGTTGTATGCTTAAATAAACATCTAACAATTTGAATGGTTTGGTATTGTCACCGGACTGGTTGAATGTACAGCTGTCCAGACCCAGGCTATCCGCCGATAGGGACGTCGATACATAGCTGATTTCGAGGTGATCGCCAACCGCAGTTGCTGTGGCCTCCTTAGAAAAGATAGGACTCGTTTTACGACTTTGCGAGTTAAATGTGCAGGTTACAGAGACGGCAATGCCATCATCAATGAAACGCACGGGCTTCAATAACGGGCAGAACAGACAGTTTTATAAGTAGTCCCTGATACGTAAGTGCGCAGGAAGTATAGTTGACGGAACTGTGTTGGACAGACGTAATGTTATAATTCAAGCCGGTTCTATCAAGCTGATCTTGACAAGCGATCTTGACACTCAAGAACTTAAAGAAGACAGTCCAATGAATATACCTGCAGGCGAAAGTCATGCTAACGGGCAAGTGCTTGATAGTAAACGAGAACCAAACTTCAAACCAGACCACAGGAAACATAGCTGAACCGAATCGAAAGGGTCTAGCTACTGAAGCCTCAAGGTTTCTGCGATAAGCAAGAAACAAAGCCCAGGGGACCGTAAGCATCACCAGGCCTTTCAACCCGAAAGACCAATGTTACGTTTAGGTTCTGTATTCACTGTCTACAACGAAACAATAGGACAAACTCAAGGAATAAATGAAAGCGGGAGAGTAGATAGCGAATATACGGGCTTTGGGCGAGCATCAAAACTGCTTGCTGGTGACTGAGTAAGATGTCCTCACGGAGCGAAAACCGTTAACCTGGTCTCTGGCTACGAAACGCATACGGAGACGGTTGACACATTTGGTGCATTAAATTCAGGGGTACAGTTTCAATATCATATATCTTGACGGCAGGAGCGAAAAACTAGATGCCTCATAACAGGTGTAGGTAGTACCCGCAAAGCAACTCAAATTAACAAGCACACTTTGGTGAACAGCATGAAGAAAACTTGGTTTGGCGGAACAAGGACGCTCGTAGCGGGGAGCCAATCTTGAAGACACTTCCGGTGCAGCGAACGAACTCATGGAAATAAGGAACTGGTGGCATATAGCGGATAGTATGCTGACACAGGATTTGCGTATGGTTTGCATCACCGTCAGCCAACGTACGCTCCTGCAGCAACGGAGAAGCGTTTGACGAAGCACGTGTGAACAAAAAAAAACAGACATTCTGCGGGCGGTGCAAAATGAGATGAAAAATTATCATGATTCCAAATGACCAAATGACTTGTCAGCCACATTCCATCCCCAGGCAATATGGATGAAGGGTCCACTACTCACGCGGAAAGCTCATTTTTGATCCTATACCAATGTGCGCGTAAGGAAATTGATATATCATTACCAAGAGCAGTCGCGGCACATGATGAATATAAGGACTACAAAAATCCAACCAAATGAACGAAATGGCAGCAAGTGTTTTCCGTGAGTGCAAGGAGATACTATTCAGCATCCTGGATAGAGCAACAACTGGTCAAGCCCTGGCCACCGATGCGTCTGGGGTACTCTTGCAATCCATACATCCACATTTTACCCCAAGCCAACGGAATGGGTGAATGATTTGATCGTATTATGAAAAAACGTGTTCGAAATGAATGGAAAAAATACAGCGGAATAGTGATAATTGCCTTCTAACTGCAGAACAATCTCATTTGGACTAATGTCTGATCAGGAACTTACATTGTTTTAGGATACAGGTCCGGCGAGAAAAGAAAAAATGGTAAGCTAAAAAGCTGAAAACGCAGACATCTTGAAACAGAGGAAGCAACCCTCGATTCCCACTACCCTAACTTACGTATAAATTCCGTATAAACGCGACATCGCTCTCTGAGACATCATTATCATAGGAATTTTTCTGTACCGCGGGGAGTAGCAATGTTACTTTACTCCTCTAGAATGTATACGGCATGGAAAGCGAGCATAAGATGCTTTGTTAGATATATTAAGCAGTTTTTCGACTGGACTGGCGAGTTACCTTGTACACCTGTAAAAATTCCCCATGAGTGATCCTTTAACGAGACTCATGATTGCTGAGTAAATCAGTATTGTGGATCCATTGAAGATGCCTCAAAGCGAAAATAAACTGTTTTCTGGTTGCTTGTGACGATGCCTGGGTCATTCGGCAAACGGCGACCAAGCGATGTATTGAAAACGATCAAAACCAGGGCCCAAGTGTATTTTAATTAGTATCCAACCCAAAGACCTCCCTGATCAGTAACGCAGTCAATCACTCAGGTCCAAATAAACCCTACCCAGTAATACCGCTCTACAGCGACCACTGGCAGTTACTCCAGAGAAGTGGACGCCGTTGAGTAACTTTAGGAGAGAATGCTAAGGAGTTTTAGTGCACAACAAATCAGATCAGATTAATCTTTTACTAGTCAACAGCTTGGATTTCTCATTCGATATTCATCTTGGAAGCGACATGAGTCAGTTCAAACTGAACATGTAGTGGGCTTTCCAAAACACTAACTGAAAAGGTGGTGAGACAGCACATGGTATTTCAGGCCAATTTCAGCTCAATTGTTTACAACTGATAATATCGGTCATTCGCATTCCATAACTATCATTCGGTAATACCACCGTCGTAATAAAGCATGCTTGGGATGACCGGAAAACCTCGAAGAAAGCGGCCACAAACAAGGGTTCAACGAACCACAGTATGAACCGAAGTGATCAAAGACATCACACGATCAAGAAATTCAGACTCCATAAATTTCGCTGTGCTAATATCCAATCCACGAGTGGATCAAGATACTTAAAACAGAGTATGTCCTAGACTCTGATACCAAAGTTGAATGTGAGTAAAAAAAATGTGTGATTATGATGCGTCGAGGAAGAAATTATCCGGGGGGGACATGCGACTGGAAGCGATACGTTATTTAAAATAAGCGTACAAGTAAAAAATAGAGAAGCCCCCCTCCGACTGATTCCGTTTAACTGACGGTGTCTGAGCAAATAGTAATGAAAAACATTCCTGTACAACCAAACTCCTCAAGAGACAATACGGTAGCAAGGTTGTTTGTTTGCAATCCTGCATCGCCTAAGACCACTGCCACCACTCAGAACCCAAGCGGAGACAATTTCCGGTTCTCAAAAAGGCTGATACACTCCGCAAGTGGCTTGTCGTAAACTCAGTTACAGCAATCGGTTACAACCCGATCGTCGCTTTGAAAAACTGGTGTAACCAATGCTGACAAAACTCCATATCAACAAGCGATTTTTGAAGAGGTCGATTATTATGTATCGCGCAGGCACACCACCATTCACTGATGGAGGTGAACAGTAGTAGTAAATAGCAGTCGTTCAGCTGTAGCAACCTTTCGCTGCCTAGCTGCCATGCCACGAGGACTGAAACACTGCCAGTTTGCCCAAGCAGTTATTTCGCGCACTAACCACTATAGCCATCAGCTCCACAATGCAACGGTGCCGAAAAGTAGAAAAAAACTGCTGAGGATTATTCACTGACGAAGTTCCGATTTATCACATTTGTTCTCGCCGCATCATCATTATCGAAAGCACGACATCCGTGTTCAACACCGATGCTTTACTGCCGTACCACCATGATTTATTTGAAAGTCTTATTGTGAAGAAAATAATAAAGGTGAACGGGAAAGGGACTTAGTGCAAGCTCACTACAATCATTCCGAGATGCCTACACCTCCGAACACTCATTCAGGCAAGCTGGATAGAAACTGACTGCAAGATTGCCACTGACATCGGTTGGCAGCCATATCTTGCAGCGTCTCCAACCAGATGCAGGGAGGATCACGCGGTCCCCATCCTGAAAGGCGAGTAGCACCGACAGTACCCAAACGTTTCGTGATTTCTTTCATACCCCTTTGCCAGGAAAAAAGAAAAAAGCGTTCAGCTGTAGCACCCTTCCGGTGCCTAGCTGCCATGCCACCCGAAGGAAGCACGAGGGCTGCCAGGTTGCCCAAGCCTAGACAGGGCCTCTGCCAGGTCAAGGATTGGCCAATTATCTGCTTTCACCACTCTGAATTATGCATGGAAAACAGCACTATCTTTAGCGACTAATGGTTGGGCGTACGCAATACATGTCCCAACCAACGCAGCTTCTGGTGCTGGACACATTCTTCAATGGAAATACCCTTTGCACAACCGAAAACTCGCTTTCTAATTGCCTCGTTACGGATTCGCCGACACAACCCACGCGAGCCATGGCCCTGAGACAACGATTGTCGATCGAACACCTGAAGACGTCTCAGTTCCGCAGCCCGAACAGGCCAAGTCTCACAGCCACGCAACAAAATAGCTCACTGTAGCTTGATNTTCGGCATACGTAACACATGTCCCAACCAACGCAGCTTCTGGTGCTGGACACATTCTTCGATGGAAGTACCCATTACACAACCGAAAACACGCTTCCTAACTGCCTCGTTACGGATTCGCCGACACCAACCCACACGAGCTATGGTTCTGAGACAACGATTGTCGAACACCTGAAGACGTCTCAGTTCCGCTACTCGAATAGGCCAAGTCTCGCAGCCATACAACAAAACAGCCCGTACTGTAGCTTGATACACACATCCCTTCAGATTCAGGGAAACATCCTTTTGACGCCTTAGGTGTCTCAAGTTAGCAAACGCGGCCCGAGCCTTGCAGATTCGTGCATTCACCTCATCTGTCACACTACAGTCAGAACTAATGCAACTTCCAAGATATGTAAAACGCTCCACAACTTCCACAACTTCCACTCCAACTTACCAGCTCATTAATAACACACTTGCAAGATATTTGAGTTTGTTGTTATCCAGTGGTTGTCCACCACATTGTTGAGCAGGAATCACGCTAGTTCCGCAGGCTTCAAATCCAACCTCACCGAACCAGATGAGAGCAATGTCTGTATCATCTGTTCCTGTTTGATGCTTACATAAGACACTGGCTGGCTGTCATGATTTTTGTGTGCTTATTCTTAGGCTTACCACATAGACTCGTATTGAACCTTCGTATGTACATTTCAGCTCATGTACGGTTGTTCATAGACAAGTAAAACGTTGGTTATCCTCGAAAACCTGGACTCTGTTCTAACTCTTTCTCGGACTCATTCTGAACGTCTCAGTTTACTTGTCTAAGAACACAATGGACCCACAACTACGACCTCGGTTCTTCGACGCTGACCCAAACTCCGCAGATGCAGCAAAACGCTGGAATCACTGGTTTCGTACCTTCGAAACCTATCTGAAAACTGTCGAATCTTCTAAACCCGACAAACTTGAAACTCTCATCCACTTTGTGAATCCGTTAGTATACGATCACATTGCTGATCGCACCGACTATGAATCTGCAATCGACACGCTACGGAAATTATATGTTCGTCCGAAAAATGTCATATATATGCACGCTACCTGCTACAGACCTACAAGCAGGAGAGTGGACAAGATATCGATCAGTTCGTACAAAAACTGAAATCATTAGCCAAAGACTGTGAGTTTAAATCTGTGTCTGCAACTGAAT
>NW_008751738.1:789021-797605 GCF_000715545.1 Opisthorchis viverrini
CGCACATATTGCTCATCGAGAGGGAAGAGTCGAAACCGTGTCCCTTCGCCGTCTAGCCCAAGCGGTTCAGAATACAACTGACAATGTTTTCAATCTGTCTGAATCCAATGGGGATACCGAACACCCAGATACGATTGAAATAACCGGACGTCAGCCCGATGGCTCTCAAGCATCTGAATCTTCTTCGGTACAGTCCTCCGAACACCAACCGAGTTATCCTGGAATTCTAGAACAACAGCGACGCATTCATCCTTACAGGTTGAGGAACAGAGAAGCTTGATTCAGTACATCACCTCCTATCTACGTCAGCTCATATGTGCCTGTTTAAACACTGTCGGGGTGAATGTCATGATTTTTGTGTGCTTATTCTTATACTTACCACATATACCCGTACTGAACCTTTGTGTACATTTCAGCTCATGTACGCTTGTTCCTAGACAAGTAAAACGTTGCTTATCCTCGGAAACCTGGATTCTTTTCTAACTCGTTCACTCATTCATTCTGAACGTCTCACTGGCTGATAGTGCAACAGACATTGCAATAATTCGCGTTTCTACATCAAGATAGATGTTTAGGAAATAGCTGCTAAAACGTTGCTTATCCTCGGAAACCTGGATTCTTTTCTAACTCGTTCTCGGACTCATTCTGAACGTCTCACTGGCTGATAGTGCAACAGACATTGCAATAATTCGCGTTTCTACATCAAGATAGATGTTTAGGAGCCAAATAGCTGCTGCCCGATTTGCGTTGCCAATCTCTAGTGGCTGTTCCTCACTTCTATTTGACGTTCATTGACACCCCCGAAAATTTCGGTTCAATCTTGCAGGACCTACCAAGTCTATCGAGGCGTATGGAGCACTATCAGCCCTAATTCGATAAAGCGCAGTCCTACAAGGATACTGTAGCAGCTTCCCTTGCTCAGAATTTCACCCGCGTGGGGGAGTGTTCACTATGGCGTCCCCTACATTGTTAACGGAGTCATCAACAACAGCTACTAAAACTGTTCGACAGCGTGAGGGCTGTCCCAGAGAGACCACCCCAACAAGTAGAGACCACGAGCTCAAGGTATTCGTTCATGGCGGCAAAAGGCTATAAAACTACATCGGGTAACCTATTCATCGCTTGTTCAGTCGATTTAGGGACACCCCCATGAGCCACATCCATGTCCTAACATGACAGGGCCGAAGCATCACGCGTCCGAGCACCACTACGATACCGCGGGGAAAAGTGTACAGAAAAAACTGTCTACCTAGCGACGGGTGAACAACTTGGTTAAATATCCTGCATGTGGTATGGTTGATTGTGATTGTTCCGAACGAGGCCGAGTACTCATGAGAACACTAAAGAACGGTTATTACGTTGGGTGACAGATGCACATAAGCACTGACTGCCATGGTCTGCGTAGGTCAATAACCCCCAAACTCATGTATTCAGAACTTGAATGCCTATAAACGGCATCCACTTACGGTGCAATCGGTTGAGCATGAGTAAGACATGCGTTTGAAACTGTGACAAACAGGGCAGTATGTTGTAAATCCTAAAAAGGTAATGAATCACAAATCCTGCTCGCTATTCCTATCACTGTCAACTTGACTGGGCACTCGGAAAGCAACTTCAAAGACCAGGTTACACCGTCTTCTCAGACAAGCTTGCATCATTTGAAGTGAGAAAAAGCAGTCTGATGCTAGTGGATGTTGCGTCACTAATACCACAGTAAAAGGTGTCACTGAGTGTAGTGTTCAAGTTTTTCTTCAAAATCGCTGACCGTTTCATATTCAGGATACTAATTTCCTAAATCCGACACGAATGCTGTGCGACTGGAACTTCCGACGATAGCAGCTGGTGAGTTAAGAAGTGATTTCATCCTTCGACGGTCCACCTGGACTTATGCAGCTGAACATATAGATGAACTTATCCACGACATCGCAAGTACGTGATCCGTCACGAAGAGACCGGACCTTACCATGGTGTGACCATCATCATCGACAGCATGACATAAGTGTTAAACACCGATGCTTCACTGCCGTAGGGCTTGTGCAGCCCCGCTAGCCATTGAGCTATACTGGGTGTTGTGGCATGCGACACTCAGTCTCTCATACTGGATTGGTATGACCAAGTCACCTGGTCTTCTAGGATAGTGGTTGGAACATGTATGGCGACTTGTCCTATAAAAATGGCACTGTAGTTGCATTTCCAGCCAAACATCACTACCTTGCGGTCAGGCTGTTGTACAGTGCTTGGACCCTTATTTGACTGGATACTCCTTGATAGTAGCATCTGGGCAGCTCATCTGGAAACGTTTATGAAGGGGGTTCACAAGTGGAAAGTTGATCGATTTCCGTCAATCGTATCTGCTTAAGCCCCAAATGACCGTAGCTCTGACACCACCAAAGACAAGTTTTACAATCCCCTGAATACCCCGTCGCGGCGAGCTGAAAGCTCAGACATCAGTGCGGTTCCCGGAGATCTGAATGCAAAAGTAGATAGGCTCAGCGCAAGTAAGACTCAATTAGGTAGTCGACATTCATTAGACCCGGTACGCACGGACAAGGGTGAACAACTACTTCATCTTACTTCGTCTGGTTACATGGCGCTTAAAAAATGGGAAGAATCAGTAATAGTGCCCATTTTCGAAAAAGGGCTCGTAATGAGGGTGATAGCCAGATTAAGATCACCTTAACTCCGCCGTAACGAGATTGTTGGCGTCAATAATCTTCGTCGCTTTATGTTGCCTCGTGAAACTGACTCGCGAGCAACAAACGGGATTTTGACCTGGTAGGAGTTGTGATGACCAAACCTTCATACTCCTTCACGTTATAAAACAACGCCAGACGTACAAATGATCCATAGTTTTACATTTCTGGATTAAGGCGCATTCAACTAGATTGACCGGTCTGTATTCCTTGACACGTGTGCCCATAAAAAAACGCTCCAGAAGTTTGTGGACATAAGTTCTTTGTATTCCCAGACTTCCGACGCATGAGAGTATGCAAAGAGCTCTCCAAAAGCCGCCGTGCACAAAGTGGTGTCTATCAGGGGCACTCACTCTCCCCATTCCTGTTAAACTTCGTGATCGAAAAAAAATCATAAGAGAAGTGCTGGAAAGTCTCCAAAACCCCGGTGTTCAAATAGTCTGTGAAGAAAACCTTATCGATCTAGAGTACACAGAAGACACTGTTCTCAACTTCGAAGAGAAGGCGCAGGTGTTTTTTGATGAACTGACCAAAGTCATCTCCTCTTTTGGCATGCAATTTGTACCCGAAAAGTGTAAGGTCATGCTCCTAGACATGCAGTCACTGAACACGCCACTTGCAATCCAGGGAGGCATTCAAAGTTGCGGAGCGTTTTACGTATCTTGGAAGTTGTATTAGTTTTGACCGTACCGTGACAGATGAGGCCAATGCACGAACCTGCAAGGCTCGGGTCACGTTTGCCAATTTGAAACACCTATGGCGTCAAAAGGGTGTACTCCTGAGTCTCAAGGGACGTGTGTATCAAGCTACAGTGAGCTATTTTGTTGCGTGGCTGTGAGACTTGGCCTGTTCGGGCTGCGGAACTGAGACGTCTTCAGGTGTTCGATCGACAATCGTTGTCTCAGGGCCATGGCTCGCGTGGGTTGTGTCGGCGAATCCGTAACGAGGCAATTAGAAAGCGAGTTTTCGGTTGTGCAAAGGGTATTTCCATTGAAGAATGTGTCCAGCACCAGAAGCTGCGTTGGTTGGGACATGTATTGCGTACGCCCAACCATTAGTCGCTAAAGAGAGTGCTGTTTTCCATGCATAATTCAGAGTGGTGAAAGCAGATAATTGGCCAATCCTTGACCTGGCAGAGGCCCTGTCTAGGCTTGGGAACCTGGCAGGCCCTCGTGCTTCCTTCGGGTGGCATGGCAGCTAGGCACCGGAAGGGTGCTACAGCTGAACGCTTTTTTCTTTTTTCCTGGCAAAGGGGTATGAAAGAAATCACGAAACGTTTGGGTACTGTCGGTGCTACTCGCCTTTCAGGATGGGGACCGCGTGATCCTCCCTGCATCTGGTTGGAGACGCTGCAAGATATGGCTGCCAACCGATGTCAGTGGCAATCTTGCAGTCAGTTTCTATCCAGCTTGCCTGAATGAGTGTTTGGAGGTGTAGGCATCTCGGAATGATTGTAGTAAGCTTGCACTAAGTCCCTTTCCCGTTCACCTTTATTATTTTCTTCACAATAAGACTTTCAAATAAATCATGGTGGTACGGCAGTAAAGCATCGGTGTTGAACACGGATGTCATGCTCTCAATGATGATGGTCTTTCACCGTTCGGATACCATGCTGGAAATCTGACATATACAAGGCCACTTCGCACAAGTCTAAATATGCATATCCGGCTTTCGCATAGTCAAAACGAACCGCACAAAGCAATTGTAGAGCAAGACTGTCAGCTTCCGAGGGTAATTTTAGGCACCAAAATCACTGGGTTCATGTTTCTCCGGATGTTGGTTTATAGTTAGGATTAAGCCATTTCCCACAGGAAGGCTATTTACCAACATGCATCGAGTTGTGTGATTCACCTTGCCCTTAAGTGAAAGCAGTTTTAACAGAAGGTTGTGAGCCCTGATGAAATATCTCGATTGCTGCACGTGTTAGGTGGGGGTAGGCTGCCGCAACGGCCGATGTGACGCTAGTTAACGACGTACTGATGAGCATTGTTATCCTCAACAGTGTTGACACTGAGGCCTCACTGCCAACCCCAGCCCAAGGCCCTTAAAGCGATTTAGAGAGCATGGCGTTCTAAAGATACCACGATAAAAATGACGCCGCGTTGTGCTCGAATTCTCAGTGTGCGACACGGAAACAAGGGAAACTCGGAATGATTACAGCATGTTCAAAAGCAGTGAAGCATTTCAACCCCGTGTTTTCGACCAAGACATGTTAATTTACGTAAGAATCTTGCGCGAAACGGACATAGCATTCTAGACCAGTTGTCATTATTATTTTTCGTTTCATTTTTGCAACACAGTGGGGTCCTTCCTGGAACCGCAATGACGGACCTTTTCGAACACTGGTCATTGTCTTTTGCGTTTACAAAAGGTTCCATTTAAGATTACCTGGAGCCGGAGGGCAGCACGAACACGGTTGGCGGCTTTTTATAGGTACTGGAGCCGGAGGGCAGCACGAACACGGTTGGCGGCTTTTCTATAGGTAGAAATTTGTTTTTTACGGAGTCCATGCAGTTTACACTGCGAAATTTACCACCTTTCAAAGTCTATTGGAAAACGCACCTAGCCATCAGGCCGCAATCGTCGACTATTAAAACCTGAGGGGGTAGCCGTGGATACACTCACGGAACGTAAGTTGAAACCCTTCCACTGCAACTCACATGTATCCACCAACGGTTTTGAATAAAATGTTGTGAGTTTCGGTGGATGAACAATTCCGTGCCACCGGTTAGAGAAGGCGAATCATATTCCATGGAAAAATCCGAACGCCGAAAAATCAAACCATGCGGCAGGTCGTATTAATTAACACTGGTTTAGTTAGTTCACTAGTTCAATATAGTTTGGCTGAACCGTTATACGCACCAGAGGCCTTCGACTCGGTAATATAGACTGATCGGTAATTCCTCAGCCCCCAGCACGAAATGGAGGCAATTTAATAAAACGTGGATGGCTCCTTCAGGGATATGTAACTTGGAATGGAAATGAATCCCTCGTGAGCGGTGGAAGTGAACCAGAAAACCCTGCTTCACCATGGTGCTTGAGGGCATTCTGTTTGAGAGTTACCGCCGCAGCACAAAACTTAGGGAAGAAAAATTTCCACCCGAGCTTCCTGAGAAGGAAGACACCTCAGGGAAGACAATCCAAACACCGAGATCTTCGTGCGACCAGACCGTGTTGGAAACAGCAGTTGCCCTCTGATTACCCGGCAGCTAATTGCGGTGGTGACTGGTTGGGAACACCGGGTGTTGAAGTCATTCCAGCTCCATCGATTCTTCTAGCAATCACTTACTCCCTTATTCTATCGCTCCTCTTCATCTCTTCGCTTGCCACCACGCTGTCTTCACTAATGACTCACTTCCCAATATTATTCCCATGGACTTCCAGATCCTCCAGAAGATCTGACAGACCACATCTCGGATAGGCCAAAAGAGTCCTTTACTGTGGAAACAAGGATTTAACCTCAGCAAGCACGTCCGACAAACTATGGCGCGATGGTTGCAGGCCTCAAACCCGTTGCATATGAAAGGTGATATGAGGAACTTTACCTTAAAATACCACCGCCTGAACAAGGACCTCAGACTTTTCCGTCCCTTGTTTGAACAAGATTTGGCCAACAGATTTCTCATTGTTGACCCAATTAATACCCGGCGAGAACCTGGTAAGAAGATTTTCGAGCTCAGAGCACACACCATGATAGGATAACAGTTCTTTCCATTCTCGATAGTTGGTACGTAGAATAAACTTCCTCCGACAGTTATTCATGCATCTATCAGCAAAAGCAAGACACTCCTTGGTGCTTTTTGTCTGCGTCTTTGCGCTTGGGAGCCTACATTCCGGTCCTGAATGCCTGAAGAGCGGGCTTTCATTAGGATGAAGTCGCTAACCGATATTAATAGTCCGGGCTCCGAAAGCTTGAGAGAAAGCTTCAGCCCTATGCCTCAATCCGTGAATGTTCTTCCAAGGTGGGAACAAGGTAAGATCAGGACTGTCTAAGCAAATCAAAATATGAGGCACTAGCTCCTTGAAAGGCCGTAAAAGCGATTTTGTTGAGTGTTGAAATGTTGGGATCAACTTGTCACTACTCTAAAACAGATCTCGGTTACTTCCTCGGGCAAGCTTTTCTACGGATTATTGTGTAAAATTTTTTGCGTGCATAAAATTCCAGGCTCAGCTGCCGATATTTTGTACGCCACCTTTCGAAGCCCAGTAATTTAGCTATGGATTCACAGTTGCAAGGTAATTTCACAAACCCCAGTTCGTGCGGAAATCACAGGGCGTGGTATGTGAGGTGTGTTATGCTACATCCATAATGCAAGCCTCGTATGATTCTGCCTCTAACTTATTCAGCGCAAAAGAAACGCGCCGTCAACTAAGGATCACAAAGACGGGCGTCCAGAGGAAAGTTGTAATCTTTGAAGCCTCACAGCGCTGAGGTGTTGTCACGCATAATGCTAAAAAACTCTCTTTCATATCTTCGTTTGGTTTCTCCGATGAAAAATATGAACAGCAATGCAGCTGAACCATTTTCTAAAAGTGTGTGGATTTATGGTATGTACTCACACAGGCGGTTGCAGTCAGAAAGAGAGGAGCAACCATTGATGAGCACATTCCGCAGCTAACCGACGCTAATTTAACCTCGTTGGGCACACATGGGATGCTGGATATTTCGTCGTAACCCGGCATAAATTACTATCATGATTCACTGTGATGATGCTTCAACACACAAGCTCGGTGGGATCTTAATATCTCCTGACGTCCGTCCAGGAATCGATCGTTTGTTTTCCAGTACAATGGAACATGCTTCGTAGGCAGTCTTCTCTGGTAGAGTGAGGAAGGCATAAGAAGAGATTTAGATGACAGATTCATTCCCACGTTAAAAGTGGATACCGTCACTCATCATCATCTAATGCAAAGACTTGAGCATCAGCCTGTCGCACTGCGTCTGGCCAAGTCGAAGTCAAATTGGGGACATTTGGTGTCCGTATGTTAAGAATATGAATTCCGAGAAAAGAATACTTGGTTCGTAAAATGCCTAGCTGTTCCTCCACGTATTTTGGTGCCGAAGTGGCGTTTTGAACATTTATTTTACTTCCATTAAAACACCACGTATTTCATAAATTGCATAATCGTTTTTTTGTTTGAATACGAAAAACTACGAAAACGCGCACTTGTACAATTTCACATAATACAAGCGTGGTCACGTGTTTCGAGTCTCTCTTCTGATTTCGCTCGCGCTTGCAGCGGTCATTCGCGAGTCTCATGTACTAACTCTGGTACCAAAACATTTCAGACATCTTCGGAATCTATTATATGTGGGAACTGTTCAGAAGAAGACCTCTGGGCCAACATTATTGGATTATTGTTTATTCGCTGACCTGGGCCAACGACGAACTATTTTAAAGAGAACAATTGTTAGTGAGTCTGTTCCGTCTGATCTGTTTATTTTTGTATACCCAACCTAGCGTAATCATTTTTATTTCTTTGCCACACACTCCTGGTAAACTAACTTACTGGGTAGCCAGACCACTACAAGTTTTGTGAGCCCGAGTATTTCTAGATATTATTTTGAAAGCTTTTTCTTTCAAGTCGTCGTAATTTTGTTTCTTTTGCCCGGTAATTATGGACGCACACTTTGATTCAGCGGATTTAATCGAGAATGCAATTAGCATACGTTTGCCAGACCACAATCCACGCAACCCCAGAGTATGGTTTCACCAGGTGGAGGCCGTTTTGGCTACCCGACGCATCACTTCCCAAGACACCCGGTTTTCCTATGTTGTCCAGCATCTTCCTCGTAACGTAGCAACAGCAGTTGAAGATCTGTTGGAAGATATTTCTTAGGAAAATCCATATGACGCCCTTCGAGCGGCCGTCAAAAATAGGACAGGGAA
>NW_008751738.1:799520-803786 GCF_000715545.1 Opisthorchis viverrini
TGAGTGTTTCCATCGATACCTCAAAGCTGCATTGACTGCACAAATGAACCCATCTTCATGGTCCCCTACTTCACCCCTCATTTTGCTTGCTGTTCGCTCCACTATTAAGGATGATCTTCACTGCTCACCAGGCGAACCAGTGTACGGTACAACTCTACGTCTACTCGGTGAACTGGTTTCCCCTTCTGGCGCACAGCCCGAATGACCCGTCACCTTCCTCACCCGTCTGAAACAGCATATGTCCGAACTTCGTGCGACACCGACCAGACGATCAACGCGAACAGAAAACATCTCAGCCGATCTCTCTTCTACATCTTTTGTGTTTGTCCGACATGACGCAACGAGGAAACTCCTCCAACCCTGTTATGATGGCCCCTTCAAGATTATCGAACGTCACTTCAACTACTTTGCTTTAGAGAGAAGCAAAAAGCATGATACCGTCTCCATTGATCGTCTGAAACCTGCCTAAATTAAAGCATCCACGAACACATCCAGCAATCCTACTATTCCAACTACACCCACACCTACGCAAGATATCCCTCCCGCCAACCTCACTCCTCCCACTAGTCGTTCCGGACGACGCGTCCGTTTTCCTCAGCACTTGGGTGATTACGAACCCTGAAGTGAGGACCTTGTGATTCGTCGCTTTAGTTATCCGAACGTTTCACCTTTCATGTTCAGTGCACTAGTGAGGGAGTATTGCGGCTTTTTGTACCTTTATTTTGCTTCCATTATAGCACTAAGTATTTCATCAATTGCATAATCGTTTTTTTGTTTGAATACGAAAAACTACGAAAACGCGCACTTGTACAATTTCACATAATACAAGCGTGGTCACGTGTTTCGAGTCTCTCTTCTGATTTCGCTCGCGCTTGCAGCGGTCATTCGCGAGTCTCATGTACTAACTCTGGTACCAAAACATTTCAGACATCTTCGGAATCTATTATATGTGGGAACTGTTCAGAAGAAGACCTCTGGGCCAACATTATTGGATTATTGTTTATTCGCTGACCTGGGCCAACGACGAACTATTTTAAAGAGAACAATTGTTAGTGAGTCTGTTCCGTCTGATCTGTTTATTGTTGTATACCCAACCTGGCGTAATTATTTTTATTTCTTTGCCACACACTCCTGGTAAAGTAACTTAGTGGGTAGTCAAACCACTGCACCGGTAACGCCCCACAAAATCCGCGAGAAAATTTGCCTTGATAGGGATGTACCAATAATTCTACTAAATTCTACCGCAAATCCGAAGAACGTGGCAGACAACCGTCTGTTAAGCTGCCTATAAAAAGGGCATATTCATCGAGCAGAAGCTGGTCTGTGTGAATTCTCCCTAGGCGCCTGTTGCTGCTTTTGTGGATCTCATTTCGGGGTATGTTACATGCTTCACACAATAAGCCAATGAATCTGGGCAGCCTACAGTGAGCCACTGCAGGACGGTCGCCGGACGTAAAAGCGGGTAAAACCCTCGCCTTTTTCTAGGCAGGCGAGTGAAAATCCTTGTCAAAATTGCCCCAAACTACTGAACATTTGCTCGCTAGCTAGATCTATTTTCCTGAAATAAAGCCCACCCGGAACTTGGTGATTCAGCCAGACCGGATTGTCACACTACTTGGCCGCTATGAGTTCCGCGCCAACCTGAGATCCAGCGCGCCCTCTTGGTGTGGCCGGTTGGGGCGGAACACGAACAAATGCAACAGTGTAGCGCTTTGTGAGAACATTTAAAGTCGGGTTTCAGGTAAGCCCTGTAGGATATTTTCATGAAAGACAAAGAGTTCCCTCCTCCTGCAAAGTTGTCCGTACCTATCTGTTGCAGTTTCCTGTCAGTTAAAAGTCTTAGCTGGTTTTAAACTTGATCTTTTATTCTGGATCTCACCCAGCGTTGTTGACTAGATTTTAGCTGTCATTAAAACCGGAAGATGCCGATAAATCTATTTTTCCATGCCATGTGTATTGAAGTGTGTTTGGAAATTTTAACAATCATCCGGAGAATGGTTCTTCTAAATGACCGCACGCGGCAGGTGATAGTCGCCTTCTTCCTTTGAGCTTTAAATGGGCCCAAGTGGTTCATAATATCCGTCTTTTGGTGGGTATCCTGCAGCCCATAGAGTCCTACAGGCAGGATGGTGGTAGTTGATCGTTGCTGAAAGAGGCTGAGAGGAATATAACTTTTATACGCTTTGCCGCCCGGTTCTACGGTGGTCTACAGCTTTAATATAGTATGAGTAATAACTATAATGAGCCGACAGCCTTGGAGCTCGACGACTTTTCGAAAAACCATTTACATCCAGCCAGGTTGCATTACCGACAGGCCCTTCCGATGTACAACTTTGAATGGGTTACGCCAGGTCAGGAAATTTTGGCGGGGATCACAAACAGGGGAAGTGTAACGCAGTTGAAACTGGACTGCATCTACATGCATGTCCATCAAATAAGCTTATGTGTGTGTGCCCCTCCCTTTCCCTCTTTCCGTATTACAGGTTACATGGTCGAGCCACCACGAACCCCGGACAGGAAAGAATAGCCGCTTGTACACCCCCCTGACTGACCTTGACCGACCCCCCTTTTTGTACACCTCCCGACTTCCGGTTTTGGTTTCGGTTAAATACATGGGTGTCGTTACCGCACTCCGGTCTTCTTCCCTGTTCTGCCCGACCTGTGCGCATGTGTGCTGCGTATACCGTGTGGATCCACCAATACCAGGCCGTATATCTGCGCATTTCAGAACTGACGTGTTCCGTCGCTACATCCTCTCGAACGTCGAATGCTGCTGACTTCCTGACGTCTCAAGCTACAGAAGTTTTTCATCACACTAAAATTTATTTTAAGGATTCACTGTCCTCCTGGCTTTGTCCTTGGAGAATCAGATTGGAAAATTAGGTTGACATCGGTGTGGTAGAAGTATCCTAGTCGTAAAAACATTCAACTTTGACCGAAGAGCATACTGTTTTGGAGAAGAACAGAACAGAAGCGTTGTCATGTACTTAGGAGGCTGCATCCACAGGTTGAAAACAAGGCACAAAAAACCACGCGAATACAATGAACAAGTTCAAGGCTTTCTAAACCAGAGAGAGAAGAACATGAAAAAGAAAGGGGTTCTTTAAAGTGAACCTGCGCCAAGAGTTCAGGCGTGTTTTCGTTGGGATTTTGCCACCTGTGCTGCAGCGCAATATTCCAACATTACCTTTGTGCCCGTAACATATGGCACGTTCAGGCATTTCATCATTGGGGAAGAAACTGAGTTTTCTCGCCGATGTTACGGGCGAGTGGAGGCCTTGAGTGAATGCGAAATTTCGGAAGCAATTTGTGCGGGAGATAATAGTTGGGACAAACTTTCAGCTTTTAATGCGCACAGGGGCGGAAACTTTGTATGAAAAGCTGAGAGCATGCAGGAATAGCGACTCAAAATAGTACACACCTTACCAGTGTTTCCAAGCCACCGGAATATCGAGTAGCCTGGTCGCATGAAGCATGCGAGTGGAGTGGGACTTGAAAAAGTCGGGACAGTCAGCAGCGTACCACAGAGCCCTGCATGGCCAACTTCCCTCGAGGCGGTCCACTTGTAGGCATGTTAAATGATCTAATTGGAACAAAATCCAACAATGGGCGGGATAATTGTTTACAAATTTTACGAAATTTTACGCCTGCCAGCGGCTTATATCTAATATACACCGTATATTTCGGTGAGCCCTGGCTACAAAATGCTCTTCTCTGAAAAAATAAGGGAGAAGAATAGAAACTTCAACGTTTACTGTTGCATCGTACTGTATGATAAAACCTAAGTCACCGAAACAGAGCTTCATTTTGTCACGCACTGTTCTAATTAATATTCTTTCTGAATTTTCGGCGCGCATTCCGAATCGAGCTTGTGTAACGCATTTGAAACTCGAATGTATCTGCTTGCCCGTTTCTCATATGACCTTATGCGTGCCCCTCCCTTTCTCTCTTCCCCCATTGCAGGTACCACGGACGAATCACCACGGGCCCTGGACAGGGAAGAGTACCCCGCTTGTACACCCCCTAACTGACCTTGACCAAACCCGGGACACACCCCCGGCTTCCGGTTTCGGTTTCGGTCAATACACGTGTGTCGTTACCACACTCCGGCCTTCTCCCTTGTTCCACCCAACCTGTGCGCATGTGTGCTGTGTATACTGTGTGGATTCATTAATACCAGTCCGTATATCTGCACATTTCAGAACTGATGTGTGCCGTCCTCTCGAACGTCGAATACCGCTGACTTCCTGACATCCCACGCTACAT
>NW_008751738.1:804525-805084 GCF_000715545.1 Opisthorchis viverrini
CCACCACTCACAATCTCCGGTTGCCTAGACAAACGCCCAGTACGGTTCTTGGTGGACACGGGCGCTTCATGCTCCGTAGTCGGTGCACGGAAATTCTGGCCACGTAGTTGTCAATCGTCAGTCAGCGCGAAATTAATAACAGCGGATGGTACACCGCTTCAAACAACGGGAACAGTGCTACTTTCTGCCAGCATCGGACAAATGCGCACGCACCACCAGTTCTATTGCGCCCCGGTGACATGGGAAGCCATCCTTGGGATGGACTTTTTAAAGAAATACAAGGCTTCTGTCGATTTCACCAGCGGACAAATCACGTTCAACAACCCCTGCCAACCAAACCCTGCTTTCCTGTCGTCTGTACAACACAGCAGTCATTGGACGCAGCCCTTAGTTGATTGTAGCCCTGCTCCCCCGGAGGCGAAGAATGGCCTAATGGAACTAATAAATGAATTCACCACTTCGTTTGACACCCACAGTTCTAAACTGGGCCGTACCCATGTCCCTCAACATATTGTCGATACTGGAGACCACCACCCTATATATCAAACCCCTCGCAGAA
>NW_008751738.1:807645-810942 GCF_000715545.1 Opisthorchis viverrini
CCTAACTGACCTTGACCAAACCCGGGACACACCCCCGGCTTCCGGTTTCGGTTTCGGTCAATACACGTGTGTCGTTACCACACTCCGGCCTTCTCCCTTGTTCCACCCAACCTGTGCGCATGTGTGCTGTGTATACTGTGTGGATTCATTAATACCAGTCCGTATATCTGCACATTTCAGAACTGATGTGTGCCGTCCTCTCGAACGTCGAATACCGCCGACTTCCTGACATCCCACGCTACACTTGTTGTACTGCGGTTCCAGAAGTGGCTTCACATATGTTTGATTGGAAGTTGCCCGCTGTAGGCTTTCCATCCTTCACGACGTTTAAGGAAGCGTTCAGTGAATACATGAAGGATAGCTTTGTGGTATTTGTGCATGTAGCTCGCGATCGGAGTGCCGGAGCCGTCTAGCGTATGAATGTGTTTGCGTCAGCTAGGTTTATTCCGCTGTCCGCTGTTGTTGACAACATGGTCGTCCTGGCATACTTAGCCAGTAGCCATGGAAAACGTAGCTGCATTTAACCACCAAACTCGCACTGGTCACCGACATTTGCAAGCCTTACATTCATTTAACCTGGCGCAGTTGTTCACAAGTGCGATGTATTTTTCAGAAACTCAATGAATTATTTCAGCTGCTGAAACTACCTTCAACTTTCATCCACTTCTACCGCAATTCTTCATATCTTATTACGTCAGGCACCCTTTTCAAAGTCGGTGGTGATTAACGACTTCAAAGATTCGCTCACTTAGGCAACCCACCCATACAGATAATTCGTAAAACAATTCGTTATACGTAGACTTTCTTCACAATGGAAAACATCGTAGCTTTTTAGAATTCAATTCCATTTAGGAAATACTACGCGGGATGTATTTTCGACGACATAGAGGTAGTTTGAACGTGTCGCCATTGGGGTTGCTGTGTTCCCAAGACATCGTCGATTTGTTTAGGCATCGACGTTGGAAAACACCTCACTGTGCGTCCGGATTGTTCCAAATGCTATTTAGGCTTCCGCTGTTCACTCCCAGAAGAGGCTGTTTGTACGCAGGCAAAATTAGGCTAAAGGTGACCTCGATGTTGCTAACTTCGTCACAGCAATCTTGTTGAAAAGTTGACGTTTAGGTAGATTCGGGCGTTTAAGTGTTACGCTTCGTCGAGTTTCGTGAGCCACGGGTAGCTCTGGATAATGCACATTATGAGCGAGCTACATCAACTGGAACGACGGTATCATAGTAAATTACGATAAAGTCGATTTTATTTTTCGAATATTCCTTGTAGTGGTCTGGCTACCCAGTAAGTTAGTTTACCAGGAGTGTGTGGCAAAGAAATAAAAATGATTACGCTAGGTTGGGTATACAAAAATAAACAGATCAGACGGAACAGACTCACTAACAATTGTTCTCTTTAAAATAGTTCGTCGTTGGCCCAGGTCAGCGAATAAACAATAATCCAATAATGTTGGCCCAGAGGTCTTCTTCTGAACAGTTCCCACATATAATAGATTCCGAAGATGTCTGAAATGTTTTGGTACCAGAGTTAGTACATGAGACTCGCGAATGACCGCTGCAAGCGCGAGCGAAATCAGAAGAGAGACTCGAAACACGTGACCACGCTTGTATTATGTGAAATTGTACAAGTGCGCGTTTTTGTAGTTTTTCGTATTCAAACAAAAAACGATTATGCAATTGATGAAATACGTGGTGTTTTAATGGAAGTAAAATAAAGGTACAAAACGCCACACCTTCTTTTGACAATATCCGGTTTTAATCGCTTTATTATTTCAAACTTTTCCACTCCTTTCGTTTGAGTAACTATTCTCTTTTACATTCCGCTAACCTTATAGATCATTTTTAGAGCAGACTGATCACTGTCCGTTTTCATTTCAACTTTCGGCCACCAGACACATCGAGTGCATACGGGAACCAACCAGGATTTAGCTTGGGCAAGATGAACGTGATAACTCTAGAGGTGTGGAAGGTGGTTCAAATACAGTTATTCTGGGGACATTGTCTACTGGATACGTATGAATGCAAACAAAATTATTTGTCCAAAGAAAGCCCAAGAGCGTATGACGGCCATCATCAACCTACCATACCAAGTTGAAAAATTGCTTCCTAATGACCCAGATAATATCAGACGCAAAACTCCTAACGGTTGGGTTTAGCTGTACATTTAACACAAATGCCCGACTAGAAGTAGGAAACATCCGGGGCTAATTCTCACTAGTGGTCATGAGAGCTACTGCAAAATCCGTTGAAGTGCAGGCAAAGTATATACTGTGCTGAAGTGCAGTAGACTTTGACATTAAAAGTGCTACCTAGCAGAAGGGTATACACCGATCCCAGAACTGATGGGTTAGCGTGTTCGACGAGGAACAGTCTGACACAAGAAGATTGTGCCCTGGGTTGCAGGAAGCATATTTGTTCCAGCTAGAGCTAGCGCTTTGGTCAAATCTGACAGACCACAACCTAGACCCAAATCCACTTAAGTTCACTATCAAATAACACGTTGTGACCCATCCTAATCCTTTAACCTACGCCTATCACAGACTTAGCTTGACTTAGCTGATTGGTTCTCCCTTCGCCTTAAATCTCAGTCAACCTCGTAACCCGGTCTCTTGGCCTTAGGAAGCTTTTGTGTCAAAAGCGTAAAGTTGCTCAGCAATTAAGCCACCTGTTTTTACCAAACTTTTCTAAAAACGATGACCGCTCACTAGTTTCCGAGCGTTTCTGAACTGATTGAAAGTTCTACCATTGTTCCACGTTACAGAAGGTCTTGGGATGTTCACAGGTTTTCCAAACGAATAAAAAAGAAATATCCCAAGAGCTGAAAACATGACGTCGGTTCCAAATTCGTTTTACCCGTTCACTCTGGAGCTCTCGGTCATCGTGTACCAACGGTTAAATTGTCCACGAGAAAAGAATCATAACCGACAGAACGGAAAGCAAAAAAGAAAAACTCGTCGGTCTAACTTTCGGTCGATGCAAGCCGATCTGACTTCGAGTGGAAGGCCAAAGCTGCGCACAGCCAACACATTTTTAAAAAATTGAAGAATGGGGGTTTGTGTGAGTGGCTTCTTTGATAAAAATTCTTTTGTCAACCGAAGGTACGTTTAAGATGCTTGCTGATGACGGACGGCTTTCCGACTTTCCCTTTTCTCATCGGCAGTCTATAAGCACGCGGATAACAATGAGTCTTATGAATGAATCAATGATCTTCTCGAGAGTGGTTCTATGGAAGTCTAATTCAGTAACACCCTCTCATGTTCCATTGATTTCACTATTATCCGCTCTTCAG
>NW_008751738.1:811019-831439 GCF_000715545.1 Opisthorchis viverrini
TGAATCAATGATCTTCTCGAGAGCGGTTCTATGGAAGTCTAATTCAGTAAAACCCTCTCATGTTCATCGTTTCACTATTATCCGCTCTTCAGCTAGCTGGTTTCAAAAGATTCATCGGTCAATTGTACCAAAAGTATGCCATTCAATTCTCATGTGCATCTACTTAATGCGAGCCATCTGGATTGCCTTTAGGCACTTTGCACAACTGTGATTACCATGCAGCCGCTTCTGGGCAGATTTGAACTTTTACTCCGACCTATTCTTAGCCGAAATCCAGCAGTCACAAAATGGTTGCCCTGTAGTTTTCCGAGTAATTTTCGCCAGAAAAGATTAACATGCCTTGTGTTCCACGTGGCCGGCTGATTCTGAGGTTCAGGAGGGCAGCCTGATAGAACCTCATCGGGTAGGACGGCTAGCTCGTAAAATTTTATAAGTGGTTAAAATTCTTGGGTAAAATCCAAACACCCTATACGCATGAAACGTCCCGGGGTGTTTATTCTCCATTTCCTTACCCGGGAAGGCTTGAATGTATGGAAATCGATAAACTGCGCTACCGGGCGGAACCCGGTATAGTTGCGTTTCGCTTTGGAGATCAGTATCATCATTAGAATGGAGTCCAAGGGAATCTTCAACTATTCTTGTGGGAAAACACCGCACGCGAGTGGTCGATCTACACAAGGTCTCTATAAATATGGTTTCGATACAATCGCATGAAAGGCGGTCGTTATCACAGATATCACACGAGAGTGAGTTCATTTGGGTTAGATCAGCTGCACACAATATCTTATGTGAATCGGCAACCATATAATACTCGGCCATAAACCCACGTCCCTATAGAACCCCGGTTGCTTGTACCCACATCTATCTCACAAGGATTCCATTCACGGTTCTCTTTTAGGCTTGAACAGTGGAAGTACTTCTCCCTCTCAAACAACTTCTGCTCACCAGGGATCCTTGTGAGCCCATCCAGGTTCAGTGTGCAACATGCCTTTGAGAAGTAACTGGCCATTTAACCCTGCAACAAAATAGTCAGCATCATCTCTGCTTACACTTCGTGACCGTGGGGGTGGACTCAATTGTCCAACGTCACATGTAGCAACGATTTTCAGTTTTAGTTGAAATCACCAGCTCCGATGACGAAATACTCGTTCCCACCACCTTTTTGTTCTAGTTTTTTTTGTTTTCAACATCAATTCAATTACTTATCGCATGATAAGCGTAACCCATGGTTTTTTCCGCACTATCCATTTAACTTTCCCAGATTCGATTGGTATGCCTCAAATGGTACGCTCTCTACAGGTTGCGAAATAATCACTTTATTATTACAGCACATGGCCGCGATGAGTAGCCCGCCAAATTCTTGGTGGTAACGAATTTGCAGGCGAACCACATTTTTTCAGATAATTTGTGTGCGGCTGGTGGACACTTTAATCACACCACGCTCATAATCTTTGCTTTGAGCTCCGACAGCGTTGGCTCCATGTCACGAGCTGTATTGTGTAACAGTTTTGGATAAACGCAACGCAGATGGTCAAAGCTTGAAACGCTACGAATACGCCTAAGTTTGTGTTCTTGAAAATGATACACGGGTATGGAATATTTACTTTGGAGCAGATTACGATGTATAAATGTCCTGCCGGCAACCTCTAAATGTCTGCGTAGGACACTAATCCGAGGATTTGAGTGAAATCACCTCTTCGGGATATGAGAAGAATGGCAACATAGACTGTTTGGGGCTAAACTTACACTATCCGACTTTGGGTGTCTATACAGCACTACATAGATCAGCACAAAATTGAGTATTCATTCATGTACTGAGAATCCTGAAACAGCTGCGAAATATTTGTGTGCTTTTAAAATTCACACAAAACATCATATCCGGCGTCGAAGTAGTTCAAGCGGTCGCTCTAAATTCCGGTATCTGAATATGGCTTCTTTTACATGAGATATTGAATGCTTCCTTCCCAATTATAAGGGTGGCGCCCTTGGATCTTAGCAAATGTCTGTTGTAGCATACGAACCAAATGTCTTCAATCCACAATTCGGAGTTTTTCGAGACATGACACATACTTTATCAACACATCATCGTAGTGCAAATACTCACCATGATTTGTTTAGCAGTGGTAGCAGTAAAAACCGTAGGAGGTTTCGTGCAAATTGAACAACGAATTCTTTTCACGAATTCTTAACCCGTTTATTCCTGGAGAACAAGGGGGCACAAATCATTTTGGATGACATCTGGACATAGAGGATGAATTACAGGCAATGTCCGCTTGCTTGGCTGATACCAGCCATGAGGATTTATTCGAAAACTTTTCAAATACTCTACCCAGGGGTCAGTCAATCTAGCAGGAACCTTTCGTCAGCACTGTCCGACAACACTTGAGACGACTGCGATTCATCCACTTAACTGTATGCACACAGAAAGTGCTCGTCATTGGTCTGTTCCTGTCATCGCCGGTCACTCAGCTCCAACAGTTGTTAAGTGGAGAGGTTCGTAGGAAGGGGCAGTTCGGACGATATATCTGGGTAACCACTGCGAACCATGTGTCCAAATTTGGTTTCAAGCCTGGAGATTTAGTACCGTCTCAACTGAGTAGGCAAAACGATATCTTATGGTGTTGGTTGATCATATTAATTGTAGATGAGTACCAGGAGTGTGTGGCAAAGAAATAAAAATGAAAATAATGATAGTAGTAATAATAATTTGAGTATACAATAATAAAGAGGCCGGATGGAACAGACTCACTAATAATTGTTTTCTTCAAAATAGCTCGTCGTTGGCCCAGGTCAGCGAGTAAACAACAATCCAACCACGACTGTCCAGGGGTCTTCTTCCGAACCGTTCTCACTTATGGATTCCGAAGATAGTCTGAAATGTTGTGGTACCAGAGTTAGCACATGGGACTCGCGAATGACCGCTGTTAGCTCGAGCGAAATAGGAAGGGAAAGTAGAAGCCCATGGCTACGTTTGTATTGCGTGAAATTGTACAAGTGCGCATTTTTTAGTATTTCGTATTCAAACAAGAAAACGGTCATGTAATTGACAAAATAGGTAATGTTATAATGAAAGCAAAAGAAAGGTACAAAACACCGCAAACACCAAGAAATTCGAATTTTTGATATCCTACCTGTTCCAGCACAACCACAGATAAGTGTTTTATTACGCGGCCGATGTTGGATTTCAGTAGACCATTATCTGTGGTATTTAAAATGCAGAAGAAAAGCTCCACCTTGGTTGACATAGCGGCTCCTAATCTATTTTGCTCACAAACGCCGCCCTATTTGCCATATCCAACTGGTGGGAGACCCACCAAATTTTCGGTTGTTAAGTTACACCGTTGAGTTGCGGCTCCTCTCACACAAAACTAATGCGATTTTGCAGTTTCCATTCGTCGGTTGTTTTTTGTTGACTTTGTTAATTCTCCATTCCGCCAATCTACGAATCTTTAATGTGTATCCCACCCAGCCTTCCCACTTTGCACGATCAAACTCATATGAGTAAACGCAAACGACAAGAGCAAACTCGACCCTGGAAGATTGGAGGAAAGCCTCCATTCCATGTGTATTAATATGTAAATACATGGAGTTTTCTAGTGAATTCTGCTTAATTGGACAATTTTCTATGGAGGAAAATGTTGGTGAAAGACAGTTTCTGCCGTCTTCTGGCGAAGTAATGGTTGAGCAGTACCGTATCTTAATTTTAAACCAAGAAAGTATGGTAAACGTGGGTCATCAGTTCCAAGATTTGAACCTGAATTCCCTTAGCAAATAATGATAGCGAAAATATCTTCTCTAAATAATGTACGTGCGAACTGTAGAGAAAACATGAAAGGCGATTTCGGATATCAGGATCGAGAGAGAGCGCATTTTTATGAGGCCTTATCTTGGTCGACTAGCCCACGACTTAAGGGCTTATCACATAATTGATTAGGCGAGATTTTTGCTTAGGTATGAAGGCCTCACGGTAATAGTAGAACATGTGAACACAGACTTCTGTTTCTCCAGATTTGGTTGCGCAACATACTTAACGGCTTTACCCATAAGAACCAGTCCATTATATTCTGACAGCTGTCTCTTTACAGTTAGGCCTTTGAACAAAGAATAGTGGTGAAGAACCTAATGGCCCTCCTGTACATGTTTGGAAACCCTGGCACCATATCAGATATTAAAACCAGGATTTCTGTTAACAGATGTACTCCTGTGACACGTCGAACTTCTTTTGACAACATCAGACTTGGCGCCATACATTCTCCATAAAATGGGACGGACAAACAGAGAACTGCTACTATCAACGCTCCCTTTATTTCTTTTTGGGTAATTTTACATCCTCCACTCCGGAATATGAGTATCATCCTTTTTATAACGGGAATGAGACCGACGTTCTGATGCAACTAACTGCATCTCAATGAATCATCTTTATTTTCTACTTCATCTGCCTGACTAGGAATTTTCCAAACGCGCCAAAACTTGTTCACTACTTTCACTATTTCATTATTACCGCTTGGCACAGTTTAACATATTTTTCGAACTTTCCATTCAAATCACGTGTAAGAAGAAGATATGCATGCATTTTTGGCTGCATAGTGTAAAGATGGAGCAAAACGTCGCCCCAAACAGTATCTTCTTTCGCAAAATCACACGTCCTTATTGCATTTTTAGATACTAATTAGGGTCGTTTGGGAACGTTTAGGTATTGTGCACATAGTTTCCTTTAAAAAACGAGCCTACGCGTACGCAAATTAGAACGTTTTATCCGTATATAAACTACAAGTGAGACAGTTAGCTGAGGATTCAAGGTTGATTTCATGCAAAGTTGATGCAAACTTTTGGTGGTAGACCAAGCTAACTCGTATAGGTAACCGGAACCAGTCCTAGTGACGGCAGCATACAGAAAAATCCTTCACTAACGGGAAAACTCTTCAAGCTTTTACTCAGATCCAGCCTTTCAATCGAACCCAGCAAATCTCCGAACTGCATAGCTGAGTATTGCACTTAGTCGGTTATTTTTCTACCGGACAGTAATGACTTTGGCTAGACTATTCGCGATATATCAAAAGGGGCTCTGAGACCTATCGAAAGACCACGAAGCTCAGGTTTGCAGCCAGTAATTAAAGGTCTGGGTGAAGTAGGCGAAATCCGTATTAGCAACAGTTTTTAAGCTTCTCGCTTCGGGTCACTTTACCATAAGTCGATGAAATAGTTACAAGTAAGCGGAACTGTCCTACTGGAGATTGTTCTGAACGGTATGTAAGGAAATAGCAGGTCTCGGACACATGAGATAGTTATCCACGACTTAAGTGCATCAAACTCCATCTGAAACGAAGCCCAACTACACCAGATATCAACGCTGTTTTTGGGGGAATGAGCCCCAGGAGTTTTGTAGAACCTTTCTAGGCACTGATTGTTGTTTCTCAATGGAAACTATCTGCGCGGCACTGTTTGGTTTTGCCTTGTAGTATGATGTCTAAAAATTGAAGCCAACAAGGGTCATGCACGTGAGTTGTATGAACAACATAAGCTAGCCAGCGATCGTTACCACAAGCAAGGGTCTGTGGCGAGTTTTCACACAATCATGAGAAATATTCAGTAAGCAATACAACTCGCCAAAATATGGCCTGCAGTGTTTAGTCTGTCTCAAGATAATACCATGGCGAACAAAATGCACACGGTGGATTCGGCAACTGGAACGGATTGAGTGTTGGATTAGGACGATAGTTTGTAAGGTTAGAATTGGTGTTTGTGTGTATTTTGGAGTGGGTGATGTTGTTGGTGAGGGTGTTGATTTTGGTGAGNAGCAGGTCTCGGACACATGAGATAGTTATCCACGACTTAAGTGCATCAAACTCCATCTGAAACGAAGCCCAACTACACCAGATATCAACGCTGTTTTTGGGGGAATGAGCCCCAGGAGTTTTGTAGAACCTTTCTAGGCACTGATTGTTGTTTCTCAATGGAAACTATCTGCGCGGCACTGTTTGGTTTTGCCTTGTAGTATGATGTCTAAAAATTGAAGCCAACAAGGGTCATGCACGTGAGTTGTATGAACAACATAAGCTAGCCAGCGATCGTTACCACAAGCAAGGGTCTGTGGCGAGTTTTCACACAATCATGAGAAATATTCAGTAAGCAATACAACTCGCCAAAATATGGCCTGCAGTGTTTAGTCTGTCTCAAGATAATACCATGGCGAACAAAATGCACTAGGAGCATTTCTGCTTTGTCTTACCCACGTCATCCACAAAGAACTTATCTCCATGTTTCTCCGTAGACTTCACTGGGCACCCAGGCAATAGAGAACAAGCAGATAAGTCAAAACAGTTGTCAAAGTGTACATATTCAACAGTGTATTACTCATAAAAAAGTGAGTGTTTTGATGGTCTATGTGGCAACCTCCAGTTCATCCCGTTTCAGAACCAGTGGCGACAAAACTTGCAGAAGTGAGAGGCGCTCGTGCGTCATCAAGACGGCATACTACGAAGTTTTGGTTGATCATCAGCACTTTGAGTGGATAACGCATTCATAGTTTATCTACTGGCACACTGGAACTGACTAACACAATACGTCGGCGACAGGGAAGTTTTTTACCGACAAAAAAGTTGGGTGGAACCAACAGGACACATGATTAGGCGAGCAGCGTCCACGATAAAGTGGACCTGCCTTCTTAGAAGAGAGCTTGAAGAACACTTAGATAACGCTTACAAGTGAACCTTCTGGAAGTGTAAAAATGCTCAAAGGGACAAGTTTTCTGCTTATGTAAACACACTTGCAAGGTAAGTAATATGGGATGCAGTTTACACATCCACTTAAGAATACCTAAATTCACGTACACTTGTATTGTGTTCAACCATGCAATGAGTCCAAACGTTTTAGGGTTGAAAATAGAGTGGCTTTGCAAATGGTTATCGCCTGTAACTGATTTCCAAAGGTAAAAATAGTTGTCACCAGGACTGGTGGCTGTCGAGACATTATATTCACCAAATTAGAAGAGGAGAACTTACCAAACAAGTTCCAACAAGTTCAAGATTCCTTCCGTAAGTGGTATTCAGGAGGAAGTGCTTCTTTAAATAGGAACATTATTGTCTATTACATCTGTTTACACTTGGTGGCCTGTGTATCGTATTTTTGGGCTTGTGCAGACATAATACACTAGTCATAAAGTTGCCGAAAGCTCTTGGACAGTTGACCAATGTAGCCCTCACCAGATAGGTGCAGTCCCCGAGTTCCCGTCAAATTTATCTTCTACTTGAACCAGATTGCAAGAACCTCGACTTGTACATCCATCTACATACCGATTTTGTTTTGACGGGAGGCTCACCTTGAGCCCAGCCGAATTTGGATATGTTGCAGCAAACAGCTTCATGCTTAAGTTGGCACGATATTCTGGATATCCTTTTACAGTGTATAGAAGCAATACATCACCCATAGGGTTAGTGAAAGTTCTTCGACGGCCCATGATCTGTTCCATAAATGACAGATTCAGCCTCCTATGAAGACCAAAGTGGTGTACAAATGAGTGTATTAGTGGAATACTCTCTGAATTATTTTTCGTTCCAGAGTAGTGACTGACTTCAGAACACTCATTAACACTCATTCCACGTTTTACAGGATTTTTCGGAACTCTTGATCATAATTTAGGTTCCGCAAGTTTTTTGGAGTAAAGGCTTTTGCTATTGAAGGGACAAGGTATACTTTATCTACAAATATCGCTAACTGAATGCCACTGCTCTGGCCACACACGATAAATACAGAGACAGTTAACAGCAATTAGCCAGTGGCGCACTACTAAACTGCAGATTTTCTCGGCACACACAGATCGATAAATTTTCAGAGTTCTTCACCTGCATGACACTAAAGAAACATTCCATAAATCGACAGCACACGTTAAGGGTCAAGTTCTCGCACTTTCCTCATTCTGAGCCCAGGCTGTTATCGGTTACTAGTAATTTATCGTGTGCTCATCAGGTACGAAGAGAGTGTGCGTTTGAGTGGTCAACTATAGGTGCAGTGCAATTGGTTCGTGTCGGCGTTAAACTGGAAAACTGACTGGACGGTCAGCTATGTGTTGAGCATCTGCTTGTTATATATTACGCACCAAGAGAACTGAAGAGAATTTCTAACAATGCAGGCTCGCCTCATAGTGGCAATACTGGTCATTGTGGGCGCGGTGTTTGGGGCAGTGCACATTGCACTATCCCTCTATTCAGCTGTGGATAAAAACTGGGTGCAGTTTACCGTCCCAAGTGACTTGTATGATGAAAAAGTCATGGAAACACAAAACCGCCGCCGTGGATTACTTGTGGAATGTGTGGATGGCAAAGGTTAGTCACAACACTATCACTTTATTACGTTAGGTGTTCTGATAAAGTTTGAGCATCAAAGCCTTATGGTTCAGATGTTTGGTGTTCAAATTAGATTCAGGTAGAAATATAAATTGAATGTATACAAATTACGTAATGACACTAATCGGTTGAATTAAAGCTTTGTCCTATCACTGTAGAAGGGTTTAGAAAATTACTAGTAGAACTTTTTAAGAAATGACGCTTCCAAGCTTTTGTCACTTTCATTTACATGTTAGACGTCAGTGGTGACATTGTGTGAGTTCATATCCACGTTAAAGTACGACTGACAAGTTTTGTCAATAGGTAGTCAATCAGTAAACAAGAGTGGTTACGTACGAGAAGACACGCAAGACCAAATAACACTCATGGGTGAGCTCGTTGGTCATTTAAAATGTGCCCTTATGGGTCCGTCTCTGGATAACAGAGTAGACGTACTGCGCTCGCTCTCTATATTAGATGACTTGATTTCAGGTTCATGCACGGCCAAAATATACATTTTCAGCAGACCTTTCATCCAGTCAAACTTTACTGGAAAGAGGAGAAGCACTGTACAGCTGTCTCCCATCATCAACAGCGCGCATCTCACGAAGATTAAAGAGCTTCGTGACTGAAGGATGAGTGTTGCTATGCCCTGTCTATTGGAGAGCTAATTACATTGCTGATCAGCCGCTCGTGATCAAACGATTAGGTTTTCAATTACTGGCTGGGAAGATGAGGTCCAAAACCATCTGAGTTTCATGAAATGTGCACTGCTGATGATTCCTAACAAGAGTGGAACAGCTGAGTAAGGCTTCTGGGTTTTTCAGCAGAGACTACCTTCACTGACGAGATGAAATCCCTATTGTTCTTTATTAAATCTCTTCACCACCCCAGTATACATTATTGGTGAGCTCTGTTAGGGACAGGAATGGAATCCAATGCTTCCTATCGTGAGACACATTTATGGGACCAATTGTACTGTCCAGGTAAGGGGATCGTCGGTACTGATTCGAATAATCTCGCAACTAGACGGCCAACACTATTTATAAAGCGGCCGAAGACACTTCGACATCTCACAACCAGTCTCGCCATACTTGGAGCTCATCGGTAGAAACATTTCCAGGGTTCCAGCCTACTTTATCTTCCACACAAACACCGAATTCTACGCAGTTGGTGAAGTACGCTCATTTGCACGTTGAATCGGTGCTAACGAAATGCTCAGATGAATACCACCTGAATCTCCCACTTATGAGTAGTGTGTACCGTAAAAAACACATTACAATAGCTCGCTTGTCGTACAAAGCGAAACGTGAGGCGGATTTGGTGCACTACATTCATTCGAAGCGTACTACGAAAGAGTGTTTTAGCCGAATCTCCACTTAACACTAGCTCAAAGTCTTTTCTGTCGATCTCTCAGTTGGTTACATGTAATTTGGAATGTGGTATGGAGAAGAACTGCGTGAAATAGGTATGACTCCAACACCACAGCCATTTCTGTCTCTTATAGTAGAGGGAGAACTGATTATGTGTACCTCAGAATAAAAGCTATCAGTTAGCTTGCCCATAAGGACTAATATCTGTGTATCACGCCGTAATGGTATGAGCCGATTTCATTGGCAAAACGACCCCGACCACGACTGAGCAGAAGTACTCGTTTGAAACCGGTTGCTTACGAAGACCACACCGCGGATTTTACAGTTTCCGGTGGAAATGTAAAGTTCTCGAAAAAGTGGTAGTTTACTGGTGTTTATGTCATCGGCTATAAAGTTAAGAGGAGATGAGCCATTTAGATGGTGAACAAGCATGAAGTACGAGTCAGCGAGTGCATTGATTCATAAGTAGTGAGTAAGTGAACAAACGCTTGTGCATTGGTTGTTACTCAGTAGCTGTTCGCCGAGCTTGGCAATCAACTTACTGGTATCCCGTCACCAAACGAGGGGATATCGGTGTGCAGTTGGGTAGGTGGGTAACCCACCCAACCAATAAGCTCACCAGATCTACTAATATTTCGATGCGTTTGTACTGCATGTGGTAAGAGCCTGCATTCGTGAAGGGAATTAGCTTAGCTTGTCGGGGGACAATAGTAGCAACTAAACAGCGAAACTATTCTTGTAGAGTAAGTGCCACAGCAGCAGAGCCACTCACACAGGCGCAAGCCAGAGTTCCTATTTGACTATAATCTTCAAGGTTACAGTCTGACTTTAGTCCACTGGGTAAGGAAAATCGAAAATAAGTTGTAGTTTCGTATAAAGCAGCTCTAATCTGCTCTTCGTCGTTCTGTAGTCTCAGCTTTCACATTGTAAGGTAACGCGGTACCGATTTCGAAAAGCCACGGAACACCGTGACGACAACTCCGTGGTCTATTTTTTACAAATGAAACTAAAACCGTGGTTAAAAATGAGAAATCCGGGTGAATGCGTGAATAATGGATAAGACGAAATACTCAGGACAGCATCATTGAAAAAAAAGTGAGAAAACGCTATTGTGACCTTAGATGCGAACTTTTCTATAACATTCCTGTCGTCCACCATACCATTCAGCTAATAAGTACATTTGGCCAAATCCAAGGGTAAAAGAACTCGTTTTTACGTCGTTGTCAAGTTTGTTCACCATTCGCTAAATTATCCATAATCTCCTCCATCCATTTCAGACTACTGCCATTACCTGGAGGGTTTGGCAGACCAGGGAACCTATCCACATTCCAGCGATATCCTTCGTAAGTGAGCGTTACGGGTGTTTTGAATTTTGTTGAATACGTTTGAGCTTCCATTGAGCGTTCCTTGCTAACTTGAGGCACCACATAACAGTGGTTTCTATTTCCGGTCATCTTATTGGCTAACGTCTATCATGCTTAGATGGTACACCTGGTCTGAATGAAATCAACGTGTAAGTTTTCCATTCTGTAAAACCATATGAGCGGATGTTCAGCACGGGGACCGACAACTAAATTGGAGGTGCCTCTGTGGGGTCCCAACCCCGGGTTGTCCAAGTGGCAATTCACGATCCCAAAAATTTGGGCCACCAACTATCAAAAGCTGCTGGTTCAGACATCAAGTAAACATAATACGAAGTGGCCATTTGGAACTCTAGTCTGACAAGAACAAAGCTGTTTTCTATCCACAAACTTTTTCGATCTTCAAGTTAAGTCGCCTGAGCAGTGCTTACGATACTGAATTGGTCCCCAGTGCACCTGAGTGTGGTTGACTTATGATGGAATGACATAACTCATATTTTCACGCTTATTGTTAGACATTTCCACTACTGTAGATGAGCCTCTTCAATATCAGAATAATCGAATTTTATCTTGGTGTACTTTTGAGTTGCGGAGTTACATTACTTTGAAGCATAAAGAGTTGAAAATCACTGAATTTTCTCACCGAAATCTGGGTGGAGTGACTCGCGGTGATTGGGTAACCCACAAAATCCCCTTGAGCATTGTAGAAGTCTGATTGTCAAAATGATTGAACAGGGAATCGAAATCGGACATTTCTACTCAAGTGCAAAAAATACAATCTGCTCAGTCCAATATGAAAGTATAAAACGTAAGGGGACTTATCACCCTAAGCCTGCACACCAGCATTTTATGAGAAAAAAACCAGCAATAACCTTTGAATTCTATGTGCCTGCGTCTATCCTGATGGCGCAAATTCCGTTCAGAGTTAGCAACCTCGGCAAAGAAAGGGAAAAGTAGAACTTCAACCGGACTCCAAGATGAAAGGTCAGGCCTGTAAACTGAACAAAAACCAAAGGATTAGAGTCTCCGAATAGTATCTCTGACTTTTGGGTGACCAGGTACCTGTCTACACCAATCACAAAGCAACACAACCATTTAAGTAATCCCGTTCAAAAATTATACAGCTCTTTTTCTTGTGAGAGTAGAACCGGCACAAAATGACCTTATCGCTTCGCGTATGTCAAAGTGAGAAACCTCTCTATACTATGTATTTCCCATCGTTTCTAAACTCTGAGCTGGTATTCACATGACCTCGTAAATCGCCGTGGGGTGTGAATCAGAAATAGCTCTTTGTAGTTTGCCATACTTTACCATTTTTCATTACTAATTTTTGAAACCTTCCGTGTACGTAGCCCCTTGGGCACCTGAACCCGAAAAGCGTTAAGAGTAGACAATAGTTAATCATGTGCATTTGGACAAAGTAATATTCCGCAGGCAGACGGTCATACCACATCGGCAAGATCAAGAACCTAACGAGTGGAAATCTGGATCGCGTTACTCATTCTGTTTCGTATTGACAACAACAGATTAAACTTTGGGTTACTGTTCTGTTGATAAATCCAGTCCCGCAATCTCTGTCCATCGGGATCCTAGCGAAGTTCTTGAGACGGTGATTTTGTATCACGGGAAGGCACGGGGTGAAGTGATGGGGTGAACAGTCGACAGTTAGATGTTTCGGAGCTTCTTTTATATGGAAATCGGCGCCTGTTATTAGTCAAAGTGTATTCGAATCTAACATATGGTAGTGTACCCCTATTTAGCATTCTAATTCCTCTAGCCTGAAGTCGGGAAACGGTGCAGTGATTCAGTGCTACCACACTACTTGACCAGGTGATGGAAAAGATAAGTGTTCTGTGATTTGATGCCCTAGACTTTGATACGAGTGTCTTAAAATTTTGTCATTAATTGGCCCTTATTTGTTCCGGTGTGTGAACACCCAGGTGCAATCTCTTCACACTTCAGATAACGGCGAGTTAATCACGAATCAGGTTTTTGAAAGTGACATATGGGTATTGTGATCTCCATTTGTAGGATTTCACAAGATAAACGGTTTCGGAGTATGAAAATTCGAAACTAAACAGGATGCGCATCAATGTAAAACTGGCAGTCGATTCTTTGCGTTGGATCAACATTAAGATCTTTTGTGCTTGGTTTTCAGATAGGAAAATACGCACCGCATTTCTCCAGGGAGCTCGATTGCGTGAAATTTTATCACGCAATGAAGAACAAGTCGGTAACTAGCTATTTCCTTCATATTGGGTATCGTCAGGAGTGAAATCAAGAGGGGCGAGCTATTCGGATTACAGGTCCTAATTACTGGGACCACACCATAAGTGAGCAAAGAAAATATCTTCGTCGATGTCCGACGTAAACGTTCCTTCGTTCTACGTTGGTCACCGACCACCTAATTCACAATTAAACAACAATTAGAGGAATCAATGCTTAATTTCAAAAGTTGGATGTCTACTTTCGCAAGAAGTTACCGCCCAACAGTGATGCAGCGGACATCCAGTCTAAGGAGTATCGTCCTGGGTGACACCTGTAAGACAGATAAAAGGCTCGGAAAGAGAAAAGCTCATCTCTCGGAAGACAGACTCGATTTTACTGAATACTCCATACTTTGACGGTTACTTCTTATTAGGTTTGGGTTACATCCCACAAGGAGGTGTTGAAATGGTCTAAAACAAGAAGACAAGGTAATCGAAAAACAATGAAAAAACGTGCATATTAACAGCAATCTTCCAGAAACACATGATTTGTCATTGCCGGAGTGCCAAAAGGAATCACTTTGCGAATTAACGCACATTCCTCTTTGTCACACCGCACTTCTACAAGTTTTATTTTTCACTGTTGTGGTGCAGTCAACCTCACGGTTTACGGTGAAGAACGGAACGCGGTAACACGCATGTGATTTCTTTGAAGAAACCACTCTATCTGTGATCTGATTCTAACCAAAGCGGCTAACTGATTGTTACGCTCCGAATCAGAACATAGGTAGCAATTTTGTTCCACAGGTGTTGAAGATGAACCAGCAAACTCACTTTTCCAGGGCTGTGGAAAGACTGTAAAGTTTCGAATTTGGACTAGATTTGATAAAAGTTTTTAGGTCCCCAAATAAATTCACACAAAGACAATACTAGACAATACTAGATACAATTTAATCCTGGAAAGGTTAACTCAATGCTTTCAACAGAGTTTCGCATCGTGAACCCTTTTGACAACATCACAGAACGTGATTCCTAGTTTAAAGTTTTTTCTGACCAAAAGTGATCTTCTTACTCAGCTTAAACATCCTCATCAATATATATATAATATATGACTGGCTTCACTTACAGGACGAAGTTTCCACAAAAACATGAGAATGATGTTTTGAGAGGACGTAACGCATATTGTCCAAAAAGATACTGTACTATGATGAAGAATATTGCGCTTTTTATTTTGAAAAAAATTTGAGTGGTCTCAATGTTAGATCCAGAGAGTACGAAAAAGTACTTGAAAGGACACACCGTGTTTCATTTTTAACATCCATATAGCATTCAGAACCGACGGAAGAAATTCACACTTGAATCCTTACTCGGAATAGTCGGGTAAACAGTTAGCAAGTTGGTATCTTCGAAATATGGTACCTCAGCCCTCTTCCCGAACCCCTGAAATTCCCGCTTGAGTGGGGAGACTTACACTCATCGGCATTGATGGTTCTTTATTTTCAGTTGAGTGTACATTTCGCTGAACGACAATCGTTGTAAAAACAATACGTTTTTTTCGCCTGCCAGGTTTACGCTCCACAGCTCCAGCATTGGCCTACAGTTCGATAATTCTTGCAGCCCTCGCATACACGCTTGGTGGCATAGCATTTGCCATTTTCCGCAACAAACCAAGACGTCGGCAGATTCTTCTGCTATTTTTCGGAGTTTTCGCCTGGATTGCAGGTAACTAGCAGAGATCCTGATGGCTAGTAGTTGATTTTTGCCCAATTTTCCGCCGTTTGAATAATCCAGTCTGGCAAGCAAGTTCAAACACTAATAATGCGAATACAGTTAGCCGAAAGGTCTTCCCGTCTGCTGTCGACGGACCGACTAATAAGTTGGTGAACACCTACTATACGATAGCATACAAAACCGTACGGCATGATACCATTCTAATAAGTTTGGAGTTATTTAATCCTTCTAAGTGGCTAGCAAGAATTCAACTGTTCAAGGTAAATTGAACGGGGCGTTAAGGGTGCAGTTGTCCAGATAAACAGTATTCTAGAAGCACAGTATTATACAAACTTGAAGGTAAGCTGTCTTTCTATGCATGCACGTGAAAAACGCTGTTCACTACTTGCTCTTGCACGTACTGACCCCCGCTAAAAAAGGGACCCCAGGATCTAAAAGCACAGAGCGAACGGGTTTTTCCTGTTCCATTTCTTCCGGAAGCACAGAAAAATTTTGCACACGAACCCCATAAAAGATCACCAACAGTCTTGTTTGGTGCCTCTAACTAGAGATCTTCTGAAAGGTGACTAAAACTAAGGCATTTCAGGATGGTGTGCCAAACCTAGTGTTGTGCCGCCACCCTACAGACAGTGATCCTAATGTTCAGCGTGTACTCAACATCCTGGAGCTCTTTGGGGAATCTTACCTGATGCGCGATTCGTGACTTGCTTGGTTGACATTTCCAAAAACAGTCGAACATAATTTTCTTAATTGTTTTTGTTGTCTCATATCATTTTGATAAGTTTCGCAATCATTAATGAGATGGTATAAGACAGACTATTCAGAAGGGCTTTTATCAGAACGCCAATCAGATAGAATGTGTCACTTCCTTGGATCACATTCGACAATGTCTTTGGCTCATTATTGTTAGCAGAAAAACTACACATGAGGTCTGTTGTGTGACGGAAAACTGTCTGGGCATTACTTGTGCTGTCACGTCATCAAGACGTGCCAACATTAGTCCTGCTGGATCTCACAGAAAGCCAAGTGCAACTAAAGTATACACGTTTTCTGAAGCTGAAGTTTACCCTACCTGTTACTGAGATTCGATATCGAGGTAAATGCATATTTTTGGAATCCTGGCTCATAATAAATCACTGCATCGTATTCCACCATGTGTCATTTAGTGGAATTGCTTTACTCTTTTTGTGTTTTCTTTTATGTAGCAATCCTGATGTTCTGCTGTGTCATTGTGTTTCTGGAACTTCGTAACCAGGAGGCTCACAAATTCGACCACTCGTTACCCACGATACGCAGTAGCTGGTCACGCGTAAGTTCTATTTTTTCATCCAGAAAATTAACCTTACGTTAAGCGGCACATTACCGGTCACACTGGTCATAGAGTTGTAAAACATGTAATTACACCCTTCAAAATGACGGTCCAACTGTGAACATAATCGACGGCTTGGTCGTGTGATATTGCTTTCTGGTAAGCTGTTTCATAATAACCGAAGAGGCTCGGAATCCCGCATTTAATGTGTGTTCACCCTCGAACGGAGTTGTACCAAATCTCCCGCTACGAATGAGTACAAAAGAAGACACTCTGTGAACTGAGGACCATTCGGGGTTGTCGGGTGACTAGCATCGCTGCAGTAACTAGGATTCATAGACCAATCGACTTAGAGCCTGACTGGATCAAGAGACAAAGCACTGCTCGAGATAGTTCAGTGGTTGGGGCGCCAGCCTACGAACCGGAAGGTTTGTGGCTCGAGTCCGACCTTTTCATCTCGAATTCTCCTGTCTAGGCTTGGGCAACCTGGCAGCAACCCATCCCTTGTGCTTCTTGCGGGCGGCATGGCAGCAAGTCACTGTAAGGGTGATACTTTTATCTTATTAGTCAGAATAGTGATGGACAGTTTTTCATAGGTGCCGCTCACCTGCCCTTCGACCTCTGCCTAGAAACGTTTTCAAAGGAGTTGATTTGGTTAATATATACCCAGAATGAGGAACTGAGTTGAAAAGTGAAAGCGTGCAATGGAATAAGCTCTTGCACATTCTTAGACCAGCAACTGCAGCGTATGTCATTAGTTGAAATACTTCTTTGCTGGAGCTCAAAATCACAGAAAAAAATCTTCAGTCCCATTCATCGGTTTGAATGATCCCTGTGTTCATGAATTCTGGCTACTGCAGTCAAGATGTGGTCCAGCTGCGAAGAGCTGAACCACACGAAGGCTCTCCTCATTGTTGGAACACACTAGGTGTGCGCAGAAGAATCGGACAAGTGACTCTTTAGTTAGCATTTTCTACACCACATACCACACTGAAATGCGTGGCACTCATGCCTTTAATCCACTCCGTCACGTTCGGTCGTTCTTGGGGCCAATTGTGATACGTGAGCTAAACGACCACGTTTTATCCAGAACCCCCACCTCACAGATGGATAAGTGAAGCAAGCAGAAATTCGCTGTTGGGGCGTCCAGTCAAGTTGTTGAAATATGTCCTCGTCCGTTGCGCTAGAAATGTACAATCACTCTTAATTTCCCAGACTGTCCTGCACATTAGTGTATCAAAACCGTTGACGTACAGTGGTTGAAGCTGTGCTGCCATGTGACTTGCTACTCATGTCGCTTGGTATCATACAAACAACCACTAACCATGTGTACAGTGGTTGTGGCTGCCTACCAGGTTTGAACCGCTTAATTGGTCTCAATAACCCAACAGCAAGTAATGCCTACTAACACACTAATTAGTATGGTTCATGTCGTGGGATTTTTGAGCGAATTTCATGTGCATCTAATGTGCAGACACTCAACCATCTCAACAGAGTGAGACTCGGAAACTGTGCACAGGGAACGTGCAAGGTTGCGCGCACTGTGAAAGCACACACCCACTTGCTTGTTAATTTTACTTACCTTTATTTTGATCACGAGGTATCTTCAAAATAACCTTTTATCCTATCAAGATATCTCAAATGAACAAGCTAGATTACTTGAAGCATTTTCGGTTTGAATGACGTACGCCATGTGCATCGAGGGGAATGCGTGATTGCGGTGGTTCGAAAGACGTCAAGGTTCCGCTGTGCTACGTAACAATCATCGGAACGTATTTCGTTAGCCTGGAAAGTATTTTCATGCCGCTCTTAAGCACGGACCGTTGCGCGCACCTTGATAACTTGAGGAAACATAGATACACATTTCATCAATACATACCGCCAATTGTGGCAAAGAGTTGCATGGAGTTTTTGAGATGCAATGTTCGGAGTACATCGATCTAGTCTCTGGCTTCAAGACCATGGTCTCATACTATTGTTCAACTTATTCGTCATTATCTTTCTTTATGTGCTATCTCAAGGCCGGAGTAACCAGCATATCTATTGTCGGACCAAAATCCTGTGGTTGATTTTGAACACATTATCCTACAACTGCAACCAAATGGATTTACACTAAATGTTACATATTCTGTGTAAAATCTGTAGTACTTCCAGAAACCGTTCATAGAGAGAAACTCTACGAAAGTATACCTAGAAAAACTTGAGTTAAGTCAACTTTCATACACCGATTAAGGTTTCCTCAGGACGTATAATGATATTTGTCACCAGACTACAAAAGATTATGCAGATGTACAATACAGCAAGAAGACAAAGGCTGCGGGATGTCGATGGGTCACTTCTAACCTTCTATTAAAAACCACTAATTTTACATCAAAAATAGGGATAAATAGCGACAAAGAAACTGAACGTAGTCAGTCGCACGGTGGACTACTAAAGTCCGATCCTTTAGACCATCGCAATCTGATATCTTGTGTCAGAGTCTTTTGTGCACACAATGTGGTTAGGTATTGATTGATCAACATGACCTCATTGAAAACTAACAATTTCAAGTTGAATTTGTGTAGTAAAATTCTGACGACGGAGTCAGATCAACTCTGTACCCAGTGAATAGAATGTCTGTTGGACGAGGCAGGTTTTCGGGCCTAAACTTGCAGGCCAGTCGATTTGTCACCTGACTTGACTTACAAGGTAAATGTTTTGAGCTGCGTCCGCCAGTAAGCACGCCGCTAATGCTACGATAGATTCAAACCCTGATATTCTTGAAAGGAGAGTTCTACGAACGGAGGCCGAAGCTGCTCTTTATGGGTGCAGGGTGATACCAAGCCACAGTTACAAATCCGTTTGTTAGGCCATTATAAAACAAAAAAGAAGCAGGCTTTATGAATGCAAGCATATACACAATTTCACATTACAAACAAATTCAGCAAAAAGCGGATAGGATTTCAGATGAATTTCTAAGGAGGAGGCTGTACAGCTTTTCTGAAAAGCCTATGTGAAACAGGCTCTCCTGCCTCCTCACCGAACATCTTCAGGTCAGCCGGAAAAATCTGAAATTCAGAGCCTGAGATACGAATCTTGAGGGCTCCTAGATGACACTGGAAAATAGTATATTCTTCCTTCATCTTTAAGTACTGAAACCCACGTGGTTATTGTAGGATACTGTGCGTTATTTGAAACGGTTCTCGAGCACCTGTTCTCTACGGCTCCATCGAATTACGTTTTACTTGATGAGTAGATTTACAAGCTGGTCTAGTTATATTAAAATGACCCATGTTTTGCCAGGACATTGGTGATGACTGTTATGAGTTTGGTTTTCGTAGCGGGTGTACACAATGAGTGTTCGGACTGTAATATTCGCGTCAGACAGACTACATGGCAGTTTGTGGGGACAGGGTGGGATGGATTACCACCTGGTATGGTCGAACAGCCTACGTCATCATCAGCAAATCTATTTTGTGAAATATCAACCCTGGTCTCGGGTTTGATCAACAGATACACATGTAAGACAGTATTTCACAGGTACTCCGGACAAAATTGTCTCGACGAAAAACCCAGAAATGGCTAGTAATCTGATTAAACGTAACCCACAGCGCAGTACAGTCTGACTGAAAGCATTTGGTGTGTGAAGATGGAGACGTGAGTTCCATCTCCGCAAGTACTAGCAGCTCTGAGTATCCGTAGAAGACAGTGGAATCGGGCATCTTCCGGATTACATGCTTTCAGGGCAGTTTTATGCAGACGTTTTTGCAGCGAGTGGGTGAGACTGGTTACAAAGGATGCCACCGTGAAGTTTGATCGAACACCTAGGGAGGACATTTTTCATGTACTTTCCGCATTGATATCCAAAACTGAACGCATTTATGCGCTTCATGCTTGTGAATATATCATGGTTATGTACATGGTCTAAAAAGAGCATTGAGTCCCCCTCTACCCACAGCAATTCAGTGACTAGAGATGGATTTTTTTCAATGAGGCGTCATCCCGGAACATGAAAAAAATCCACGAGTTCCTTTGCGGAAACCGGAAAAGCTTATGAGTAGTTTAGATAGGGTTACAATAGCAGACAGCTATCCGAAAACCGACCTGGATGCTAACAGCGGCGGTATGCCATTGAATCA
>NW_008751738.1:833952-863113 GCF_000715545.1 Opisthorchis viverrini
AAATGACTTAGTAACCAAGCGAACTAACTCTAATGTAAACTCTCTTTTGCATCCTCCAACACGTAGTTTGGTTTATAGTGGATAAGAACAGGGATTTTTGGAAATTTTGTTCATTCTAGTTGGTTTCCACCTCATTTGCACACGAAAGAGATGCTCATCTTGCACCTTTCCCGCAAGAGGATTGCGGCTTTTGTCGACACCCTATATATCACAACTTCAGAGATGTTCAACATTAGTCTTTCTCTGGCTGTCCGAGTAATGGTGCGGCTGGTGGAATCTCCTTAAAATAAAGGATCTTTACAAAGCAGATCTTTACTACTAGCTTTCAATGGGAAAAGACGAAACAGGCATGCATCAGTTACACTTTCACACAGGGACGGTGGGGTTTGTAATCTTCAGCGGTTGGTACGGAACAACAGAGGCTCAGGGCGCACCAGTAAACGCATCCCAACTTAGCGAATTGCAATGATAAAGTCCAGCATGACAAATCAGTTTGCAGTCCAAAGCAAGTGCATGTTTGTCCATTAACCTCAAATGCTTGGGGGTACCATAGTGCCTGACTTGTCATTCCATTTCTTTGTCACGCTTAATTTCAACCGCCCACTTTAAGTCATCTTTTCGCTAATAAAGCCCTTAACTTATGAGTCTGTAGGATATCTGCCGGCGAAATATCACGCCGTTCAGTTGGTTGGGAGATATCGTGGAAAGCGAGTAGCTCAATAATTTTGTCGTGGTCGAAATTTAGCTTTCACTGCAGTACAAAACTATTGAGAAAGATCAACCTCTCCCGACGAAAAATCTACTATAGAAGAAGCGAGCCCAACCTTGTCCAGAGGCCAGTCGTATACATCATAAACATACAGCGTATAGTGTCGCAGTTGTTGACTATGTCTATGGGTAAGTGGAAAGCCTTTCCCATAAACGCGTCACCATAATTTACTACAACGTTGTACCTTCTTCTTCACATTCATCAGGCCCTCCGGAAAAGAACGGTGGAACAAATGAGTACCGCCTTCAAGGTCGCCGTAGCCAGCGCAGCTATTGGGCACATTGGCAGTTTCTCCATGATGGCCGCAAGTGTATGGGCCTAACTGTTTATGACCAATGAGGACACGGCACTTTGCTTGCTTTTTTTTTTAGAAAAAAACCTTCGCGATAACACTACTGTCCAAACCTAACTTTACAAAGGCAGTTTACAGTTCAGTTTCGCTAACATTAGCCGAACGTCTCGTATTTCGGTACACAAAACTAACAAATAACACGGATGGCAAATCACTCTGTAGTAGCAGTATTTCTTGCAGGCGAATTTCCAAGATGCATGTCTTTTAACAGGTTAGAGGATACATTAGCCAATGTACAGCCCAGCCACCTAAGCTAACGTGCTCCAATGAGCATAACCTTACTTTAAAACCAAACAATTTCATGGTCCGAAAATTTTTTCTCTTACAGCCTTATTGAGGTGCGAAAGCAGTCGGGCTAACAACTGCAGGTCTAGGGAACTACAAAAATGACCGCAGCAAACTAACAATAATCAGAGGGGTCAGTTGGATAAAAATATAGCAAATTTCTATCGCCCATCACCAACTTGCCATGGTCATCGACTCGCACTTTTCAAGAAGCGCGTGTCTATTTTGACAGCACTGCATTGCAGAAGCGACATGCAAAATTAGTGAATCATTCTCCGGTCCACGAAATTGGCTTGGATGAGATTCACATGCATTGTGATAGCTCAACCATTACATCAATACCTTCAAGCGATAGCCTCGTGGTTGTTCCATTTTCACTGCAGGTGAAAGGGAATAGCGCAACGTTGTCATACGTTAACACAAGGCGGATTCGACCTATTCATCTGTCTTAGGTTTTACATCAATCTAGCGTTTGGACGCACCAAGCAGGAAGTTCAACTTGAAAGAGTCAGTTGGTTTGCATCATTAGGGAAGCGGCGGCTCTCACCCGTAAATAGGAACTAGTAAAGTGTTAGTTACTCATGACTTTTAGATAAGTTGTTACCATTGAGGACGATATCAGTGTTGACTGGTGGTACTTCATAGCCATGCAGTTATATCAACTTATTTGGGGGGAACTCTGCCACACAAACAGATATGGTCGGTCCACGAAATTGGCTTGGATGAGATTCACATGCATTGTGATAGCTCAACCATTACATCAATACCTTCAAGCGATAGCCTCGTGGTTGTTCCATTTTCACTGCAGGTGAAAGGGAATAGGGCAACGTTGTCATACGTTAACACAAGGCGGATTCGACCTATTCATCTGTCTTAGGTTGTACATCAATCTAGCGTTTGGACGCACCAAGCAGGCAGGAAGTTCTGAAAGAGTCAGTTGGTTTGCATCATTAGGGAAGCGGCGGCTCTCACCCGTAAATAGGAACTAGTAAAGTGTTAGTTACTCATGACTTTTAGATAAGTTGTTACCATTGAGGACGATATCAGTGTTGACTGGTGGTACTTCATAGCCATGCAGTTATATCAACTTATTTGGGGGGAACTCTGCCACACAAACAGATATGGTACAATGAGGGCCATAGTATTGGCCAACCATATGCACTTTCAAGTCCAAAGTAACCAAAATTCTGTAAGACAATCGGAATAAAAACCGACAGTAAGAAAACGTCATTGACAGTCACTCTAGCGATGCACTGCCTGTGGTGGCCAAGGAGGCGAAACTTTGGCTTTACCATTAGTTGCTCTGAGGTTAGAAACAGTGGGACCGTTGACAGTCACTCTAGTGATACACTGCCTGTGGTGGTGGTGGTGGTGGCCAAGGAGGCGAAACTTTGGCGTTACTATTAGTTGCTCTGAGGTTAGAAACAGTGGGATCAAACAGCCCTTGTAAGAAAAACGGCTGCTCTTACAAGTAAAGACTTTTCAAAGGATAACAACAGTTCAGACGTTTCCGTGGTGGGGGTGTTCCTCGAGTTCGGACTCTTATCTGACACATTCAGGTGGGTCAGCGAATCATATGGAAACTGCGATGCCTCGGCATGCCGAACCATCAACCACCGGAATGAGCGTTATCCTCGACGATTCTATAAGAAGCAGCGATATGGGCAACCTGTGATTGCGATTAGGATATGGAAGAGACTGTAGTAATTCTGAGTGAGTTGTTGCAGTCCACCATCCTATTCGGAGTCTCCACTGCCCTGAGGATTTTCTCGAAGATATTGGAAGTTATCGGCTTCAATGGTATCAGTGACGCATAGCATTAGGTTCCCTCGTTGTCGATTCTTCCCGTCCTTCCCCTTTGAGGATTCATAGGACTAAGGTTAGTCACTAGTGCTGCTAGGCGAATAACCAAGAACATCGTCGAACTACAAAGCTACTTGAATCGAATGCATTGGTCAATAAGATAAGTAAGCGATTTATTGGGAAGAACCAACAATCCCAGGAGATATGCAGCTCTATTCGGGAAGTGATAACAAATTAAGACTAGATTTTCTCCAGAAAATATTTTAACCGTTTTACTGACAAAAATACAGACAATGCAATCGAGCAGAACGGATGTACACTTTACTCATCGTGTTGACTTGGTTTATCATGGGACATCTAAGTTCGATCATTATGGGCTGTTGGAAGGCCTGATTGAGTAGGACGTTCGTTCACAGTGAAGAAGTACCCCACGAAAACAGCGGGGGTTTTAGTTTTAGTAGAAGCCACAACGGAACAGACTTTCAAGCATAATAAACTGCTGCATCGTGTTTGGACAACGGAATAGAGACAGGAAGGAGGTGTATGCGTTCGAAAGGTTAAGTGGACACGAGGCCACATTCCAATGTCCTTCAAGGCAATAAAAAAATGCTTGTATTAAGAAAGTAGCCTAAGCAGTGATACTTTTGTCTAAACCCAACTGGTGCAATTGGTCCACGAAATACGGACGTCCGTAACGTTCATAGTGTGATTGCTGCTCTAAGGAGAGTGAAGACACAACTGAAGCAAGCCGATCTTCGCCTTTTAGTTGACGCTTTGTCAAAACTTCAATTGGTAGGCCGCTGGTATGTGCAGCTTCCGGGGACAGTATGAGCATTGTGTGTTCGAACTGCGCCGATCGTAGACCATCCGTTGTGACTGCAGTCCACTTGTCTGGCCAAAGTTCATCACGCCACGTGCCCTCATTAATCATGGGTTCGATGGTGAAACAATGTCCAGGTTTCATCACGCCAACGGCCTTGTTACCTGGAAACAAGATTCAGGGAGTATAGCACATTAATGGAGACCGCCTATCCGGATTCGTATAAGGAACGCTTCAGTTTAACTTTGAAATGCGCGAAACTTCAGATTTTGTGGACAGTTTTGGTAAGAGATCAAGACAGATGGTGGAAAGAACACTGTGAGGCTATAAAGACAAAGATATAAAGATAAAGCAGCATCGAGGTTCTATAAGAAGTAACAGAGCTTTTTTTAATAGGCAGAAGTGAAAGGTAAGAAACGGCCCGAATTTGTACGAAAAAAAGAGAAAACAAAAGCTCGATTTGGTAATGAATCTTGAAAGACTTGGCCCAAAGGCATGGTGAGGGCAGTACGCGATTAGCTGAAGGCGGATTGGCTTATGCAGACAAGTAAACCGATCGTCCTACCGTATATGAGAAAAATAGCTGGAATTTTAGCAACCAAAAAGAATCCTGGTGGCCCACAAACCAACGGCAATATTGAGGTGTTGAGGGAAACATCGACCAGAATACCAGAACCAATGTTGTTCATCAAATTAACTACATGGACTGCCATACATACTGTGTTGAACAAACAGGACGAAAACTACCTACGCGGATGAAGGGACACACTACAGCTATCAGAAGCCATGATCTACTCCCTCTGATTTCAAAACACGAAGATCAAGGACACGGATTCTAGAAGGCGTGGAGGTCCTGGCGAGCGGAAACATACGACAAGGGGATTTTTCCAAAAAACATAGTACTCCACAACAAACTCCACCAAGGGGAGTATAGCAACTGACCCAATCTACGTACCACCACAAGCGAAGGATCACTAACTCAACTACCGGATAAGGTGACAAGAATGATAACCGTGGGATCGACGGTTCAAAGGTCACATAGAATGAATCGGAAAGGCCAGCTTCAAATGTCAATCAATCAATCAATTGATCAATCACGGAGCCAGTTAACGATCCAAACGAGCAACCATAACCAGCGCCCAGTTCCCGCACCCGGCGTCTACAAGACATATAGTAACACAAGAAGAGCACGCCTTACGATTAGCTGAGATTGGCTTATGCAGACAAGTAAACCGATCGTCCTACCGTATATGAGAAAAATAGCTGGAATTTTAGCAACCAAAAAGAATCCTGGTGGCCCACAAACCAACGGCAATATTGAGGTGTTGAGGGAAACATCGACCAGAATACCAGAACCAATGTTGTTCATCAAATTAACTACATGGACTGCCATACATACTGTGTTGAACAAACAGGACGAAAACTACCTACGCGGATGAAGGGACACACTACAGCTATCAGAAGCCATGATCTACTCCCTCTGATTTCAAAACACGAAGATCAAGGACACGGATTCTAGAAGGCGTGGAGGTCCTGGCGAGCGGAAACATACGACAAGGGGATTTTTCCAAAAAACATAGTACTCCACAACAAACTCCACCAAGGGGAGTATAGCAACTGACCCAATCTACGTACCACCACAAGCGAAGGATCACTAACTCAACTACCGGATAAGGTGACAAGAATGATAACCGTGGGATCGACGGTTCAAAGGTCACATAGAATGAATCGGAAAGGCCAGCTTCAAATGTCAATCAATCAATCAATTGATCAATCACGGAGCCAGTTAACGATCCAAACGAGCAACCATAACCAGCGCCCAGTTCCCGCACCCGGCGTCTACAAGACATATAGTAACACAAGAAGAGCACGCCTTAATGCTTACATATCGACACACTGCCGCTCTACTACTCACTGAGGATGTCACCTCGGTTGGTGACGAAGCGTCTGCAATCAGAATACCCGAAACAGAGCAACAAACAGTTGGAGACAACCATAATTAGAACCCGATCCATTAGCACGCTGTGCGTAAAGAACAGCTCCACGAAATTAGACGTACAAGATTTGCGCAAACTGATTGACAGCGTATCGGAAATTTCGTCCTGTTTAGGATTCCTCAAGACGTTGCTCAACACAAAAAGCCAATTCACTTGTGGCATCACCTTGTCGGGTTGCTCGACGGCTGAAACGCTGCTAGCAGAAGCCAGGACATCAGAGGTGGATTCAAATCAAGGACCACCGGGTCGGGCCTTAATTAAAGCGTTGTCTTGATCAGCTGTTGTTTTGATGCCAGTTACTACACGATTATGGGGATTCTGACCAGCACCCAGTATCAGGTACAACTGATACTAACATAACGCCTGGCAGTTAGCCATCAGCCAGTTGGTTACCGTGAAGCTATGAGCAAACACCAAAGTTGGATTAGGAGGACGATGCCAAAAGTTGTGTAAGGTTACAGTTAGAGGTTCGAAAAAATGGCAAACACATAAAGCATGTGAATATATCAATGGGTCTTCGTACGGAAACTTACGGGCATAATGGGGAACATTCGGCGGACAGTGGAACAAGCGGTGGATGCCATGGCCAGAGTATGTTCGTACGACTGAAAACCCATCAACAGCAGCTTGCTTTGTGATGATATCTCCCATTTCACGATATTTTACACCGGGGCGGACTGTGAATAGTAGAAACAGCGGGAAGGGAGAAACACAACAACCAGATCTCACAAAATAGTCAAAACGCTACAAACTAATATGGATGCTGGTTTGCTTGTAACATCGTACACAGGATGCACATAAGGGGTGAGAAAACCTGTGCAATTTAATATTGATTATCAGCACAGTTACGGATGCTATCTTCATCAAAAGTACAAATATGTGCGGCTTAGGTAAACTATTGCGTACACATGTAAAGCTAGTATAGAGACGAAATTGTTAGAAAGCATGCTACAGAAAAACAAGAAGTGTCTGTTGGCAAGATTGCAAGCTTCACAAAATACACTGGATCCGTTTGCCGGGCTGCCCACTCAACTCAACCAGTGCTTTCAGGAGACATCCCAGTGAGATTAGTGATATAAACAATATCATGGATTTCTCTACAGGATTCTACAACATTGAAGAAAACTTATAGTAGAGTACAAGCCAGCTCAACCCGTGGGCGAGATATCTAGGATTCGGCTCTAGCGACAACGTGTCTGCCTCTTCATTTGAACTATGGTTGTGTGTCTACCCAAGACATGCCCATTAAAAAATGTCCCCATGCGAAAGAATACTCAAACCACTAATTGGGATTTAGCCCTAAATGAAGTTGCCGACACCCACCGTAAAACAAAATAAAGGTACAACAAACCGAATCTTAGAAGGCTATAGTACCATTGATAGTCAGATATGTTACTGACAACCTGCTACTTCCGACCTCAATTGAGCGGGGAACAACACATATCTCGATGGACACAGCTTTAAACGTCCGGTCTACAGTGTTAGGGAGACGTTGTGAGTGAAACAATCTTCGAACTTTCAACAATTTACCGCCTTTTCCCGTTGGACGTCTGACATCATCCACGAAGTCCTGTGACACCTGACGATATGTCGAACAAAGTATCCGAGACAGTAATAACCTGGGTACCTAGCGAGAGAAATACGCTGAAACAGTAAGTCCATATAGGGTTGCTACTAACAAGTTCCCAGTTCTTAGGATAGACCATCCATTGGGGTAGATCACCGGAATTCTGAGAGGTAACTTAAGATGAAGGTACCCTGATGCCTAAAAAGGAGTAGAAAGAATGCGTGACCCGATGCACACGAACCTGGTTTGACTGGAACATAATGCGAAGCGGAAAGAATTCAGTAGTGTACCCTGTGTTGGTAAAGCAGAATCGGTCGTAAGCACACACAGGAATCTTTGTCAGGCAACTAACAGAACAAGCGAAGTCAAGAAGACTAATACGCGCCATAAATTATCATGCACGCACTATTTTTAAGGCAAACCGTCAGTTCACCTTAGGTGGAATGTGAAATGCTACACAATTTGCTGCAGTTTTGAAAGAAGCATTAAAGATAGCACTAAGTGTCTCTGAAGCAGTGATGAAGTGCTACGCCAGTAATAGCAAGATATCCAGGAGTATCTGCTAAATATGCTTACTGGAAACCGCTGTATAGGATTTCACGATTTCACATCAACTGCAAGAACTAAGAACTAGAGACCTAACTCAAAATTTTTCACAAGCATACTTGCGTGACAGGAAAACCACCTCGCTCTCGCGTGGCGAAATGGATGAAGACGGGGGTTTTTCGTTCATATCATATGTGCCTGAGTGCTTTATTTGTAGAGACAAGTAAGGTTAGTAAGCGCTAGCCATTAGCTTGCAAACTAAGGAGGTTACAAATACCAATCTTCCAGAAACCGGTTTGTGGTATCACGAACTAACGAGAAGCCCAATGGCTTCACACAATGGTCTACCTAAGGGTAGAAAAACCCAAAGCAAATAAGCCATAGCCGAAAAGAAAAGCAGGTAGGTTTGACGAACGAAGAGTTGTCAAACTTATCTCTATGCTTCACCAAAAACGTGCGAAGCCCGTTTAAACCCTGGTGCACATATTACACAGGGTGGCGACTTCAAAGGGAGATTTGAGATCCACTCATGGACCCTAATTGGCTGTTTTCCTTAAGACCTTTTGCGACCTTCCGACGTCAGGGTAAACATACTTTGACCACAATAATGACAATGCCAATTTGGGCCGAAACCGAGTTCTGGATTGAAGTACCTCTAAAATCACTGCATCCAAGTACAGAAAGTGTCACTTAACGAAAATTTCCCATATTACTAGAAACAATCTCATGTTTTCCCCAAAGCAAACCGTGGGTCACGCCCAACACATTAAAGTTATGGAACGTCTTCTGGTCAAGTGGACGCCGTCCACCGATGCTGACTACACTACTCGCAAAATTTTGGCCACCATTTCCAATTCACCACCGCCCAAAGCACCAATTCCAGAGAAGAATACGAAGCGCCTATTCGAACAGAAGAGGTAGTAATCGCCACATTAAAGCCTTATCATAAGTAAATCTATGGGATTCATGCGTGAGTGTGAGTGTTAATAATGACATCAACAGAAGAGGGAGTTGAATTCACAAGCAGAAACAGTCGCTCGAACGCGAAAGAAACATTGGGGGCAGCTGAGGGCAGAAGGACCAGGAGTGTAAAACTATATCAAACGCGAAAGTTGGCGATATGCTGAGGAACTCCTGCAAAACATAGGAACGACTGCTCTTTCAACGGCAATTCGGCTGCTGGTTACAAGAAGGGATGCCATGTATTTACCTGCCATTTGTAACTTGTTTGGATGCGAATTGGAAAGAAACCTATCCGCTGATGAAGAGACTTTTTCTGATAAACCTGACACTAGGCCAGTGTGTTTTACGGAGTCTGCGAAACACGGGTTTAGCAGGTTGGTTAGCAGATAGATTGCGAGACTTCAAATTACGGTGGAAATGACTGGTTTTTTTCATTCTTCGAAAAAACGCACATAAGCCGATCAACACTAATATGCCTATGCAGGTTTGTAGCACACCTGTGTGGTTATTTGAAACATCTGGTCAGATGCTCCACTGAGCCCGCTCTTTGAAGGAATCTTAAAATCTTGTCAAGTCCGACAACATGTACTCAAGAATACACCAAGGTGTGTTTCAACCAGTCACTTCAACGGAGGTTGCTGTGGGCGTCCCATTTCAACATATTATAAGTCGATCTGGCTATTTGGTGCGACAGAGAAGGTCGACTGGCTATGACAGATTTACGTTGCTATGTTGTTGGATGAAGTAGTCAGGGTAACTAGCATTGCATCCAACACTGAAATGCAGTCGTACCTAACCTAGTAGATGAGCCATCATTGCACGTGTTAAAGCGAAAACTGATGCGTTCATCGTTCGAGAAGACGTGCTTGAACCTTGCGAGCTGTAAACGGATGTCAACTTGCATCCACAAGTCCGTCCACGCGCATCCACAAATACCTCGTAAAATGAAACATCGTCCATAGTTTGGGTGTGACAAGCTCGCCTAGGTGGTGCGGATCACAGCTAAATATTAATTTATTCTGGCTTCAGCGTGTGTTGAACCTAATCGTTCCACGAATGCGCAAGGCAGACATTAGTGGACTATGGAGATAAACCATCAACACGTTGGAACCGGGTGATCTGCAGTATTACGGACGTGTTTTGGGCCAAATGTACCCTTGAAGATTGAGACCATTCCAGACCGTGGTGAGTGAGACGCAGGAGTGTAAAGTAGAATATCACAGCACAAGGCAAGCACCGGCCGCAGCTTCTAAGAAGTAGTCGGGTCGAGATGATCGAATTATCCACATGCTTTGGTAGGTCACAAACGGTAAAAAGTTGAAAGTATAAATTGGCTTGTGTGATAAGACCAAAACCTCAAGATAAATGGCAAGGAATGGTTGAATATGAAGGAATCAGAGGGCAAGGAATTACACGTACCGGCATCCATTGACTTCGCGAGACACATGTACGCGTTCTTTACCAATCGGATTGATCGGTCATCGGGACGGCCCACGAACACAGTCTCATTAACATCCCCGTGAAATCCCTTGTGAAAAGTGGTAATATCCACTGGAAACGAAAGCATTTGTATTTAAAAGGAAACGCAGAACGTATACCGTAGTGTTAGCTCAGGATGAACATGTGTATGAAGTGGAGCAAACAATTAGATTCAAGCTATTATTGATCCAACTTTGTTGTTACATGTGGATAGTAAGAGTATTTTGGCACTGTGGATAGGTATCTTACAATGAAGTGTAATAGAAAAATATATAGTTTTCAATAGCCAACAAACCGAGCATTTTTACAAATTTCATTTAAACCGCTTGACCCTGCATTCTTAAGGAAGTGAGATGTACTCTTTGAGGCAAAACGGTGATGGAGTCCAGAAGACCCGAACTTCCTTTCCACTTTCAATACGGCGTTTGACCGAAATTTTCTTCACCTTTTGACTTTCATCAACAAGCATGTTGGCGGCATCCTACCCAACCTACATAGGTCATTCTGACTTAATCGCCAAGTTAATAATGAAGCCCCACGTATCATTAGGTTACCGCCGTCAGTTTCTAGTTCGTTACACCAAGAGAAGGAAGTTCATTGGAGCAATTAGGTCATCATTGACAGGAAAGCAACGACAGCCACTGGACCGACGAGAACCTATTCAGTTTTTGGAGTCGAACGGGATCACGGAATCTTACTTATATGGTCCAACGGAAAGAAACCAACTCAGGGGAGTAGGAGTTGCATGCACTACCATTTCGAGGGTGAGCTGAGGTAGACATGTTCATGATGTCAGACAACAACCTGATGACTTGTGCCATCTCAGTTTGCCCTTACGATAACGGACACCCCTCTGTGATTGCTTGCTGTACTCTAGTGAACGTACTGAAACATCACCCACACACGCACCCATTTCGTTCGCATACTAACTGCTGAGTTGGTTTGGCGCGGCAGACTGCAAGCCTGTTCTCCGATTGGAAAAAGGTTGGACACTGAATGCGCAGGTTATGAGGAGAATACTAAGCGTGGGATGACCGAGGGGAGCTTGTAATTATGGACGAAATCTCTCGGATGGCAGTAGGCGATGGTACCGTCTTGGAGAAAACCGGTTTGACAGGAGCATGCTGTACAGTTGTAAGCAATTGATGGATTTGAAGCACGTAAAACAGTGAATCGGACGCATTTATCTGACATAAACTTTGCTTAATTTGATAACTACTGCCACACTCAGCTCAAGCTCTGGTTTGCAACTAGCGTGAGAAATCCAAGAGAATTCTTAAAAAGAAGCGTACATCAACTTACGGTTGAGAATATCACCGTCCTGAAGTGGACGCTGGTCTGGGATTCCATGGCAAATGACCTCATTGATTGACCTGGAATATAATGAAGTTGATTAGGTGATTCTGGAGTAGTGTGCGTGCGAATAAATAGTATACAGGACTGCACCACCAAACCGAACAACATGATGCCCACCGACTGTGCGAAAGAATCATTCGTACACAACTCAGTGAAAGACTGACAGTGTAATTACAGGTCTAGAATTGCTGCTGGAAACACAGGACGAACAAGTTTGCACTCGAATTCTAGAGAACGCGTGATCCCTGACCTTCAGACATTATGACCAGCAGATATGGGAGCTACAGCTTTTTGCAAACAACATTCTAACGTCGGATCGCTAAGTTTTGGAAACAGCTACCGAATGTCTTTGGGCACTATTGTGCGGTCGGCGATAAGCTCTTTGACTAAGCTCCAGAGAGGCCTCTCACTACACCATCATCAACACTGATGCTTAGCTGCCGTACAATCATAATTTCGTGGAAAGCCTTATTGTGAAGAGGAGAATAAAAGTGCGCGGGGGGACTTAGCGCTTGCCTACCAATCATTCTGTGAAGCCCACACATGCAGGGGCGAGATGGCTGTGGTTGGAGAGCGAATTTACTGACCGGAAGGTCAGAACCTGATCTCTGTATCTCGACTTCTGTCAAGGCTTGGACAACCTGGGAGTATCTCAGCCCTCGTGCTTCCTTCGGGTTGCGTGGCAACTAGGCGCGGGTGCTAAGATGAACCAACTAGTCAACTGAGTAGAATGGACCTTGAAAATTCAGGAAAACTGTAACTGTGGGTTGCTTATGTGAATGGCGTGTGGCATATTTCGAAGATTTGGTCAACGCAATGAAGGACAAAGGATGGCAAGAATCACGTTATGACCGGGGTCAAGCTGATACCTTTGTGATTACCACTCACCGCGGGCTCTTTTTGAAAATGAAAACTATCACAGATTCTCCCCAATTGTCAGAGACAGTCTCGTTTCCCAAGATTCCGGTGAATAGATCAGACAGGCGTTGACTAAGAGCTCTACTCCCATCCTTGAAAATGCGGGTGGAAAATCATCCGGACCAGGAGCTTGGTGACACTTAAGAAAATATGTGCAGTCGCGAACCTCTGAGGCCGTAGGGGTTTTGATTACTTCACTCGTGGCTCCAGTGCAATTTCGGAATCCAAATGAATGGCAAGTGACCACGAGAACTATTTTTGAGTCAAGGTGTCCTACTATTTTGAGGATGCTCGTGCCAAATTGATCCGTGGCGGTAGTCGTGTGGATCAGCCAAAATAATCTTCGGGCATTCCATACCTTTTGGGCCTATTAAAGTCCCTTAATCTTTTATGTCTGCAAGGTTTCACGGTCGGCGAGCACGAATTGGTTGGCTTGGTGTCCGATGATTCGTCGGGCTGGATTATGTTCTGGGTCAGCGGGAAAAGTTCTCCGAGATTCAAGCAGTGACACTGTTCTGTCTGATAGCCAGTATTTGAGCAGACCTAGTGGCGCCGTACAACGATGCGGCGAACTTGTTCCAGTACGAACTGATATCAGACGGTGGAGCGATTGGAATAGATTCCAGGCGGTTTTCATAAAATAGTATTAATTCGGGAGCTGCAAGGCTCTCAGTTACTAACATTAGGCGGCCTCAGAAAGCGAAAATAGGAAGCGGTCCGGACGAGAACCGAAATAAGTGTTCAGAAATGAGCTGCACTTAGTTATTGATCCACGCCATCGGTAACTAATGGTGATGTGATCAACTTGGGTTGGTAGCGGAGACACCGTTTGAGGACACCATGTATCCAGGCAAATGTTGTTACTTGGAGGTCAGTACTGGATGAAAAGTCTGCGGTCAGCATACAGCTGAGGCAGTCGTTTACCGCTGTTCGTGTGTACCGAGTCCAATGCAAGTCGACTACCCAATTAAGTCACACATGTGCTAAGTATGCCTAATTGTGCACTCATATCTCCAGCAACCACAACGTCTGTACTTTTGGTCCACCTTAAAAGTGCATTTAAGGCCTCATTGAACTTGTCTTCGATTATTAAGAGCTACTAATCGGTTGGGGCGTAAGCAGGCACCACAGACACGCAAAGAATACATTTCCGCTTGTGAAACTTCTTCACAGACGATACCAGACGAATAGCACAGAGGCGACTATCAAAGGGTGCTCACAATCCAGCAGGGGTCCTCCCGCTCGGTTGCTTGGGACGATGCACACCTTGCCGCAGCGAACTGTGCATTGCTAGAGATGCGCAGCCGGAGAGTGGCGGATCAGTTAGCTGAACTAATGCGCTTACATCTTGAATTCTTGTTCCTGAAACAAGGCACACACCAATGCCAAGCGAGTCTAGTGTGCGAGCAAGAGCAGCAGGGGGCTGTGGGTACCGGATGACGCGTAGAGGTTGTGACAAAGACTGATGCGAGACGAATGAAGTCGCCAGCTAAAGCGTGTGAAAGAGAAAGAAAAAAGGCGTCAACAGTAGTCTGTTTTCGCTGTAAGCAGCAATTAAGGCAACCTGGGCCTGGATACTAACACGGAGGCCAGACCTGGACAGGAGGATGATTAGGGTTCTCATTCAAACCCTTTGGTCTAAAAGCATAACCACAGGGCAGTGGTGTTTGGCTGGAAGAAGGTTTGTTATTGGCAAGCTTCGATAATCGGTTTGCTGATCGGGTACGAAGTGAGCTTGTGGTAACCATGGATAAATAGGCTCTGAGAAGAAGATCGTTAGAAGCCAGCATGAATCGTAGGATGATCCGAAACAGACAGTTGGTTCAAATCCAATCCCACCCACAACCAACCGCATCCTGATTTATGTGACCATGGTTGGTTAAGGAATAATCGTCCTCAGGTGGTACGATGGTGTCTTCGAACTGGGTTTCCGGATAGGTACAGACCACAAGAAGCGCATAGGCCAGGTAGTCTGTAAACCGTAGTTCGTGCACAAAAACTGAAAATACAACCCAGTCACTTTCCCGCCAAAGGAAGTAGATCAATTTGGACGTTCATTCTTCCAGCCAGAATTACAACGTCGGAATTTGTTACTTGGCCAGAAAAACTCGACAAGCGCCTCAGTCGAATTCTGGGCCACTTTATGTTGGAGCATAAACCGATCAAACGAACGACGTGTATTTATTGGGGCAGTTCGCTCCTTGGCATCAATATACAAGAGTCTCTAAGATGACGCTGTTCCGAAGAGGTTAAGACGACAACGGTACTGCAATCATACATTAGAGTTTTGGAGTCTCAGCACAAACCGAGCTCCAAACTCGAGACCGTTCTCACCGAAGCAACGTGCTGATCAATAGGTCCGAGGATGTGGATACTGAAAGCCAGAATGTCGATCTGGATCTCGGAAGAACTACGTGGACGGGTAGGGACGGAAGAGTAAGGAAGGGGCAACGTAGGAAGTTTCATCATAGTCGCCAAAACAACAACCTTTGAAACGTCCTAGTCTTTCATGTTCCACAAGGAGGTTGACTTGAGGAACCCCACTTCAAGCCTCTGATACAGTGTTCTGACCCAATCGGTTAAGGGGGTGAGTTTGCCCATCCTAAAGGCACACGGAACTTGGAACGCTGCCGCACATAGAAGATGCTTTTTAAGAAGCAGCGAACACTTACTTTTTCAAAGTATTCCGACTAAAGTTGGCGGTAACGGTAAAAAAAACTGGGTGTTCGATGCAGTAGGTGAATTTTCTGGCGTTTTCAGAAGGACTGGTAACGAAGGAACACCGCAGAAAACTTTGACCGAGATCAAAATAATTCTCAGCGACTGTCTGGTTGTGGAGCTGACATCAGATTCCAGTTCCGGCACCGAACCAATTGTTGCTCCAGAGCGCCAACCCGCCAAGGACGCATCCACAGGTTAACCTATGGAACCCTTACAAAGCTCAAAGATACGCCGAACACCTAGTCAACCTACTTCTGAATAGGCGGATGAAGGAGTACTTGTCAACATTGTAGACGATGTCCAAAACGGTTCAAACAAAAAAAAAGAGCTTCCACAGAGGTGATCCTGTCTTCTATAAGTCTCGACACCAAAAAGTAGTGGGAAATTGGCATTGTCGAGATGACAGCTCAGTCGACCGATGAAGGAACCAGGCAGGTGATTGTGAAGGTCGGGAGCTTTCCATTGTGACGTATGCCAATGGTACCTTCTGAGGTCTTGAACCCTAAAGGCATGAACCGCTAGAAGTGAATCGATCGGGCAACTGCTCACTCTTCCGGTCCAATCTTCATGCAACTCTTATAGTTGGGGCGGTGTTTCTACTCACAAGTAGCCTGGTTAATGGCTGTTCGTCAGAAGGCCGTTTTGATCCCCTGTTGCTCGTCCCTCGTTTTTCAGCTCCCGCCTAACGTTTACTATTACTCTAGTTAACCATAAGGAAATTTTGTCGCATGTGACGAAACGACCGACCGAGAGATCAAATCTAAGACCCTCGGATGGCAGCGGATGGTGTTATCCACCACACCAAGTCGGCTTCCTAAGGATGCCATCTTTAAATGATGCCTTTTTATTACGTTTTACCTGCTAGAGTGTGTTGATTCGCTCTAAAAAGACCTAAGCACGCGTTTTGATTCAATTTTCTGTACGTGTTGCTTTGTCAAGTTCTCTTATTTTTGAGTCCAACAACCAGTTGCCTATTATGCCAGAAAGTTTCGGCCTCCCTTTTGATTTGTAACTGTATAATGCCCATTTACACTGTCCGATTATTCGTATCCGTGCTCTTCGTATATACTCGTTACTGATTCCAGAAAGTCCTACTACCTCACCGATCCTACGGATTTGCAGTGTGACTGATTGTACGTTCTACCAATACACACTGTTCATTCACCGATATATTCATAGAACTCGCAGTTAATGCAGTTCCACGGCCACTTTCTGTCTTTTCATATAGCCCGGTACCTACTGAATAACAACCACGTTTTAGCGGATAGCTTAAAGCGCCCTGTAAGATCTTCATGCTCTCGGATCCTATATCGTGATTATCAGGTCGTCTATCTTTAAACAAGAGGTCCGCAGTGGGACAGATGGAGCAAATGGCCGTAGATGCATTCTTGATAATATTCAAATCTCTGCGAGCCACATTTATCCGCAAGGCCATTGTGATCGCCCAGGAAATGGCTATCTCGAGTAGTTAGTCGAGTCGGATAGTGACATTTGTTGGTGACAGGTTGACAAACAGAAATACTGATTGCGACAGAGGTCGTCATACGAAGCAAATGGTCAACTCACGTGCAACAGGATTTTGGGAAGTTGAAATAGTTCAGTGGTGAGGGATAGCAATCACGTTCTATACACGCCTGTAAGAAAGCACCAAGGGTAAGGGATAGACACCAAAGCTTCGTTAAAACGGATATGGGAATCCGAACTCCATAACTAACGATAATAAGGTGCGTAAACAGTGCCTGAATAGTTATGTATTTATGACCACTATAGTTCTATTTTGATGGTGACAAATGTGGTTAAAATAGAAACTCTACAGATTGCAAAACAGGGGACGTCATTGGTTAGGATTCGCTTTCCTAAGAGGTTTAGCGTGCACGGAAATCATAAGGAGCCATGAGTCCAAGTTAGTTTACCAACGTTTCCACTCGGCAATAAGCTTAGCTCTTCGGCTAAGATAGGAAAAGGTAGAAAATCCAAGGAAGTTCAAGGCATTACCGTTCGAACAAAAGGGCCAGAAAAGTGAAATATATTCTGACAAATATTCTCATTTGCACATGAAGTTGGTTTTGAGAGGATACTCGAGTAAATCCAGCTGGATTTCTCGTTTATAGTCGGTTTAAGTTGAACATCAGGTTGGCGCCTACCTGACAATTTCCACGAACGAAACAGATTGTGGGCTGTGTAAAAGTTTTTAGCAGCCTTGTGAGCAGTGTGCTACGTCTACACAACATATTCTGCCTTTGTTCGTTACACTGCATGGCAGTTTCACATAAAATGTGGATCAGAAACATGGACAGAAAGTCAAAAGCAGACATCAAGAGATGACATCTTTTAGCTGACACCCTTTTCAGCATCCTTTCATTTATTTCACGCGTTCACTAGTTAACAGGAGTGTAAAGCGAACTACTACGAAGATGAGCGGGTTCCAACGGAGCCCGGACAGTAATCAAAGTAATTCATGGAGGTATTCACGACGTACTGAAAGTCCGCGGCGAATGAGAAGCAGGCGCCAAGCAAAAACGGTTCGTGGGACAACCAGGAATTCACATACACAAGTCTAGTGATAAAAGACAGAAAACGGCTGTCCTTGTCTAACGTGGGGAGAGATAACAAGGCTTGTAGTGTCGGAATCGTATGGTAGGTTTAAATAATCATGAGACGGCTCGTCAACCATTTATTGATTGGTTAACTGTCGTTTTGAACTGTCCTTCTGTATTGGTACAGCTATTCTGGCTATTCCACATCAAAACAGGGAAGCAACAGATTCGAGTTTCGCTATGACTGGAGCTTCTCACTGGTATATCCGCGGCTACATGACAATTAGGACTGCATTCAACCAAACCACCATTACTACACCAAAGCCAAAACCTGTCTAATCAGGTGAGGATAGTCGCCGGACGTACCACCTGCCCGCTACATGGCACAAAGTTCCATAGCTGTGCCAGTGACCGGCTCGTCAGCACTTGTTGGTCATGCAGCGTGACGGAAGTTCAACTGAAACATCACGGACTGATCCATTAATCGAAACAACTAAGATTGTACGAACTTCTGGAGGAATAGTGACCAAAGGGGAATTAATTAATCGACTCCTCCTGAAAGGCGACTTTGCTTCAGGTCAATGCGCCGATCGCAAATTACTAGGCTGTAGGAAAACCCTCAAACCAGACAGAATATCTGACTATCCGCCAGGTCTGCTGATACACACGAAGCGATTTGTATTGGAATTCTCTTGAATGCTTGGGGGGTTTTACTCCATAGCGCAGAAATTCACAAGTGGTTCAGCAGGGTATTTTAGTATAAAATGTGGAGTACACGAGGAAATAAGTCAAAAAGACACCAGTGCACGTAGTCGAGTTTATTACAATCAGTATTCCTGTGGTCATCTCAGGGTTGTGACACGGAAGATTGACTGGCTGGCTTCTGATAGAGAATAACCGGTTGGGATCAATATCTTCATCGCCACAATGGCATAAAATTAGAGTCGAACATCAAAACCTCACTGCCGCACGACCATAAGTTACGACGAGTTTGTATCGGGGAAATAAGGGGGAGGAAAAGGGATCAGCAGCAGCCTAGCACAAACGCTGCCAGGTGCGTACGCCCCCGGACAAGCATCTAAACAACACGGATACAGTCGAACACAAGAACACCACTGACCGATTGGCAGCCGTATCTTTCAGTATCTTCACCCCAGCGCAAGGATAAGTACACGGACCCTATCCCAGGAAGCACATCAATACTGAAAGTACCGGGTTTTTTGTAATGGCGCTCATACATTTGCCAAGCCAGCTCTGTGTTTGTAACAATTTGAATTGGACACGAAAGCGGTGATCCTCTTGACGGGCGATATGTAGTGCATGACAAATCTACTAAAGCTGGATAAATTCCTCAAATGAGGCTTCTGCTGTAGAACCGATATACTCACTATTCAAATGCCCCGTTGCAGAATCGTTTGCATTAGCGAACATGCGTTCACGCTTGCAGAGATTGGCCGGGTAACGAATTCGGTTCGTCGCACATATTACTGATATTGTGCCAGTAACAGAAAAAAGCTCCAATTAAAAGTGGCACTGGGACGTTGGTCCTTGCTTAAAATCTTGTACTGTCAGAGTGAACGGAATGCAGTGCTCTCCATGTATAAAATACGTCTTGAAGAACATTGGGACTGTTTCCCACAAGGGGATACTGCTTGTCAAGGGGCTTCATATAGAAAAGAGATCACGGAAAGCATTGGCATGTTCTGTTGTACTTAACATACATTAATTTCATACACCGTCGTTTCCTTTGACCTTCAATGCAGAACAGTTTCAAGGATGTCCCTTTCTCCAATGGACAAACACTTCCCAATATATGGAAAATATTCTCATATTTTCTGAGCATCCTGTCCTTTTTCCGACTCCAGTTGATGATTATCATGGCTCAGGATTTTTTACTCGACAAACTGAACGTAACTTGACAAAGGATGCATACCCACTCAGCCAAGCGCTAATAGCTATCAAATGTAAGCAGTCTGCTGTAGGCAGATATAGATTCGTGGACGTACACCTCCGTCCACTAAGTGGCGATACATCTCACATTGCGACTGACAGTTTACTGGTGTTTCTGATACAATTGGACTTCGTTTCTTTGGGATCGCGGGCCCAGGTCGGAGACCACGATTCCAGTCTATTTTTTTCTTGATTTCTAACGCCTGAAAAGACGTGCATTACTCGGCCATTTTCGCTAACTTTGTGTCAGGGCGGTCAAACGTAGAACACCCGAGGCACTTGTGGATATGAATCTTCAAAACCACTCTTGACGGAAGGCGGTCAATTATGACAGGTAGCAAGCTATGGCTCAGCGTGAACGACAGATGTTCCCACGTTATAGTCAAAACAAAACGTCCTCATTTTCATGTTTTGGTTGTTACGTTAAATTCGTACTCCACATATCGTCATATACTTAGCACTTGATGAGCATGCCCATGCCAAATGGTTGTGACTAGGAAACCACATTCGTTTAATGGAACCACACTCACCTCATGGACTATCCGATCGATTTCGTCCGTTGTCACACCAACTTGAACGGCATTCACTCCCTCTTCTAGCACTTCTCGAGCAAGCTGAAAATTAATTAGAATAAGCAGGATTACAGAAACCCCAATCGAAATAACCCCTAAAATGAAACCCGGTAGGCCAGCCGCTAATGCGCCTAGGTATTTATACACAAAGATAGTGGTGAATGGATGGTAATAGCCGTGAGTAGGTTGCGCAGTGGATCAAATGCGAAGGTTGCTTAGATCCCCAAAGGCCAACGGTTTCAAGCGACGCAGATCTCAAATAAGAAATCTGTGTACATATGACACAAGAGACAAGACAAACTCCGGGAACAGGAATCAAGCCTGCGACTTCCCAACTACTACTTGAACTGTCTACACTGTATATGGGGAGAATCAGATGGACACATCCATGAAGACAACGTCACAGTGACAAGATGGACAACAAAAGTCTACGTTGAATGGTACCAATTCATTGCTTAATAGTCTAGAATAACCCTAGCCTCGTGTACCCAAATCTGAAAGTGAACCAAAATGCTCGAAAATACGCCTTTATGTATTCAAATGCAGAAGTTGACTGCTGCATTCCTATAGCCAAAAGTGTCTCAGTAATCCTATAGACCACACTAGCAGTAAGGCACTTCCGCGAGGTGACCAGCATGCTCATAAATATGGAAGTAGCGATGCTATCTCTTTCGAGGAAGAATGGGTTAGACAGAGTCAGCAGAATCCAACCTCCCAAAAGTTGATCATGACCACCATGGACTTGACTACTGTGGTCGAGAGCCGGATGCTGGTCAAAACGCACCTATTGTGCGCAACAACATCAGCAGTCAGACAGTTCTGTGTCTTCGGGCCAAACCCGTCCTCACTGTCATCGGGAGGGTTCCGAAATGTGACCTCAACATCCGCTGCCTTTCGAGAAAGAACCTCAAGTCAGAATCTACGGGAATAAAGTCATAGATTCTCTGACTGCTTTGCGGGTCCGAATTTCGAGTCAGTTATGGTGAAAAAAGAATAAAGTTTGGAGAACCTTTCCAGTTACCACAACCTTCTAGTTTGTCTATCCTAAGACCGAATCGTGACAGGACTGTCGATAGATACCAAGCGCTCCAACTTCCTTAATGAAGAAGCAAGAATACATTGTCAGCATGAGGATGCACGAATATCTATCGGAAAGAGACTGACCTAAAGCATCAAAAATGATAGATGAGAAAGGAGAAATGTTCCGGAAATGGAACATAGCTTTCACACTGAAGTAGCCGGTATTTATTCCACCTCATTCGAAAAACTGCTTCAAACAAGTCTAGTGTACGTGAGGCTATCATGGAAAACGAAGCATCTATTTACTATTAACAAAACCGATGTCTACAAGGCTCGGGTGGAAAAATCTTAAGGTCAATTCAACTGAATCTGCGCCCCAGTTGCACCACTAACAGCAACGAATCGTATGGAATGGAAAGCCAACCGTTCATGTGTCTCTAAAGAGGAGGTTCGAAAAGAACCAGAATTCTTGGAAAAAGGCACCTTGCCCCGAATAGCTCGCATTGACCGTGTTCAAAGATGGCGCAGTAGAATTTGTATCTGGGACCACAGGTGTGATCTAACGAGCTCAGAAGAAAGATGAATTTCCAAAAGGCGCCAAAACAGAGCTTGGAAACAATTGAGGTGTCAGTCTTAATGCTATTCTTTTGAAAATTCTCGAAATTATCATCCTGTGAAGAGTCAACAACAACAACCGAAAATAGCCAATTCATGGAAATGAAACAAGTTGCTGTCCAGATAAGGGATGAAATTACGAAACCTTGGCGTATTTACGGCCGCAATCATCGTCTTCCTTGGTCCGAAAGGAACTTTTGACTTAGCTGACCGTTCTGTTTTATGGTACCAGTAAACTAGCAAAGGCATTCGGGATATATTTATTTCATTTTGTCACTCACTACATTCCAACGCCTGCAGACGTATAAAGGTCTACGCTGAATGTTCTCCTGAGTTCACTACCAAAAACGATATTCGACGGGATTGCTCTTCCTCAGGGTTTGACTGATTTCGCAGGTGGGTTGAATAATGAGGAATCACGTGAACTGTCTACTACCTCAGGAGTGCGGCTATGTCCATGGGAGAGCCCAGTCGAAACACAAAATTGGTTACATAATTTGGCTCACCAAGCCATTGATTTCCGCATGCACTCTGCATCATCAAAATAGAGTGGGACTTCAAGATTGTATGAATTCACCAGTCTAACTGTTGCAAAACGTTGGGTGGAATTAATTAATAAGCAATGAAAACAGGAAAACAAGGTCCAAAAATCACACACAAGGCGACAGTGGTATGTCATAGTCATTTCTCTCGGTTGAAGACTGACGTCTCTGTGGCTAGGATCTACAAAAGTGGTCGCAAATGAGAAAGGGAGGTAACAAAAGATACTAAAAAATGATAGGAAGTATCAGTGGTAGCATGTTTTCCCTTATCCACCCTGCTGCGTGAAGCCAGTAAGGCAGCTCTGACGATCTTGCCACGGAACAGTCAGTGTGGCATGAAATTATTGATATTCGCACAGATCACGGTTGTGTGTAGGCGCAGATACTATCATCGTGACGAAACCTAGAAGGAGGAGCATTAGAACCCTCAATGAAAGGCTTCAGCTCAAAAGCATGAGCGCAAAGTAAAGGTGTCAAAGAATACCAGAGTAGTGAGAACTTCAAGGGACATGGTGCACACGTGTTTCTCTCCCCCCTCCCCCCTGAAACGACCTCTGCCTGCTCACCAACCTGGTATGAGAAACACTGCGAATGTCACGCGGACAACCTCCAGTAAAGCTCAAAGCGTCAGGAAGGTGCACAAACGGCCAGTTTCTTCGTGACGGATTTAGATAGTACGACACTGGGCGAGTCGCTCTTCTTCCTGTTTCGTCTACTTTAGCGGCGGCCAGAGCACGGCTACGAAAACCACAGTACTGACTTGGTTGAAGGAACATATGGGCGGTTAAAGGCCTCTGCCACGTACTTCAAACGATCGCTTCGGACAAATTGTGGTTCCAGCAGTTCAGGCCACATGGTCGCTCTTAGGTAAACTGATACAACATAATTAAGGAGAGACATAAAAGAAACCACTCCCTTTCATAAATCTGGGGAAATTTGAGTTGAGCTATACCAGAATAACACTGTTAAGTGTAAATGTATATTGGCACGGAAGTAGGCAGTTAAATGAGTGTGTACAAATGAATTAGCGGACTTTACCTTGCAGGTAACACGCATGCGTTCGGCTTCATCGTCGTCCAAAGTTTGAATCATGTGCGAACCTTTGGCCTGGCGCTCAGAGTGAGGAACACCTAAAACTGCCAAGAGATATGTAGTGGCCTACCCGACTCCGCATAGTCTGGTCGCTCGATCATATCCGGGAGAGTGCGAGTAGGCGTCTAGAAGGGTAAACACTGTGAGGAATACAGCAATATACTTTTGCTGCTGGCCTCAATGACCCTGTGAAAATATGACCGGCAAATTCTTCATCAACGGCTGACGCAGGCGCAGTGCCCCCTGAAAAAGCACACTCTAACTGGTAATTGGCAAAACAATACCAGCAGCCAAGTGGATTGTTTTGTGAACTTTCCAAAACTGTTTGAAACATTCCTACAACTTGCACAATAACACTGGAAAAGCGTACCTGAGAGCAGAAAAATGAATTGGTAATGCCCAACTTCAGACACGTAGGGCATCTGAGCGTGGACGGTCTACCGCAGGCCGGAGTAACGCAAATATTCGCCATTAAGACGACTGCAAACGAAAAATACACGGTGCTGCAAGAACACAGGGATATTCGTTGAGTTAAAATCGAGAATAACCACAGTACACAATGAACAGTAACAAACACGCAAAGGAGATAGTTTTTTGGATCACGTTAATAGCTTGGATTGTCACCTCGACGTGATACTTGCAAGGTAAGGGGCTCCCTGGTACCTGGAGCAGGTGAGAAGGCCTTCGCGAATCGAAATTTACCAGCTCATTACAGCCTTTTTCACTTAACAAACACCCAACGGACCTCGGTATCACCGAACTGGTGTTTGCAGCAGACATGAGGATTGATTCGGAGGGACCTATCTTCCCTCAGTTATTGGGAAATCCTCGATGTTTTCTTACAGATCAGGTTTCTGAACCGCACAGTGTGAAATGTGCGGCTACTGCCCGAGGCAGACGAGCTGATGTCATACCAACTCAACCACAGAATTCACAAAAACCGCAACGGCCCTCCATATTCAAAAGGTCACTTCGTCACTGGCCAAAGAGTTGGAAATGAGACAACTTCTCGGGTGGAAGAATCGATCGCTTACGTCACCTACTTCATCCGCAAGCTTTGGGTTGGGATGTGATCTCAATCAGCATTGCAGCAGTTCTTAACGTTTCAAATGTGTGAAGCGTACACCCAATGGTACCGCAGAACTACCTACCGGGGGCGAAAATTTCTTCGATGTTTCTACTCACTTATTTTTTCCCAATCACGCTGTTTTATTAGTTTCACCCTGAATGTGTAGTTTGCATTCAAAGCCACTACTCTCTGTACATCATCCACTGAGTTCTGGGTTCCCTAACCAGGGAAGCAGTCGTTGTGAGCCTGGATGAGTTGACTGGTTAGCGCATTCATTCCCAGGTCAAAGACTGTTGTGGTTGCTTCCACTCAGCATCTGGCTAAGCAAAAAGAACTCGGAGTAACTGGCGTAACCTATGGAGCACGAGTAGCCTATCTATTGTGAGAATTCATTATTCCTCGATCATCTAACGCACCTCAGCAATGCATCCCATCACATCAACATAATGCTTTGGAGGCACTAAGTGTCAAACGCTGAGTTTTCGTACATTCCGTATACATGGAAGCCATGTTTCTGACCCATAAAGCAGTATGTATGTAATGCTGTAGTATGCACACTCTGCCCTTGACAGACAAACTGACATCACACTGGCGCCATAAGTGTCGGAGATTAGCAGTTCGGGGAACGATCCCACTTCCGGCCAGTCCACCGGAGTTTAACCAACTACCCAGGTAAATAGTTCCATCTACAATATTAATTGGCTGGTCTGTAGGCACGATATTTGGGCTTTCCCACCCAAGCTTAAAGCAGCACTTTACACTTTATAGTATGAAGCACACAGTAAACGTTGCAACTTAAAACTTGTACTTTTGAAATCTGGACCAAGCGGAGTAATGTCGTCCACGTACTCATTGTCTGTAAGCAAACACTTCTGCAGCGTTTCTAACACCGAAGTCTCACAAGCAAGCAGATAAGTTTCAAGCAGCACGTCAAAAAGGAGGCCAAGGGAGAAATAGTGGGATTGGGAAGTCTTGAACTCAGACGAAAACTGGCCATATAACCAAACACGAAAGTTCGTATACGGTACCCTCATAAAGAGCACTTGACCAGGGACACCATCGGTCGTTACGCACCACCATAGATTGACGATCTACGAAGAGGAGAACAGTCCTCGGATAAGGGAAAATCACGTATAGAAAAATAGCACTGCTTTGGGACTTGACTGAAGGCAAAGTGTGGTTGACGCATCCTCGGCCAGGACAAAAACCAGCTTGATTCAGATAAATCTGTCGTTCGAGGTAATTGGGCAACCAGTGTAAAATAATTACAGAGAGCACACTGGATGTCACGCTGCCAGACTGATGTCACTATGGTTTTCGCACGACGTTAATGAATTCACTCCGAAGAGTGGGATCACTGCCCAAACGCTCCGTTTCACTGGTATTCTGTTGTTCCAAATCTCCCGCAGCTTGTTTGTCGGACTGTTTATCAGGTTTTCACTGTCTTCGAAAGTTGCTGCTTTGGCAGAATGATATTTCACATTGGATTAATGATGCTGATGCCGGCCTGATATCGACGTTCAATTCAGGTGCATTCAAGGGATCGTGCTGAAAATAACCACTTGGATTGTTCTTTAAAGTGATCCGCCTATCATTCAAGATCACGATTGTGTGAATGAATTTTCGTTCAACTTATTCCGCAATTTGGACAACTGAGCCAATAAACTGAAACATGAGACAATGAACGTTTTTACCATTTCCTAGGACTTCAAAATCCATTAACAAGCTTCAGGCTCTGGAGTATCCGGAGGTTGGGAGATCTGTGCGCCGCCGTAGTCTTCAACTGCTGGTGTCACCTGTTTGGCATCAATAAGAGCATCCGACTTCGACCATATCCTAAGTTGGTTTGATCGAGTCGGATGATTTGAACACTAAGCTGAGCACATGGCATTCATAGTCCAACAGCTCTTCGTCATAAGCGTGACTGTCCATTTCCAGCTCTCTGATCAGATGAGTTCAATATTGTTGAGCTACTGGAACTCGTCGAAGTCGGTGACCGGACGCGAACGGATCTTCACTAGGTGTCATCTTGAAGGACAGTGAACTGATAACCGAACGATCGGAGTCATGATGAGTAAACCAGGAGGAATGACAATCCTAAATGGAAGCTCCTCTCCTGCAATTGATTGCCACATAATCCAGCTGACCCCATGACTGACTTCCAGTTGGTGTGGGCGCTAGTGATAAAGTTTTGTACTGGCCAGGAACAGGCGGTTTTCACCACACAACTGAAAAATTCTACCCTCATTACGCTGACCATCGACACCAACTCGATCACCTAATGTGCTCCTTCAGTGTAGCAGGAACCTATAATCGACGACTGAGGTTATCGTGGTAGTCGGGTCTCACGTCGCATACTCTTATTGCCTATTCTTTTGCATCCTGGCGTCCAAACAGACTTGGCGCTACTTTGCACATAGCTTGAGCCTCGGTTACGTCCACTACTTTGTCAATGCCTACGTCGTACAATTCATGACCCACAAATTAGCAGAGTAAACACCAGGAAAATTTAAGGTTTGAATACCTAAGACATAAGGCGACATGACTAATAACTTTACTGTTCCGTTGCTCGAACACCGAACACATCGAAATGGAAGTCGGCTGAAAATTAGAAGGCCTGAGCCTTCCCTATGACTCAGGGGTCATTACAAAATAAGAAAACTAATTTAGAAAAATTTTAGGTGCTCCACTCCATGCCTAAATTGTATGAATCCCCTCCCCCAACTAAGATAACGAGGACTGAAATTTCATCACCGCAATCAGCAGCGGACCTAAAATGAACGTTCACGCAGGGAATGTTGTTTAGCCCTCTGATTTGCTGATAGGACCCGCCTCGTTGTCGGTAACCTTCACAATGGCCAATCCTATAAATGGGCCCAGCTGGGCAGTTGTAGACGAATGAAGGCTACTCATATGACACTTGCTTCCCAGTTAGAGGACCGTCGGAAAAGAAGGTGGTACGTTCGGAATTAGTTTCGTTTTTTGTTCGCGCGAATTTGTGAAATAATTCTTTCCCTGTCTAATCTACTTGCAGAGCTAACACGTGTGATTTTGCAATTTTCGCTCTAAAATTACACGTGCATGAAATCCTCTATCAAAGGGTACTTCATTTGTGCGATGCGCCCACTTTCAATAACGAGCCAGGTTATCGCAAACTGCTTTCCTCCACAGATCTCCGTGAACTACAGCAGATGTGAAAGAAACGACCATTCGTTGAGTGTTAGACGTTGAATGTAATGTCACGCCTGCCAGAGCCGGTGGTATTTCGAACGTACGAGTTTTCAGGACGATTGGATGGGCCAGTTATCTAACTCTTCTGGCCTGTTTGTGTGACGCAGCTACCTCTACAGTGGTGGTGTGATTCCCTCCACAACAAACAAGACAGCTTTCAGAAACGAAACCAAGTGTGAAAGATCTATGTGGGTGTTCCGATCTAATCGGGATGCTTGAGAAAGAGTTTGAACTGCTCACCAACACTCTGTAATGTACAAACGTAAAATAACCAGGGTGCTTGCCCAAAGTCGATAAAGACTATTACTCCGCAAACTAGTACCTAGAGCCATCCATTCTGAGTCCGTTGGCTACTGGGAGGGTTACCAAGCTCCCGGACCCGACATCCAAGAACGCAACGGTGCCCCCAGTGAACAGCGGCATGAGTACGAGCTAGCCGATCGTCTACAGTTCATTGTCAAGAACAAGAATCCCTAAAAATCGGCATAATCGGTATAATCACAAAGCCTCGAAATGAATCTCTTCGGGCAGAGTGGTAATTTGGAATGTGCAGCAAGCGAACATTCGGGCTTCCTGTAACCATTTCCTCGCCAACTGCCGTACAGAGGATCTTGGCACATTCAAAACGTCCATCCAAATATCAAGCGCATATCCTAGGATCGTCCCCAAGCGGCGCGAAATCCGAGACGCAACAGTCTCGGAGGCCCGTAGCAGCCAGCGGCTCGACGCACAATGCATTTTTATCTTGGCACAAAACGTCCATCCAAATATCAAGCGCATATCCTAGGATCGTCCCCAAGCGGCGCGAAATCCGAGACGCAGCAGTCTCGGACGGAGGTAGCAGCCAGCGGCTCGACGCACAATGCATTTTTCTCTAAAACCCCTGCGGGCGAACTAAAAACTTTAACGTCAAAATGTTGCACTTCTTTGCATATATGCGTGAACTGAAAACCCCCC
>NW_008751738.1:863119-863443 GCF_000715545.1 Opisthorchis viverrini
CGTTCATCCAGTAATCGAAGCACCGACACTATTTTGCGTCACGGGTGTGTGTACTACAAATGCAGCAGGCGCCCTCCAAGAAAAACGGAAAGCCGTGGAATCCGAAGAAGCTAGTAAGCCCGAGCGTATTTCTAATAAAAAAGTTCGCGAAGCACCAGCTCTCCAGTGCGGTTTTGTCTACGGTGGTAAAGTAACCAACTGGGAATGACCCCCTATTTTCTGGAACACAACCAAAAACTGTCAAAGTTTCTGTACGATCGGCTTCCAGGCAATCGACGACTAACCGAAAACGAGTTGGACACATGCCAGGCCCTACTGAGAGAT
>NW_008751738.1:863865-882274 GCF_000715545.1 Opisthorchis viverrini
CGGCAGCTTGTCGCGGATGAATTCGGTAAGATTCTTATCACCCAGGATATATACAACTACCGCCGTGAGTGTCAACCGGCTGTGTTGAATAGGTGCCGCATAGTTGGGGTTTTAATGTGTCAGACTATATGTATTCGGTCCTGGCAAAACTTGGGGAGACCGGATGGATGCTTTTGAGCCAGTCAGAGAAAGGTCACTATGGCCACATAGGCCTATCTCGGTGGCAGCAAATAGCGTTGTTCCGACGCTTTTCAGATACAATGAGTGTAGACGGAACGCATGCAACAAACCGCATTGGGTAAGTTTTTTAAGGCACCTAATATTCGGCATGTATATATTAGCTGTACATCTTGGTAACGGACGGCATGGGAACCGGGCGCCCGGTTATGTTTACATTCGTAGAGAGCGAACAGTTTGCTCCCATGCGTAAACGGTTCGACCTATTCAGGAACTGATGGGCGAGGCTTATCTGGTTGAAGCCCTTGTAATGGAAAAGTTGGCGGCGCAAATGTGTACAGCAAGAGTCGTGTTTGGCTGCGACGTTATGCTTTGCTGCTTTCATGTCCATAAAGCCATCAGGAATCACGTATGTTTCATTTAATATCCATGTATTTTTGGTCATGGACACATTCTGCGAACAGCCGGCACATATTTCACCGCATGGCTCGCCTGGACAATGCTGTACAGTAGGTTTTATGTTCATCATATTAAAAGCACACAGATTCCGACAAGATCTACAGCTTCTGCGCCGAACCGGTTCTTAGCTCCGGGCCGATCCCGAAAACGCAGAGGTGTGCTTGCTACCCGGTCCGCAAAAAGGGCATCTTATGATGTTGGCCTGGACCGAAGCACAGATTCCCAGCTTTGTTTGTCCCGTAAATCTGTGTGGGTCCGTGTTTACGGGTCCACAGAGGAACTATTCGAGTCAATTTCTGACAACTTCGACTAACTCTGTAGAGCGCCAGCTAGATGAAAGAGACGAAGATGATTTCATGTGACCCATCGGCTCCGAAAAGTTTGTCTGTTAATGAGATCCTATGCAATACATGTAAGTCTCGTATTTCTTGAGGGGTGCAGTGAACAGGTAGGCGAAATAACCGCTGAAGATGGCATTGTGTGAACAGGCATCTACGACAGCATAGTCACCGCAGTGAATTTTGGGGTAAGTATCTCTACCTGTTTGTCGGCCGCCCGCCTTATGGTGATATTTCGATAACCTGAATTATATCTTCCTCTCATTTCAGGACTTCAACGGCCAAATGAACGCCCCTCACGAAGAAGAAAATGCGTCTCACAGAAAGACATATGTAAACTTCAAAACGACCATTATATCTCAAAATTTCAAGACGTCCATTTTGAGCCTTTTCTCTGTTACCGATGGATGGATTAGTTAGGCATCGTGTACCCCTTGCCGCATGTTAGTGGTGTGCGTCAGTTAAGATCGTTCAGCTGTCTGGTATTATCGACGTAGGCTCTAGGTGGATAGTTGGTTAGCCATCGCGTATCCCTAGCCGCATGTTGGTGGTGTGCGTCAGTTAAAATCGTTCAGCTGTCTGGTATTATCGACGAAGGCTCTATGTGGCTAGTTTGTTAGGCATTGCGTACCCCCAGCCGCATGTTAGTGGTGTGCATCGGTTAAGATCGATGAACCTCGAGGTCTTTCTAGCATAATTCGGAACCCATATTGAAAAACTCTAATTTGCCAGTCAACGTGCACGATGTTTAGCAAATAATTAGCGTGCACTACGGAATTTTTACTGGCAACAAAGAATCATCGACCAAAATTTGTTTACACGAATGCGCCTACGCATATGTTGCATCCCCAAAGGCCATTTAGATTCTAGAATGTTGAGGAAACTTGTTCCGAAGGAAAAATACCTGAAAGTTACGTTCGGTGTATGTAAGTCATCCTTTTCCACAATTCGCGATTTTTTATCATCAGGTAACGTATTCAAAGTCGGCGGTGTTTATTCACCTGGAGATTTAGTTCACTTAAACAAATCGCCATAATAATAAAGGAGCATATACATTATACATGGACACTTTACACTGTGAAGTGGCAAGTCTGAAAATGCCGTGGATTTCGAGAACTCAATCTCATTGTGCGAATAGCCAGCGGCCACGAAATAAGAATCCGCCAGGGTCCACACAAGCACAATAGGTTAAATAAGCCAAGTAAACTTCGCTCCAGGTAAACACTGAACTGAGATTAGCAGGCATCATGATTGTTAACCACGGAGGTAAAAACTATGTCCTTCCGTGGCAAAACCTTAGCGTCGGAATTTCGGAGGACGACAATCCCCTTGGCAACAAATGGCGTGTCTCGGAAACACCAAGGCTGGAAGAAGACAGATACGTTAAAGGGGGTTACTCGGAGCTTTGGCCCGAAATCCGGCGTACATCTATTAAATCTGCTAACACTCCTGATATTACAACTTTCAGCTACCACCCTCGGACTCAGCAGAGATAGCGTCGAATTGCTTATCTACAAACTGCTTCTCTCTGCTAAAATACCACCTATCCTGCATTGAACGGCCATCCATAATCGCACTTTCAGAGATCTAGCTCACACCAGATGTCACCGATGCTCAGATTTCGGAAGACGGCTGCTTCTTTTTCCAGGCCTACTCGAGACGAGGGTAGGTAAGTGGGGTTGCTTTATGCTTCTATGCAGCCGTATCCTTACCAAAAGTCCTCTCTGACACAACTCCTGCGTCCTTTTTTGTCCAGCGTGAATTTAATTCACGTTGCGCGTGGCAGAAGACAAGTTGCCATTTCTTAAAAGTTGAACGCGCTGTAAATAAAAAATTCTCCAATGAATACAAGTCACGATAACAGACTCACCCGGATAAACAAGAGTGTGCTATTTAAGTTCACGTGGAAACGTCGGAGAAACAAAGCAACCACCTACTCCCTAATGGGGGAAAACTAGGAACCCAAAACTGATCCAAAACTGGCATCTGAGATACTCAGAGGCAACCAAGCAGGCCGGTGTCCTGCCCCGGCCACTTCGTCCCATCCAATCTTGTCAAAACGCAAGTATGAACTGCCTCCAAATAACATGGTCTTCACTGAGGAAAATGTTTGTCAACTTTTGCACGAGACGAACCCCTTATGTCTGACTTGGTCCATCCATTGATCCTGATCCTGAGGGAGAGGCCACTTACACTGGCAAAGCATTTCTATCTGGTGTTTCGTCAGTCCCACGATGAAAGCAGCCTCCGTCCTGCTTGGAAAGACGCGATTGTTACGCCAATTTCAGAACCAGCCACCGACCATCGTCCGGAAGTAACAGGCCCATTCGCCTCACTGACGTGCTGTGCAAGGTGATGGAACAACTTTCTGAAGCAGGCCGACGAACAACTTCATACCCCCATCGCCACGCGGGTTCCTCCGAAACACACTTCTATTCATGAGGAGCTCGAACAAAGTCAAGGTCGAAAGACTCATATAGCATATCACATTCTCCTAATTCCCAAAAGCATTCCATATATTCACAAAGACCGGCTGCTCCATTACCTCCAATCCTACAGAATTAAAAGGGAAATGCTGCGCTGGATTAAGGCGTTCTCACCAAAAAGGCCATTCCGAGTGAAAGTGGGTTTGACCTGCTCTATATAGGTGACGGTCTCTACTGGAGTACCTCAAAGCTTTGTTTTGGGACCATTCCTGATTCTAGGCTACGTCAGTGACATTTAGACGTCCTTTTATGTCCATAACTTGTACTTAAAAATGACATAAACTCCTAGGGTTCAAACACCAGTGCCCTTCATATGGATATGGACGGTGCGAAGCAGTAATCTTTGAGCTGGTACCTTCACCTAATGACGAAAAGTGCATCCATATGTCATTCGGAGGGAGATTCAACCATTTCATCCATTATAACTTCCTATTTCAGGTCACAAAACACTTCAAATTATGAAAGAATCAATTGGTGACATATCAACGCCGATCCTTGGCGAGTGGATGTCCATCTCTCCGTGATTTTTGTGGGCCCAATGAAAATTTTTACCTACGCATGTTGCTTTCTGATATAAAATGCTGCGCATCAAAAGGTGGTAGCTGACCCTAGAAGTTGGGTAAGTCCGGAGGAAAAAGAATCTTATGGCACGTAGGTGCGAGCGACCTGAGAAATCGCGTGACGCATGATTGTGTCGCATGTTTAGACAATGAGGTTATCCGCTCATGGTACAATCACAGCCTGAGGAAAAGAGTAGAAGGTATGAGAAACTAACTGCTTTAGAGAGCCGCGTCATAGACACACTACAAAATTTTCTCTGAAAATGTGGTTCAAAAAAGGATAACATAAACGCATTTTTTTTAATTTGGCGGCAATTGTATGAGCCATTAAGATCTCCCCGCGCGGCCGCAGTTTTATTACAATATGTTCAAACGAACTCGGAACACACTGTGGGTGGAAAATTCGTATTTTACTGGCTGCCGGCGGCTTGGAGCACTGTCTCTATAAGAACGGTGGGAAAGTTTGCGGAAAAGCTGGTCTCTTCGCGTGTTTTCTTATCTAAAGCTCAAAGCTCAAAGTGGGCGTGGACGCAAACTCAAATTGGAGTGGCCATCCGTGGCCTGGATATGGAAAATTCTTCCATGGTTGTGGCAAGTGTCCTGCCGATCCCAAGGAATTCGTCATAGCTAATAAGTTTTTTTGTTTTTTATGATGTTCAGCAAACGTGATATATGGCTTAAGGCAAGGTTTGACTTCACCGATATAATGAGCCACCAATGGTGCCGCTGTGTGAACTATTGGGTTTGTGAGCAGAACAATTGGACGTCACAATAAGGTTGCAACTATTTTCAGTCCTTTCACAAGTTAAACGAACTGAAAAGGTCTTTTAGGTAATACGATCGTCTTGGAAATATCAGAGATATAATGAACTACGAGCAAGCCACCAGGTTGGGTATGGTAGCCGCGGTACTGTCTTCGCGACGCCACGATTGGGTTCGTGGACGGCCCCGTATTTGAACATTTTGGATGAGCCGTTTATGGTCATCATTGTAGTTAGGATATTCTTGGGTCAATCGAGGGTTCGCGGTGGTTCATTGCTGCTATTCAAGCGAGGTGATAAGACAGATAGGTCTGCATTGGGGACTCAAAATAGGAAAAAGTGTCCCAAAAGTTTCCTAAAAAGCACTTTGATGTGAGCTAGATTGCCTCCCGAAATAACACAGTCAAAATTCATCACCATTTCTAACGGCTTCCAAGGTACGACACTGTTCGGTTTGAAAGCGATAACCAGTATTCAAGGATGCGATCGATGCGAACTGCAGTTGTCATATGTGACCATGAAGGACGTGCACTGGATAGACTATGTGCAACTTAGGTGGCTCAGAGCCTGGAGGGACATGAGTTGTGGGTGTGCTATCAAACTGGGTATAGCGGTGCCATACGATCATTGCATTGTAACATTTCGGTTTCTGAACAGCCCCGTAACTGGACTTCATTTCTGAGATGATTTGGCTTGGATGTGCAATTCTGTGGAAAGGGGATATTTTTGGTTGGTCAAGGAAGTCCTCAGAGGTTGAACAATGCTTGTATATGATATTTTTCTGATCCGGTTGGATGAGTAGTGTTGTACAGCGTTTTGCGTACATTCGAATTTGTATTAGTTTTGATTGTAGTGTGACAGATGAGGTCAATGCACGAACCTGCAGTGCTCGGGTCGCGTTTGCCAATTTGAAACACCTATGGTGTCAGGGCGGGATATCCGTGAATATCAAGTACCGTGTGTGTCGATCTGCAGTACGGACTGTTCTGTTGTATGGCTGAGACCCGGCCTGTTTAAGAAGCGGAACCAGTACGTTTTCAGATGCTTGGCAACGGTTGTCTCGAAGCCGTAGCTCGCGTGGACGTTTGAGGACGCGTGTGGCCCTGGGATCCTAAGGCTCAAGTCTACACCACTAGGTCGTACGACTGCCAAGTAAACACCCCTCTTTAACTTTAACTTTGCCGCGCCCAATAAGGCATACGGTTGCTGAATCGCGCTATCGAATCATCGACGTACGCAAGGCTCCCTCGATATCGCCTACTGGACCAACTGGGCGAGTAGTAAGTTTACCTTTATAACACCAAGTCTCCAGGTTCAGCGCGGACACCGACCAGTAATTTTGGACAAAAGGATTTACTAAGCACTTGATGAGCTAGCCCTTACAACTTTGTTCAACCACGTGTTTAAATGATATCGCAGAATATGTGCACGAGTCGTAATAGATTGTACATTTCTTCAGAAACCCTGTCGAGTAAAAAGCTGTGAACTGGATTAATCACACATTATGTTTGTACTGATGCAACTAATAAATAGAAACATGCTTTGCTAAAGGTGGTTGTGCTTAGTTCAGGCACGGGGTGTTGGCAGTTGGACCGTCGTTGGTCCATGGATTAGTCTGTTATGTATGGTTGGGGCGTTATAGTCAGCTAGGAGCATGTGCGCAGGCCCGGCGGTTACTATAATTAGCTCCGGCAGGTGACATCTAGTATAGTTATGAGTATTGTAGGCCTTTGTTGGCCATTGAACTGGACCACTGGGCACAGTTGAAGCCCAATACTTAGTGTTGCACATAGACACGGGCCTTGCAATTGAGCTAAGTAGCTAAGGCAGGCGATATAGACTACGGTTACGAGTATGGTGGGCCGTCGTTGGCTGTTAGATTAATATGTCACGCATAGTTGGAGCCTCGTTTTTATAGGTCCGCATAGATACTGACCTGATGTTTCCCAGAGGTAGCAGACATTAGCGAGAGGGGCGCACAGTTATGGGTAAGACGGGCCATCGTTTGCAGTTGAATTAGGACACTGCGCACATTTGTGGCCTAATAATCAGCGTCGTATACAGGCACCGGTCTAACAGTTCCAAAAAGTGGTCAAGGTAGGTGATATCGCGTACAGTTGTGAGTATGAGGTCCGTCGTTCGCCATTAGATTAGGTATGTGTGCATAGTCAGGCCTTATATTCATCGGATCGTATAAATACAACACGGCTACGAGTACGACAGATTAGGTTGGATTAAGCTACCGGTTAACCAACGCCGCACATGGACACGGAACTAGCAGGTACGATAGGTAGCCAGGTTAGGCGACATCGGGTGCATCAATATGTATGACAGCCCATCAGAGTAGGCTGTCACACATAGTTGAGGCCTTATTTTTAACGGCCCGCATGGATACTGGCCTGGCATTTACAATAGATAGCAAAGATAAGCAGTAGCGCGTATGGTTATGGGTATGAAACGGCGTCTTTAGCCAGTGGATTGTTACTGTGCATGTGTGAGGTCTGATAATCNCGTGTATCGGGTGGGTCTAGCGGTTACAATGAGTATTCGAGATGTGTGATGACGCGTAGAATTATGAGTATAAGGGGCCATTGTTGGTCATTGAATTAGGCTACCGTGCGAGGGTCAGGCCCCGTAATCAGCGTTGCCCATAGACACGTATTTATCAGTTACAATAGGTAGTCGATGTGGGTGACAACGGCTACCTTTATCACGATGAGCTTTATGGCGGTCACCGCCTACAGAGCGTCCTATCAATAATAGGAATGATGCCTTCAGCTAACTCGTGACGCCGTCTTATCTACAGTATAGTCATGCATATTTGGGAAAGGGGATCATCAACAGAAATGGCCGTCGCATCGCCGCTGGACAGTTCGTGCTGTTGTCTAACAATGTTGTACGTAATGAAGTTAACATCCATGGGAAAATGAGTTGTGGTCAGGTTCACCGAACAAAATATACTTTCCGATTATAATCGCATTTGTTAAAACTGAGAAGTGTAAAGCAAACGAACGTCAATAACCGGTCTTTTGAGATGAAATTTGCATTAGAAATTCATCAGATTTTTTTATTCCTAAAGAACACCGAATAACGCTAAAATATACTAAAGTGCGAGTTCGTGTCTTGTGTCACGTAAACCGGTAAGAAAATGAGATTCGATGATGGTCCGTGACCTTGAATGTTCGCTCACTCAAACAAAGTGCTGCCAGCAACATGTCAACGAGGGTGCAAATGGATCAGACTAACTCCTCGTTAAACAAACACCTTCGAAAACCCTAAAGTTTTGTCGAAAATAACTTGGGTGTCCAAATAGCCAGCGGCTCTTAGAGGTGTAACGATGCGTGGATTTTAGAATCTGCTAACTTACACGCGGAATCATTTGGGGGCGGTTGGCGGCCGAAGAGCCTGATTAGGTAAAGCAAAAGTAAATTAGCGGCCAAGATGGAATGGGTGATGGGAATTCAGAGTCCGCTTAGAGAACGAAGATAAAATTAGTGGCGTTGCAGCGGTGTTCGATGTGGACTGTAGGATATTTGATCCTTGATCAGATTTTTTTATTCCTAAAGAACACCGAATAACGCTAAAATATACTAAAGTGCGAGTTCGTGTCTTGTGTCACGTAAACCGGTAAGAAAATGAGATTCGATGATGGTCCGTGACCTTGAATGTTCGCTCACTCAAACAAAGTGCTGCCAGCAACATGTCAACGAGGGTGCAAATGGATCAGACTAACTCCTCGTTAAACACGCAACTTCGAAAACCCTAAAGTTTTGTCGAAAATAACTTGGGTGTCCAAATAGCCAGCGGCTCTTAGAGGTGTAACGATGCGTGGATTTTAGAATCTGCTAACTTACACGCGGAATCATTTGGGGGCGGTTGGCGGCCGAAGAGCCTGATTAGGTAAAGCAAAAGTAAATTAGCGGCCAAGATGGAATGGGTGATGGGAATTCAGAGTCCGCTTAGAGAACGAAGATAAAATTAGTGGCGTTGCAGCGGTGTTCGATGTGGACTGTAGGATATTTGATCCTTGAGAAATTAGATAAAATAACGCTTGCAGTCTCCTGTTGGGTGATCACGATGATCGGAGACAGATGGGTCACATCGGAATTGGCTGTTTTTGGTGGCTTATTTATTCGGACAGGAAAGACGTGATTGTGGACGTTTAAATAGATGGATATGCTCCGGGAAACAACCACGAGTTAGATGCCCAAACCCATATGGTAGACATCAAAAACGGCCTCAGGGTAGCCTGAAATATCGAACGGCTTCGGTGTGTCAGGTGTCGGTGAAAGTTAAAATTTTTAAAGCTTCAAAATGCTGAAGAAAGTATCAAAGGAAAAAGTCGATTTACAAAAACTAGCACCGGAGCTGGTAAGTTGTGCCACAGAATGAAGCACTAATTTTGCCGCACATTGGACTGGTGATTATTTATTCACCCATAATGCCCAAGGATGTTACGGTTTTTAAGAGTGATAAGTTCGGAAAGGTTGCACTGCTTGGCAGAACAACCTGTAAAATCACGCGCATAAACTCCGTTGGCTTATTTTTTCTCATGTTGGTACAGATCATTTATAATTCTCCCATGCTCTGGTAAGCATATGAGCTGCAAATTCGAGGTGCCGCCACTTGACTGAACGCTACACCATTTGTTTCTGAGTTCTGACAAAGACTATTCATCCTACTCTCTTTGGAAACTACCACTCAAATCGGTAACATTCCGTCTGGAATCACACAGATTTCAAAAATAGCCCATTTGGTACTACCGCACCGAAATGTCCCTGGCTGGTACTGGTGACCAACGGGGACGGAGGTTAATGAATCAGCGCTAGCAAAGCTATTCACTTCAAAGCGTGCAACGGAAGTGTGCCTTTCATTCTTTAATTCGTTTCGAAGGATAACGAAAGGAACGAAATGGATGACTGAATTATATCTGAAAACATAGAATTTTGAACTGCTTTGCCGAGTCAACCAGTCGTATACCTCGAGAATTCTAACTACCTTATCTTGAACCAGTTTCATTCAACCAATTTGGCAGTTCGTTGCGTGTTACGTTAGTAATGCAAAAGGGTCAGGAATACAAAAAAGCAAAGTGACTATTTTAATTGATCATTTTTCCAAATTGTAGACATGGATATGAGTGCAGATAAAGGCAATATTAATTGAAAAATGAATAGATCCCACCGCGTTAACTTTGTGGCAGCAGTGCAATTTGGGACTAACGTCAAGGCAGTGACGCTCCGGTTAAAAGCAACTACCATAACCCCGCATCCTACACAGTCCGGTGGACGACCAGTTAGTTTGCTGGTGAAAGGCACTATCCATATAGTAATCCGAATATACGATATAAGTAGTTCATCCATAGAATGTGTTAGGCCGTCCATAAATACAAACATCGTCATCTCAAAACAGCGGCTTCTCAGAGACGTAGGCAGCGGAGAAGATGTTTAAGTGCAGCGGCTTCTGACGTAGGCAGCGGAGAAGATGTTTAAGTGCTTGCTCACAAACCCCCCCAGCCTCTCCAACAAACTCGGCGGTAGTAAACAAACAGCTTGCCTTGAACAATCGTCCATAATCGCACTCACATAGACCTGGCTAACACCAGATGTCTCTGACGCGGAGATCTCGATAGACGGTTACTGTATTTTTCGATCCGACTCAAAACGAGGGCGGGCAGGTGGGATTGCTCTGTACTTGCATGCGGCCCTACCAATCTCGATTGTCCTCCCTGACCGACAAGAACAAAACCGACCCGGGACACTTGGGCGAGAGCCTCGATCCGGTGTATCAATCCGTGAATCCGTGAATCCGTGATACAACTCCTCCACCTTTTTACGGTGCACCGTGGGTCCAAGTCCCGCTGCGCGGATCCGAGTCTCTCCATTTCGGTGTAATCTACCATAGCCCCTCGAGTCACCCTGAAGATGACCAATTCCTCACACGAACCCTTGAGCAACTCTCCCCAAACTACCGCTTCACTCATCTCCTGCTGGTAGGTGACTTCAACGCCACAAAGGCCCCCTGGATGGAACTCCAGCGCGTCAAATCAAGCGCACGTTTTGCAGTGGTGCTCATCGAAGTCGTTCAACAGAGCGCTTGGACTCAACATGCCGTTGCACCAACCAGATACCACGCAGGCCAACTACCATTCCTCCTGGATTTTGTCATCACCAACGAAAGGCACTTCGTTGATCAGGTAACACTTAACACTCCACTGGGACATAGCGACCACTGTGTGTTGACCTATGATTTCACCTACTATTGGGCCAGAAATCCCGAACCTCGAACGTGGCTTCGAGACTTCTGCCGTGCAGACTTCTCAGGAATGCGCATCTTTTTTGAAAAAGTCATACTGGGACCAGCTCCAGTGGAAGAATTAAATAGGACCATTGTCCAGAAAGCTCACGAGGCTGACGCGACGTTCGTCCTAAAAAAACCAGCACGCACTCGGATGATCCGCAGGCTGCCAAAAAGGATTCGGCGACTTCTGGAAAAGGAGTCCTAATTTTTTTAAAAATTTCGACCACAGGGGATACAAAAAATGAGCTGGCGTTTCGTAAAATGCGGAATCGCTGTAAATCAGAAATCCGCAAATGAAACATACGAAAACAAGCCACCATCCTGGACCTCGCTCAAATAAACAAAAACGTCTTGTTCAAATACATGAGACATCGCCGCAGAAACAAGCCATCCGCGTTTTCCGTGAGGGACAGGAGCGGGGAACCCACGAGTGACCCAGCAGTGGTATCTGGGGTCTACGGAGAACACTATGCGTGTCTATACTCAGCCCCAGCGTCTTTGTCACACTCGTTCTTGTCAAGGCAGAACTACGAACAACCACTAACCGACTTGGTCTCCACGGTGGAGGACATTTATCAACTCTTACACAAGACAATAATATTACTGACAAAAACGAAACAAAAGCCAGCTTTTCCTCACTACTATAGCATATTATACAGTGATGTATTTACATCGAATCCACATGATGATTTGCTCCACATTTCACTAAACACATACACACCCAACATCGCGGTACGCTTCTGGTGGACATGGTAGCTCACACCAACTTTCAGGCGCCGTTTTGCCATTGTGCACTCGCACTGAGTTTCACTTTGCCGTCCCCACTTTCACATTGGCAACCAACATTTCACTGCCTCCTCCGCGACTCACCTCTACTAGCGACTGTTTGCTGTCTGCTTGTTCGAATTAATTGAGCTGTTTTTACTGGCCTTGCTTTCTCCCGACGGAAAAATAACTGGTAACTGGAATAGTCTATTAATGCACAAAACCGCACTTTGACTGCTTGGATGGTTTTCCAGCTTGCAGATTTGGTAACATGCACAAGGGATGAAAACCTCGTGTTGTGGATGGGTATGTCCTGCAGAGAGGGTCGCTCTGTTACGTTGCACCATGGTGCGTTCGTATACCCACCACCCCTCCAGTAGCACGGGTGCATCTCCCATCGCCGGTGGTTCTGAACCTGGCCTTTAAATTCGGGAAATGAAAAAAGAGCACTGCTCTTTTCTGATTGTTGCTGCTGGTGTTGGCCTCGCCTCGGTTGAGCTATTTGGTAACGACAAAACCAATAACAAAAACTGGCCTTCCGCCTGTCCAAAAGTATTCAATAATAAATCAGTATATCTGGGATAGCCGGAAGAAACCCTGCGATGCCCATGACCTACGTCGACGTGCATGGCTGTAGCTGCCTTCGTCAACACCGAGGCTACACCGCACTAAAACCTACCTCGTCAACCAAACAAAAAGACACCAAATTTGCTGCTCCCAGGAGTGACACATGCAACACATATAAACATACAGTTAGACTCCCGACTCTCCACTATCAAATCCGAGGATAGCATCGGAAGTCTTATTGGTCACGCACCACTCACTGATTAAAGCTGGTGGTAGTGCTTCGGGAACTGGTTACCTTCTCCCTCGCATCCACCTTCCTTCCCAGATCGTCCTAGTATCGTCCATCTCACTAACAACCTCCAGGAATTTACACCCCCCAGTCGTTACGAGTTTGGTTTACACTCACCACACCGCCTCTTAACCCACATGCAGTAAACTGTCCTGTCTCAGGCAGTATGGTTATGTTGGCAATCTCAGCTTGACTCTGATGACTACAGTACTGAGTGCAGATTCATCCTTATCCCGTCTCGTTTAATCACCTGATGTCGTTCCATAACTGTGGTAGACGTTCATTTTTTCCCCTATTAAAGGACTATATCCTGTCTGCTAACCCCTATAACTATCCAGACCTTATTGATCTTATCTCATTTCATCTTCTCCCCAAGCTTCCACCCGTGGTAATGCGCGCTATGGACTATCTGTTTGGCCGTTGTCAACTCCACCCAATTTGTGCATCACAAAGGAAGGGATCCCGACCTGAACATAAAAGGGAAAACAACAACAAGACTGCACACATCAGCCTACCAACGTAAATCACGACGTCCATCACGAGGCTGTCCAGAAAACGAAGTACTTCAGTGCAGTGATGATACGGCGCTGGAATACCCGGTTTGCTAGCATACCCGCATTTGTTCCCCTCTCACTTTGTCCAGGCCCTCTCGCTCACTGGTTCCCATATCGACAACCACAGTCAACATTCATTTGTCCCCGGCCACCACCGGAAGGCGTTCATTGCAATCTGCCGAACCTTCTGCCAGATGTAAATATCTCGGCGGCTTTTATTCGTACTCCTAACCAACTGAGTCAATTTTTGCTCAGTTTGCGTGAACTCGTTTCCTAAGTAACTTTTGAACTCCACCCTGCTTCATCTGCAGCACTAGTGAGTCGCATAAGCTTCACTGCGCACTGTAACTCTGTTTCCTGCTACCATTTGTCCGTACTACATTTTTACCCCACTACACCACCCCCACATAGCTTTCCGTGGCCATCCGCCACAGCCCAAGGCCGTGAAGTCCTACAGGCGCATAAGCCTCATTAGCGTGCCGTGCAAGGTGATGGAACGCATTCTGAAGCGAGCTATCCTAGGCGAGCTTACTTCCATCAAACTGACACCGCCAGCTCAACACGGATTTCTCCCAAACAGCTCCTGTGTGACAAACATGCACGTGTTTATGGACAGCTTAACACAAACCAAGGACGAAGGACCCATATCGGATGCCATATTTTTCGACTTCTCAAAAGCACTTGATAGAGTCCCACACGTCCCGCTGCTCCACAAACTCGAGCCTTACGGGATTCAAAGGAAAATCACTCATTGAATCAAGGCGCTTCTATCAGACAGATCATTCCGTGTGAGAGTAGGCTCGACCCACTCTTCTCCTGCGCCGGTCCCCATTGGAGTTCCTCAACGCTCCGTCCTGGGACGTTAACGACCTTCCAAATGTTCTTGCAAGTCCATGTCTACCTTTTGCGGACAACTTGAAATCCTGGAGTTCCCATGCCAGTGCCCTCCAAACTGATGTAGACGCTGCGAACCAGTGGTCGTTGGACTGGCACCTTCCTCTAAATGACGAGAGGTGCGTCCATATTTCGTTTGTAGAAGACTCAGCGAATGCCTATGTTATTCATGGTGAGAAAAGACCAGAAAAACTCATGACGATAGACGCCAAATAGGATTTGGGCACCTTGGTGCACTATGCTCGCCAGCACGAGGATTCGCACAAATAAACTTTTATTATGTTGTTTATTTGAGCGAGGTCCAGGATGGTGGCTTGTTTTCGTATGTTTCATTTGCGGATTTCTGATTTACAGCGATTCCGCATTTTACGAAACGCCAGCTCATTTTTTGTATCCCCTGTGGTCGAAATTTTTAAAAAAATTAGGACTCCTTTTCCAGAAGTCGCCGAATCCTTTTTGGCAGCCTGCGGATCATCCGAGTGCGTGCTGGTTTTTTTAGGACGAACGTCGCGTCAGCCTCGTGAGCTTTCTGGACAATGGTCCTATTTAATTCTTCCACTGGAGCTGGTCCCAGTATGACTTTTTCAAAAAAGATGCGCATTCCTGAGAAGTCTGCACGGCAGAAGTCTCGAAGCCACGTTCGAGGTTCGGGATTTCTGGCCCAATAGTAGGTGAAATCATAGGTCAACACACAGTGGTCGCTATGTCCCAGTGGAGTGTTAAGTGTTACCTGATCAACGAAGTGCCTTTCGTTGGTGATGACAAAATCCAGGAGGAATGGTAGTTGGCCTGCGTGGTATCTGGTTGGTGCAACGGCATGTTGAGTCCAAGCGCTCTGTTGAACGACTTCGATGAGCACCACTGCAAAACGTGCGCTTGATTTGACGCGCTGGAGTTCCATCCAGGGGGCCTTTGTGGCGTTGAAGTCACCTACCAGCAGGAGATGAGTGAAGCGGTAGTTTGGGGAGAGTTGCTCAAGGGTTCGTGTGAGGAATTGGTCATCTTCAGGGTGACTCGAGGGGCTATGGTAGATTACACCGAAATGGAGAGACTCGGATCCGCGCAGCGGGACTTGGACCCACGGTGCACCGTAAAAAGGTGGAGGAGTTGTATCACGGATTCACGGATTCACGGATTGATACACCGGATCGAGGCTCTCGCCCAAGTGTCCCGGGTCGGTTTTGTTCTTGTCGGTCAGGGAGGACAATCGAGATTGGTAGGGCCGCATGCAAGTACAGAGCAATCCCACCTGCCCGCCCTCGTTTTGAGTCGGATCGAAAAATACAGTAACCGTCTATCGAGATCTCCGCGTCAGAGACATCTGGTGTTAGCCAGGTCTATGTGAGTGCGATTATGGACGATTGTTCAAGGCAAGGTTACTGTTTACTACCGCCGAGTTTGTTGGAGAGGCTGGGGGTGTTTGTGAGCAAGCACTTAAACATCTTCTCCGCTGCCTACGTGTCTGAGGATCCGATGGTTGAGTGACCAGGTTAGCCAGGACACTTAATTGTGCTGCGGCTGTTTTGTGTCCAAGGCTCCGAAGGGGCCTCTGGTGCGATGCCGTCTGCTTCCTGTCTTCGTGGCATTTTGGGTGTCCTTTTCGCCTGGGATTTCTTCGTTACCTCTGTTTGTTTTGCTGGGGCCTTTTGGGTTTGAGGGACGTAGTCTTTTACCCGTGAGCGGAAATCTCGTCCGTTGCTTTTTGTAACTCTTTCAGCACCCCCATTTTGGCGACCAGGTTTGCTGTTGATCAAAGATTTGTGTCAAGCTTTCGCCTTCCTGTATATTTTAGTGTTTTGGCGCGGATTGACCGGAGAGTTGTCTCCGTGAGGCCCTGGGTGCTGTGTGTCGGCACCAAGTAATAATGATTTTGGTGGCGCTCCCAAGAGGCTCATTTTCGCGGAGGACCGCACCTTGAAGCCGGCTAGCAGTTTTTAATCTGACGAATTTTATGTGGCTTGTTTGTCTGCAAACATTCTTCTTTCGTGTTTGTGTGGACACCCGATGCGCCGGCGGTTAGCGTGGCCAACTTGATGTACGAGGGATTTTCCGGATGGCTGTAGTCATGCTTATGGCTTAGGGTGTCGGGTTCCTGGGCGGCGGTTACTTCCGCAAGCAGAGAGGCCACTTTTGACGGAGTGGAGCTGAAGATTGGCTTTGCTGCTTGTCCCCGCTTATCTGACTCAGTACAGTTCAGTGGCTGTGGCTTTGTTGAGGATTGCATGGCTGCAGCTGTGTTGTCTGTTACGGAGATAAGCGTTGATAGCTCCACGTACTTTGGGCGCTTCTTGCATGCGAGGTTTGCCCCCTCCAGGGCATCCCTGCCTTTAATGGGGTAGAGGCCTGTGGTATTCGAATAAAAACTGCTGTCCGGAGACGCAGCTGGTTTCGTCGGCCTGCATTCGGGAGCACAGAGGGATTTGACCACAATCGGCTTGGTTATGAGTTTGGGGTCGGCCGAGTTGGTGCCCAGCGGAAGCCTGTTTCGCGACTCCACCCCTGACCTGTTGTAACCAAGCTTTTCCCCGTCCTGAGGGCGATTCTCAGATAGATCATTGGGTTGGTCTTATGAATGCTGCCAGCCCGCTCCAAGATCTTCTGTACGTCAGATGGAAAAGAATGACAAAAAGTCCAGGAGATGGCTTGCCTTATTTCTGGCGTAACCATTTTGAGTGGGAAGATTGGTCAGGCTTGTTGAAAACATTGCTAAGGATTGATTGTGCCAGCTTTGCTGGCGTGATTTTTCCAGAGAATGACCCCAAGATAATCAATCTTCTTTCCCTTAGGCACCTGTCCACTAGAGACGCTGTCGCGGTCCTTATAGCCGCGTCAGAGAGTTGTATTATTTCCTTCGCAGCCATAGGGCCCGGCATGGTTATCGCGAGGTACTCGCTCATCGAAGAAAGTTCCTTGTCAACTTTCGCCCAAGTCACTGCATTCTTAGCATTTGAGTCCTCCAGTGCCTTTGAAAGAAGCTTCAATTTCGCGTCGAGTATCACGATCAAAGCGGAACACTGACATTGGTTGTATCGGTTATGTTAACAATGAAATTCCCCACGTTTCCAAGTCACTTCTTAGCATTTGAGTCCTCCAGTGCCTTTGAAAGAAGCTTCAATTTCGCGTCGAGTATCACGATCAAAGCGGAACACTGACTGACATTGTATCGGTTATGTTAACAATGAAATTCCCCACGTTTACTCTGTCCCATTTGTAACCCCCGCCCCACTTTTGTGTTTAGTGTGTATATATGAACTGACGCTTGTTTGTCCTTACCACTTCACCCATTTGGCCTTGAGGTCATCCGACCATTTGCATCTGACTTTGCACGTGTGACTGTCGCACGTGGGCCCCTGTTTGCTCCCTTGCTTTGTACTGTTGTAGTCCAAGCGGACTGTTTGTTTTGGACGCGTATCTACTGTCGAGGTTTGTATAATTTGTGAATTACTCTTACCCTAATAGTACCGTATAGAAACCCAGCTCCGACTTTGTTTTGCCTACCCGGAGTTTCTGGTATTATGCGTCACTCGAAGATACCGTTCGACCGTTACAGTACTCGACATCTTACGTCGTCTTGTTCGAAATAAAGATGTCAACTTTTGAAACAATTGTGAAGGAAACCGGATCCAAGGACACGGAAACGATTGAAGCTGCGGAGGAAACAACTGCAATGCAGTTTGTTTCGCGCCGTGGTTCTTGTAAGTCACTTTGTGCTTCTAGTTGTAAAAAAGAGTGGCTAAGAAAGCTGAAAGGATTGCTCAGCTCCAGGAATATCGGGATAAGCGGGAGGTCGAGCTCCAGCGGGCTCTCTTAGAGGCACATAGGAAAACTGATTTAGCCAAAATTGAGCTAGAGGCCGAAGAGGACTCACAAGATGAAGTCTGGAGCCAGTGGCCTCAACTGACCGAATAGCGGGGTACGTGAAACAGTGGAAGACCACTAAATTATGCTTATGATATCAGAGGGCCATCCCCAGAGCCAAAACCGGCCATTTCCGTCACTGCAGTCTCGGACACTATGGACCTATCAAAGGTGAAACTACCATACTTTGATAGTAATCCGTGTCATTACTGGAGGTTCACCCGCCAATTTGAGTTACACATTCAGAGCAAGGTGCAGCACGCCTGTCAGTGGCTTCTTTATCTGATCCACTGCCGTCAAGGCCATTGAAGTATGTGTGATGCTCCCGCCGGAAGTAGCATACTCCAGGGCACGGGAGATTCTCCGGAATCTCTTTGGTCAGCCTCATATTATCGCTCAATGTC
>NW_008751738.1:884322-894386 GCF_000715545.1 Opisthorchis viverrini
TGTTTGTTTTGGACGCGTATCTACTGTCGAGGTTTGTATAATTTGTGAATTACTCTTACCCTAATAGTACCGTATAGAAACCCAGCTCCGACTTTGTTTTGCCTACCTGGAGGTTCTGGTATTACGCGTCACTCGAAAATACCGTTCGACCGTTACATTGGTCTTTCTGAATCTGCACTGGGGATTGGGTTCCGTTTTTGGGGACTCTCCTCTTGGGTGCGGTATGCACTGCACCCTCAATGTAGAGATAGCTGGCGCAGACAAACGGGTCAGGAGAGTTAGCTAGTCGGCTTATCTGGTCGTCCTGTAAACCCGTGCGTTTAACTTGCCACTAGGCCTTGCAGGTGTGGCATTGCATACCGCGTTTGACGTTCGATGTGCAGCCATTTCGCCCACGTTTGTTGTGGCCTATCAAGGGCTGCAGAGGGTAATCGGTATAAATTGATCTCATGTTTAGGACTAGATGTAAAATAAGAAGTGTGCGCAAAATATCAAGGGTATCTCTCAAATGTTTTTTAGAACAATAAAATTCAACTCATGTGTACTCTGTGAACAGGGTGAAAAACGAAAGAATTCTCTCACAAATTTGCATGAGGGAAAAACGCTCAAACGCGCTGAAGGGTTTTGTCTTATGGATGACCTCCGTGAAGCCAAGTTGTTTGGAGAACGTTTGTAGCTACGTCTTGAAAGGTTTGGATATGACGAGGTCACTTGGGCAATGCACAAGCCTACATAGTGTTTTCTCTTAGCTTTGTATAGCTGAGTTACTCCTGGGTTGTCCGTATCTGTCCTCCAAGGAGGAGGCGAGTGGTTTATTTCTTTGGCTGTCTCATTTATTTTGGCAGTACATCTCCGTTTTTACCTTGACAAGGTCCAGTATCGTGGCATGTTTTCGTGCGTTCCATCTACGGATTTCTATTTTACAGCAATTCCGCACTTTACTGCATTTGGGACACATCTGCTTACGTCAACTAAACGATAGAATTTTTGGCAGATAAGTGACGCAGAAGGCCGCATGTTATGACGTATTATGATGCGCTCTTGATCTAGCATCAGTAATATGGGTGACGAGAACTATTTGGGTGCTTCTTGAAGATATCAGATAGGCGCAATCCATGAGTTTTATCCGTCCGTCTTCTTGATTAAACCGTAGTTTGTGCTTACGGGAATTTAAACATTCACTTACACATCAACCTGGTGTAAACGGTGGTCCAGCTGAATATCAGCTGAAGCTATCAATCTGTATGGAGGACATTTATTTGAGAATTGTCGTAGACGAGAGCTTCGGCTGTCACTTCAAGTTAATTCGCAAGTGAAGGATGTACACAGTTTGATGATATTTTATTCGGAAAACCGTTAAATTTTAGTCTGCACAATGTAAAAATGCATTAGAACTATGTGCCGCGATCGCTTTAAGTCAAAATTCTTACGTGATGCCTTTGTGTAATTTAAAGAGTAAGTCACTTCAGGTGTGAATTCAAAGACGCTGACAGCTCTGAACGCTTGTCACACTAGTATGCAACGCAGATCATCAGTTGAGATGGAGCCCAGAATGAAATCCAACCCATCCAGTATTCCCTTATCACCACACAGAAGCCTGCGTTGGTGAGGTGAGAAAATTATGTTGCAACGATATCTCATTGAAACACAACTTCTTCCTGTCCATTTCGGCATAGCGTCTACCATTAATTGTTTGGCTGAGGCTGATTTTGTTTTTGTACGGATATCATGATGATTTCATTCACCGGGTGCAACCACACAAGAATTCCCTTCGAAACAAAACACATCAAATCTTCATTGGTCATTACCAGTTACCTCCACCTTCACGTGAGTTGGGCAGTTTTGCTTGTGAGCTTTGCCCACAAGACATAAGACAAATCATCTGACACAAGACAAATCATCCACTGTTTGTTCTGGGTAGAAAATGAATGCGGAATGTAATTTTGCTTCTGCAAACGGATGGCATATCCTGTCCAACGTTTCTGGATCGCTCTGATTGCCCTGTAATCTTACGTGCATTAAGATGGATTTCTCAAAAGGCTGAGAGCATCTTCATCTATCGAGTAAATTTTTTAAGTCACTGCAGTTCGCTGCGCCTAAGTAAAGTTTCGATGATCTGAGTGATCAAGGGGCGTCGGAGTCAAGGATAACGAGAGCGATCGAGAGGAAAACCAATAGGGATTAGCACTTCGAATAACCAACCACTCTACCTGTTTGAGCGTGAAATTTTTAAATTGTGCCAGGCATTTCAAGCTGAACAAACGTTGATTGACATCATTAGAACGGCCGAGTATACAAGCATTGTCCCAAAATTTTGGTGTGGTAGCTTCGAGCTTTTGTGTGCCTGTTATTTCCTCTTTTTATCAACGACAACGTGCTTCTCAAAATGATTAGTAACTGGCACTGCCCGCCTTTACTCGGAATGTGGGACGGCTTGTCTACTGACCCCATCCAACAGTGTTTTGCTACGTTAAGTGATTAGTAACATGTTTGCTGATTGCATGATTATCGGTTGCCCTAAGGCGGCATTCGTTTCATTGAGTCCATGATAATATAGTTAGGCCTCGGTACTGACTACAGAGTGCGCTGGAAGCTCGTGTATTTAACCACTTAACCAGGTTGAAATTAATCGCCCATCACGCTGCCACCGTAGCTTATGACGAAATTGTTGTTGTTTCCTTTGACTGACCCTAATTCTTCCGGATCATAGGTCCGAAATGTGCTCAACGGAGCCTTTTGACACGCTGCAAAACTGAGATCGAAAATTTTTCGTATCATGACGGCTGCTTGCAGCAGATGAGGAAATTTGAAAATAAAACGTGCAGTATACGTAAACGTCTCATTTGATAATTTTCTATTCTTCTAATCTAATCATTGCGTCCAATATGGCAGTGTGACTCATGATGCTACAAAAATTCAAGCACCCAAATAAAAAATTGCCCTATTGGTGAGATTTGAACTGTCCTTTGAAGGATTCGTTCCAGACAATATATCCAAGCATACGTCAACATAAACTCGATTCCATCTGAATTGTGATCTGTTTCGGGATATACTGAGTTCTCCTGGGGGCATCATACCCAACTGGGATGGTGTAACAACTTAATTACCCACCATCATTTTCACTTGGTTCATTTTTGTTTCAGTTTATTCGCGTTTTGGCGCCAGCAAACAGGGACAAAGAATATAATAAATATCACATAAGACCAACTGTATCACCAAAATGATGGTAGCAAACTTTCGTGCTTATGTGTAAACCAAACCGTTTGGGTTCATTGGTAGAGAAAGCATTTTCTCCCATTCCGTGTTGCTTAAAGTCATGATGGGGTGTTTTAGCTACTTAAATTTAGCTTTTTTAAAAAAAATTAGCCGACAAATTTTTTTCATTCATTTGGAACACCATAGTCCACGGTGAGTCAACCCGTATCTCCACATTATGTATAGAAGTTAGGTTTCACGATAGCCGCTCTCAACTAAATAAGCAACAACAAAGATTTCATATCTCGCTTCTTACTGTCACGTCACACTGGTTCCCAGCAGATATACAGGATTCAGACAGTCCTTTAGTACGCTTTGTGTTTACTAGCAACCAGCATAAGCCTAGCTGATGTTTTCACCTATTGGTATAAAAGCGCGGTGACATCGCACTTTCTTTAAGCTAAAGCAGAATCATTTTCGAGCTCACCTACTCACCGAATAAGTAGTTTCTATCCAGACTTTCCTTTTCCAATAAAAATCTTTTTTGAGTGTATTACTGCTTATACCAGCGAAGGATGTGAGCCGCAAACAAGTGCCCTTGAGGAATCACCTAGACCGACCACTTGTGTGGTGACTACACCGCCAACAGCTTACCTAAAGTAGCAAGGCTCCGTAACCCTTGAAAGTAAAGTCATTGTTGAGGCATTCATGCTGCGCTACCATATAGCTAAGTCAGTTTCACTGGTGACAAATCGAATTTTAAGTGAAAGAACATTATGTTGGCCTAGAGGAAACAAACGTGGCGCTCAGTCCATAAACACTTAGTCAGACAGTCTGGAACGGGAATGTTAACATGATTACCTCTGTCTATGTTTTGCTGCATTGCCTCCAGCGAAACACACAGAGGATACTGTGGACTCCAGACAATGGATTTGTTCGCACCTGCAGCAGTCGTGCATTTCATGATCAATACTTCTTGCTGTCAGTGCATTTGCTGTCTGCCCTTAGGTTTATGCAACTCTGAGTATGGCACAAAAGCAGTACTCTTCTTGGTGAGCGATAGCTCGTAATGTGTAACAGATGATCACTTCACCTCAATTTATCTCAGAAATCAGTCGTAAACCGAAGAGAATGTCGTATCACTGAATGCTTATTTGATGATCGCATTACCAAGAACGTCTGGTGATACCCCATACCAGTCATGGTTCTGAAAAACCTGATATCAATTATACGAAGAGGTTTCACTTACTCTACTCTCAGATATCCCGCGTCAAGAGCGTAGTGCGCACCAATAAAAGCGATCAACTAGATCATATTTTTGCTATCACAAATGAGGAAGATTGGAAAAAAGTTTATCTGACTTTTCGGGATTCCTGAACTGTGTACGTCCGAAACAACGACACCAAATCGAACCATCATTCAATAGTTCTTCCAAAACTATTCTAAACAGAATTTCGTGAAAACTGTTCGAGAGCCAACGATCGGCTTCGCCCTTCTTGGGGCTCAGCCGGTAGGCAGTGTTCCCGAGTTGACGTCAACCTTTTGTTCTGCTTCAACCCAAATAACACGAAAAAGCACTAGACTGCATACCAATTCGGTTTTGACGGAAGACCCACCTGAAACCCAGATGAAGCACTCGTAAATGAAGTTCATAAGTATCCATCTATTTTTGCGGCTCATGACTGCTTTCGGTATGTGAATCGCAGTGTCCCTAACGAATATCTCTTCACACTAATATGTTAGGTGTGCCGCTCAATAGACTCTCCGAGTACAAATCACTGAATACGTTAATTTTGACCTGCGGTTAAACCGTTCTTTGTGGTGTGGTGATGACTGCGAACGTTTCATCAGGGTCTTCTCGGTAGAACGTCAAGACGAATGAAGACAATTACCAGAAGTACCTGTGTGGTGATCTCCAATCTACATATTATTACGTGACTTCTACACGCCATCGTGCCCAAGGATTGGCTCGACATTTAACACTGGAACACTAAGAATTCGGTACTGGGTTCCTAAATACTTCACAGTAATTGGCCACCATCGAGAAATGGTTTGATCGAATGCAGGCGTAAGATTACTCTCATTCATAGCAAATTTTCACTGACAGTTACTACATTGTAAACGTAAAACATCAGGGTAATCAACACTCCACTACCTAGTCGAATAACATGCGAGGCGCTCCAAGGGATAAGATCACTTACGTCCCATTTAGAGTGAGTCGGTTGGTAAGGCCTGAAAGTTTTCGCTAAGAGCTTCTTGTTGGCCACTTCAGTATTGCTGCATTATTTTCCTGTTAATCCATTGCATGTACAAACCTATGGATCAACGTTACGTCTGACGCTGGTTTATAAAATCAAACAGTTATGTACATGCGTAAGTTCGTCAAACGTGCACCTGTTTACTAACTGATCGAGGATACGTGCATATACGTTTTGTACATGCTAGAGTCAAAAGCACGGGGTAAACTTTTTTCCCGTTCTCACAATCCAAAATAGAATTTGAAATATAGGCAGACTTTTCTTAATTAGAAGCGTCAAATGCGCTGTGCGGAGTTGCTGTTTTTAAAATAAAGCCATCGGGTCATTATCGTACTTGACACCACTATTTTTACAAGTTAAGAGCAATAAAAGGTAGTTTGGGACCTTCGTCAGAGGTGCCACTTACATAAAGTTAACAGGTGGGAACTACCGTTCACGAATCGATTTTACGTAGCTCTCTGGTTTTTGGGTCGCTACATGACTAAGATTGCTATTGGTAAGAGTTTTGCGCCTGCAACATATGATCAACCTACGTCCGAAATTTCCGTGTGCGTCGAATGGATCCATTTTCACCACTTAATGTATCTTGTAAGTCTCAAACTCATACAAAAACCATTAATCGATCATTATCAACACAAGAATTATGCAGCTTGCTGGGCTTCAGGACATCTTAGAGTTCCTATATGTTTTAGCTCTGCGGAATCCTCACAGTGATCAGTTACTACGTAAAGTTTGCCTTTGAGTGTTTGAAATGATTATTGAACATCGAACGTTTTGAGTAGCTTTTCTACACATTATTTGACAACGTACAGGAAGGTAATTCAGCATGGTTGTCGTTAGTTGGCCTTGTTTTCACTCGAAATGAGAAAGTTGAGCATTGATTTTTATTTCCCCTCAGAAGTACTTTGTGATCCGGTTCCATTCAGATCTGATACCAGGCCATTGGATGGGTGCTTCATTCCGCGAGCGTTGGTTGCAGAGTCACCAACCGTGGCTGCAGTGTGCATAATTTTTGTTAGGGTTTCAGGTGCGATACCGTTGAGTTGTGAAGTTAATTCACATTTATCATTCTCCTGCGTATCTCCATTTTCAGTGTAGTCGATTTCTATGATACTCGGATAATGGACTTGGACAGCATCTCCAAGCGGATGTTCGCTAGTGGGTTGAAACTTGTGTTCTGGACTGCTAGCATCTGCCACGAATGCACTCTGTAAAGTGTAAAAATGTAAACTTACAAAGTGACATGAGTGATTTGTGGAGAGGAGTAGATTACATAGACCCTTAACCCATAGACGATGTTCGAAAGTGATTTCACCCTGTATTCTGAGCGTAAATGTCGCCCCAGTTTCAGAGCAGTTTTGTTATCTTATATCCCAACGAAGCATAGACCTTAATTATAGGAATTTTAGGTGCAATGAAAACTTCACGGGAACTGCTGATCCATTTTCTGTTTTAGTACAACTGGCCAAGTTTATAACAGATATACAAATGAAAAAAAGCTTTGAGATGTCTGGAAGGAATAGCAGTTGATTGTTTTCCATAACCGTCATCAATTTTCAGTTTTACTCAGGAGGTAAAAAGCAAACATGAACAGCTAGCTGTAAGATGACCAACTCCTTTCCAATGTTTTTAGATGATGATATTTAACTGATGCCGACCGAAATAAATCAAGAAACACGTTGCTTTGTATTCTGGAACCTGACGGTAAACCTTTAGTGGGACTTACACAAGAACAGTCTGACTGTATGACGTAAATTGTCAGGAAAGAACCTACGCTACGAGAAATTATTCGGGTTTTATACGCATAAGAATAACAGTATGTGGTTGTGCAGATAAATGGTTCAAGAGTGCAACATTATATTTACCCTCTTTTCAAATGGATGTCCCTTACAGCACCTCCACTATTTCAGTTGTCCCGATTCATTGTCTTTTGAATGAGAAATAGTTACAGGCAGCAACTTAATGGCACAAGTACTTCTTGGGAATTGTTTTTTCCACTGTTACGGTCATAAAAAATCTCGTCCTCAAAACCATTTCACTCATTGAATTCCTTGATGAGATTTTCAAACTTTCGGAACCATGTTGGGTTCTAACAAGCGATTCTGTGGTGCAGTTTTTCTGTACTCCTCTCGATAAAAGTGAACCACTGGAATCGGCATAATCCAAGTTTTCTTTTAGACTATTTGTCTTGTCTGTTCCATCAAATGCTTTTTAAGTTAATTTGAGGGTATTTGTACTTGCCTCTTGTGAATAATAATAATCTAACATAGTAAGAGTATAGACTCCTGCTATTTTCTCGTGTTTTTCGGTGACTGGCAAGTCTTCGCCTTTTCATTACATGGACCTTTAGTTTATCGTTTATTTTTTTGACACGCTGCGTGGTTGGTCACTCGGTTTTATCAAAGCACGCACTGAAGCACTAAAATCTGTTCCATATTTCATTACTTAAACGAGACATAGGCTTAACGTTGATGACGATATTTTGGGACGGAATACTCAAGTAAAATGTCATGGCCCTGAAGGTTCAGGTGCTTGCACAGGTAGAAGTAAGAACAAACGATTAAAAACAGTTCTACGTGTCAGCTGGTGATCGGCGGCCAGTTCGACAAGCTTGACAGCACCCACACAAACCTTACTGCAGTACCATGCCCCGTGGAACACTTGGGTAGAGGTAAACCAAGGCGTTTGGCTAGGGCTTATCTGCCTCTGAGTTGTTTTCAGCTCCAACATTGTTCACTTAGCATTTAAATAAACTGCAGGCAAATTTGAGTCGATTCCGGATAGAATCCTCAAAAGGCCGAAAGCATTCGAATTGTTGCACTTTTCCTCATCAATATGGTCCTTTACATTTATAAATGAGCCATTCACAGCTGGTTTAGGCAGAGCAAAACAGTAACAAATAACTTTGCGTCCCAAGCAATCACTTGCAGGCAGGTAAATCACGGATAGCAAAACATGCGCGTACAACGCTTACCGGTAATCGCACACATTAGTATACCACTAACTCACGATATGAAACCTTTTCGAAAGCGTTTTGAGCCCACCGACCTACTTAATCAGCGAAACATAGTATAAAGCACTCTCGTGTATACGAGGCTTGCATATGAGATTCGGTTGAGGTCAGTGAATATATGGCAAGAAGACTTTCACAGCTAGATTCCTAGAAAGGACTCAAGCGTGGCAAAACGGAAAATTTTTGAGCGGTATTTAAGGGAGTAGATAATTTGCCTTAGAACCACTGTTTACTGCTACCAGAACTGTACAAGTGCGGACAACCGGTGAACTATTAAGGGAATGAGACTTACTCTTCGTTCAATCTTCCTTTCGTGAGATGACATCTGAAAAAATAGTATGCTATTAAAAGTTTTGAATCGCAGTTGACTGATGACTAGGCAAAACTTCAGTATCTAATATGATCCTCATATCTGGAAACCTAAGTTATTTTTGGTGCAGTTACTGTTAGCAGGATGCATGTGAGTCCATGCCGTTTGAGAAGATCTATAAGACTATCGATGTCCTATGCCTTTACTTCAGTCATGACACATCAAGTTAAGTGACAGTTAGTCAGAAAATTCAGGCTCATGCATACTCGAGTATCAACTGGGAGAACCAGATGAAAAGCCACCGCTGGAAAGGAACACAGTAAACTTCGGAGACCACCCCCACAATGTCACTCACCGAAGCAAGTTCGTGATGTGTTAACATTATTGGGCTTTACTAATTCACTTAGGTACGTCTACTTACTCCGTCTATGCAGAAGTAAACGTTTCGATCATTGGATTCACCCGGATGGAAGTTTGTCAATGGACATCAAGCCCACTCCCAAATTTCAATCCTGTGTCCATTGGAGACCCATGTGTCGACTCTAATCATTAGAGTTTTCATGATTTTTTTCTGCTTGCATATCAATTGACTGCTATGTAGACAGCTCGCTGGTACCTGAATGGATATCGTGTTATCAAAGTACGAGATCTCCGCTAGAGTTTGCGCTTTTCTTCATGTGCACTTTGAATGATGGAAATAATTACCCTAAAATTTTAACCGCTGTTTCTCAGGTAGTATCTACATCGGTTTTTGGGTATAACACATTCGTAAGTTGGATAGAGTAACAGGACATAACAGCTACCCGCTTTGCCTCGCCTAAAAGTTAGCGTCACGTTGTCCGATTCGAATATCCTAAGGTCCTGTCCACTTGTAGCAACAAGTGGGAACATGGTATTTCAGTAGGTAAACTCGCGCAACCAAGTCTCATTGCTCTACAGCGTCTAAATCGTAAGTTTCGAATTACACTGACACAGATTCGGATCGAATCAAACTGTGATTGATACTCAAATGAAGACCGGAAACGAAAACAACGTTTTGAGCCCAGAACATTACATTCCGTCTAGCACTCTATCATAGGCCAGTTCCATTGATAGTGCCTAAATTCGATGAACCGACTAACTTGCATTTCGACCTCAGTCCCATTGACAACCTGTGAGGTGAGATCACAGGAACGTAAATTTTGCCATCAGAATTTCGCTGTGTCATCATCATCATTGTCAGCTGTAAGAACCGCGTACTCGTCGTACACTGGTTGTAGCTGCCACAGTTTCGTTCACCGATGATTGG
>NW_008751738.1:894452-914370 GCF_000715545.1 Opisthorchis viverrini
CGCCATTGAGGGCGTGACTGGGCCATGTCTGATAATGTCTCTAGCCATTGATGTGGCCCGTCTCGGGGTCCCCATCCAGGAAGACGGCAGTGACCAGCGCAGCTGAGTTTGCTGGTAATGGCTTTCATACTTCGCTGCCAAGTCATTGCTTCACCGCCTGTGGCTCTCTTCCACCCTTCACATGGTTGGGCGAAAAGAGCCCTTCGAGGAAGTCGGTCGACTGGCATACGCAGCACGTGGCCAAGCCAACGCAACCTGTGCAGTGTGATCAGTTCATCTATCGAGGGTGAGTTATTTCTCCCGAATACCATTTGACGTACTTCGAGATTGCGCATCCGATGTTCCCACCAGATTCGGGCAATGCTCCGAAGACATCGATGGTCAAACACTGAAAGTCTTTTGACGTCCTCGGCGCGCAGTGGCCAGGTTTCTGATCCATATAGTAATACGGAGCGCACCGCAGCATTGTAAACCCGACCCTTGACAGAGAAACTGATGTCACGCCTACGCCACAGGTGACGTAGGTTCGCAAAAGCTGCTCTGGCCTTCCCAATCCGGATGGAAATATCATCTTTCGCGAGACCACCGGGACTGATGCAGCTGCCCAGGTAAACAAATTTGGCTACTACCTCAATGGGTTCACCTGCAAGCATGAGGCTAGGGTTCGAGTCCACCCGGTCTTGCAGTAACACTTTACACTTTGCAGGTGTGAAGCACATGCCGAACCGCGAGGCATAATTATTTAGATTATTTAATATTGTTTGCAATGCCACGGGGTCAGATCCTAGAAGAGCTATGTCGTCTGCGTACTCGATGTTCAGCGTCCACCGATGTCCCTCCCCAACCCCTTCCCACTGCACAAGCAAACGTCGCTGGGCCATTTGACTGTCTGTCATCTGACCGAAGGGCCTTATGCTCCACGCTGCCTACAAACCTTAAACAAAATAACACCTTTCTAAATCCACAAGATCCTTTCTATATAGGGGCTTTTAACGTCCGTACTCTATGTCAAACTTCGCTGTGTAACAGCAGTGAAGGGGAGTTAGTGAGAAACTGTCAGGAGTAGGTCAAAGTATTTCCTAGTGTTGGTGAGACGTTAAGCTTCCTAAACAGGACAACATCATGGAATGGCCTAAAAAGTTCGTCGCAGAATGATTTGTTTGCGTCGAAGCTGGCTGAATTCAGTAGGAAAGCTACCCAACAATGTTAGCATTAACCTTATCACAGCGGTTGATATGAGTTCTACACCTTTGTTCTTCACATTTGCGTGTACCTGGGTTTAGTGTGTTGTTGGTCAGTCACGAAGATCCCAACGTTAGTTATTCAGCTTAGGAAACAAGTGATACTAGGTTTGTGTCTGTCACCGTTTTTCTAAAAAATAGAGCAAATTTTCTTACTGCAGCTAATAACTGATCTAAATGTATAGAACATTCTGCGCCCGTTGTTTGGAAGATGACGGTAAAATAGCCTACATGAGTAACGCCGATAAAAATGTACACACTTTATAGTCGAATGCTGAAAACCTCTTAGCTGTATCTATGGTCACTTAGAACGCGGACTGCTACTGAAGATATGTTGCACGTAGAAAGAGTGTTTAGTTTCAACTAAGCTCGCTACAGAGACGAGAAAAACAGTGTTTCAATCTCCTCTGGACTAATAATGACAGTAATCACTCAACTGCGACAGTCTTTCAGGGCCTACCTGCCATGCTTTCCAAAGGAAGCATGAGGGCTAAAATATTGTCAGGCTAATCAAGCCAGTACAATGGCGGTGGAGCTTGCAAGGTTACACTCAAAACTTGGAAATTCCGGTCAGTAAGTCTGCACCTTAGCTACTGAGCTATCTTTAAACTAGTCGTCGATGCAAAATTCAGCATATCGCGAGGTCGTCACTTTTGCACAGACAAAGAGAACAATACAAGGTGAAATAAAACACAAAAGTCCTTTCGAATGCCTCCGTTTCTCTCCAACCTTTCAGTTTTCCATATAAGCTGAACATTCCGATAAAAAGGTCGAATGCTTCCAGTGACAACTGACAAAAAACCTGTCATCTTTTGTTGGCCATAGCTAAAGTTCTAACCATTTAACCTCCATGGTTGTAGACACGAAACAAAATATTAACGACCAAACCATAGCTCCACTATCCTGATCAATTAACAGCAAGTAGCAATAAGATAAAAATGCGGTGCTTGGTTAAAAATGCTTCCAAAGGAAACTGGGGACTTGAGAAACTGAAGCGCTATAGTAGTACTTCGTGCCCCTTACAAAACACGAGAGACGGAAATTTCATATAATTCAAACGAAACAATTGACTTAGTTTTAGTTATCCTGCTCCGTTCGTGGTTTACGGCTACGAAAACAGATAATGCCACAATATGCGAACTAATCCGGAGAGATAATCCACTATCCATGATGTCGCCTAAAATCCCCTCAGCAACATACTACCGGTTTTGCCCTTCTTGGAGCTCAGCAGGTAGGCGCAGTTCCCGAGTTTCCGTCGACCTTATGTTCCACTTGAACTCAAATTGTAAGAAATTAGTGAATTGCACTCATTCGGATATCAATTTGGTCTTGACGGGGGACTCACCGGGAACACAAATGAATCCCCCATTTGTGATGTTTCATTCATTCAGCTGCTTAAAAATATCATAAGCGAGAGATTCAACTTGGTCTCAGGTGAACCTTCCGTCAAAACCAAATTGGTATGAAATTGAGTGTATTTCGCCAATCTTAGAGAGATTTGAACAGTTTTACACCAGACCTACCGTCCGTTCTTCAAGGTTAATTTCTTCCTCAACTCCATCTAAGATTAAAAAGGTAAAAACAGGACTTCATTATGAATGCCAATAATCTATTTAAACAGCGAGGCAGGTCGCATAGGACGTTCAAAGTCAAATCATTACGTATTGGAATAAGATGTCACAATCCGACGTTTTGTTTACTGCGGAGTGTTTTTACAGTCAAGACACATCCAATTCATATCATTCGTGCTTCATAATTTTTTTGCAGAGTTCGTGAATTTTGTTGCTAATTGAGGTAGCGCCAGTGCTCAATAACATGTCTTCGTGCTAGGAATGCCTTTGAAACAGTAACTTTCACGTTAGACGACAAAACTCTTTGTGGCACAAACAAAATGAACGATACACCCAGCAGTGAGTGACAGTCGTTAAAACAAAACCTATGATATCATTCTGCTCATACAAGTGTCTAGTTCAATAACACGAAATGACTTCGAAATGAATGCTAAACTTGATGCCTCCCCTATGATTCTGATGAATAATTAATAAAGCAACCGAAGGGTCTTAATAATCGCGGTCATCTGCTTTGCTATACAACTCACGACAGGAAGGTCAGAATACAGTGGTTTTTTTGTTCTAAAGAGTGCAAGGTGATTCCATGGAAACTTCTCAAAAATTCCTCTGAACCACATACTAGATGAAGTTCGGATTATATGTAAACATCTCCAACAACCTGAAGTGAAATTTACTAGACAATCCCGTTTTTTGTCCGTATTAGTTGGAGAATCCGAATATTGTAGCATCACCGGATAGACTGTAAACGCCAAAAGTTCTTACCCTCATTTGCCCCGGTAAGCAGCGCATTATTTGTACTAATCAGTTGAGCCGGATTAACTGCAGTCAGATCCTCACATTGTTTGGCTTGTATCCAAGCTTCGAGGTTTGCCTGTTTTTGCTCAGTCAGAGTGGGATTTTCATTTTGCGGAACTGATTCAGACTCAGAATTCGGAACTAAATCTGAAAACGTGTTGCATGAAAACCGATGCCTGTCAGAAGAGTATTTACCTGCATCGACGTCTAATTCAATAATTTTTGGGTTTGTCGATTCGAGAGTATTTGTCCACTCGCTTGCCGCAGGCGCTTCGGAAGTGTTCGCCCAGTGACACTCTGCAAAGCGCACAAAAGCGAAAAAGAAGGGTGAATTCTAACGCTTGTGAACAATTCTCAGGTTTTGCTTACCAGAGCTGACTGAAATTATCAGTAATTTTGAAGTTAAGGTCAACTTACGAAAACCGTTTTCATTATATCCTGGTAGAATGAAAGAGGAGAATTCACAAACGAGGTCATCGTTTACACCAGAATTTCTTCAGGATCACTAGTTCTTCCCTCTCCTGGAACAGTTATCAGTGCTACTAAACCGGCCATTAAGGGCTTTCATGCTTTTACGGAGTTAAGGATTTCCCCGCCTTGGGTCAACTCTAATCGACAAAAGGCTGGGCAGCGAGGTGAGTGGTCATTTGATGTACGAGCTACGTGACCTGACCTTCGTAACTTATGGGGTATGAGCGGTTGGTACATCGAAGGAAGTGCAATTTCTCGAAAAAAAACTCTGGTATAATTTACTTGCCGTGTCTTTGGTTCACGAAGTACGATATATCCGTTCATGACACGGTAAACTCAAGATCCGACAGCCGTCGGTTTAGAAACACCACTCGTCAAGTAAAATGATTAGGGATGATAGTTCTGCCGCTTAGTATAAGGTGTGTGCCTAAACTGGCAACGAGAAAAATTGACCAATACATCACTTATAAAACCTCTCCTGTCCAGTCTGCACACCTTCTTATTTAGTGAAGAAACGGCCATTTCGACCATGTTAAAATTTTGGAATTTTAAAGTTACAACTCGAAGAGAATTCTGATCCCTCTAGTCCCGTAAAAAGTTCCTTTGATCAATCATAGAAATTCCTTAACAATTTATCGGTTTTTTGTATATATATGTATATATATATATATATGCATTTATGGAGAGAGGAAATATCTGGAGGCCTCTGGGGGGTGTAAGACTAAAAAAGACCAATAACTTCATCTTCATGCAAGAGTATATCCCTTGAAGGAATAATTTGTACATATTCTACATCGAATTCCCAGCCGACCGCAAACGGATCCAGAAGGCAGTCGACTTCTGGTAAGCATTTTGACTAACCTTTAACCAGATCTTTCGGGGCTTTATGCTGCATGCGGTACAGGGGTGAAGAAGCATGAAGGTTCTCGATCGAATCTTTACCAGACTCATCATCTGGTTCGAGAATCTGATTTGAATTGTCTACAAAGATAATGTGGGAGACATTGAGTAAGCAGATATCTGCATGTGCTTGTTTTCACTACCTGAGAAAAAGCAATCAGCACCTTCAGAGCATGATTTTCTGTCAAGAAGCGCATCCGCAAATTTACTTCGTATGGACTTGATTTTTTCAACTTAAAAGAACGAAGATACCATGTTATGATTTTAGCTCAAGACACAGGGAGTGTTCTTAAAAATATTATATTTGACGATGGGGTCAAAACGCTCTTGAGTGTAGTTCAAAGTTTCAGAAGCGCCTGGCACAACAAGAGGAAATTCGACATCACACTGATTCCGAAATGAAGAAACTTGTGGGTGTATAGTTTCCAGATGGCTTTTGATTCATGACCGCTTCTCCTGGACTAAAACAACGAAAACCTGAACTCAACTGTCAAACTAGATCGTCGGAAAATGACATTTTATATCGTTAGCAAACACCTGAGACCGCATGCCTTTCATAAATAGACATCAAAACGGAGATTCTTCTCCGTGTCTGCCGCACACAAACAAAGGGAAAGGTAACCCGGCCACATAACGAAGCTCTCATCGAGAGAAGAGCTGATTCTGTTCCAATGCTTGCATAAAACAGTGCGGACAGTTCAATTCCAAAATTACTGGACAGTCTGTGGAACAACTGGCGTAGAATACACCATCCATTACATATAATGCTGCCAACTACGGAAAGCATGACAATGCGGTTCATTAATGTCACATTATGGAAGACCAGAGCTTTGCAATTCAGTATCTTTCAAACTAGCTGTGCACTTTTCAATCAAGATTTTCAAGATTTTGGCAACCACACTAGCCAACAAGAGTCGTCAATTGACACTCAACACTGATCTAGTATGAAGAGGACTTACTGATTGGTTCACCTTCTGACTTATAACCTGGCCAATTTAGTGACCTGTTCACTTGGCCTAATGAAGCTTTAATGTCAAAAACGAAACTTTGCCCAAATAAAAACTACCGATTGTTTACCAAGCTCTTCTGAAACGATAGCTGTGCACTTATTTGGTTATTGTTCCACTTATAGGTATTCACAAATCAGTTCTTAGGTAAATATTCATTTAAACTGTTTTTGATTTGCCCATCACTCACTGGCTGGTGATGATCTATCTAAGATTCCAGCTCTTCTTCCTCTCCACTCTCTCCTCTTTATTCCTCTACTAATTGAACACATCTGGTGAGTTTTGCTTTCATAGAAACCGAACCGTTTCTCTCCAATCTTTGCAACTTACAGCTCGAAACCTGACGGTGATAATTATTGCGTTTAGAATATACGTATAAGTAGTAAATAAAATTGTATTGCTTGATGATCTACATGAATGTCTTTTAATAGGATTTTCAAGTGCTTTTTTCCGCTGATTCCCTTGCATGCATTTCAGCTATCTTTCTGGAATATTTTTCAGTCAATTGGGAAAGCACGCACAGATTTTTGGGTTAAATCAGTATGATTGTTGGACTTCACAGGAATCACCAAGATTGTTGGAATTCTGTTGCGAAGAATGCTAGAAATTGTAGCAAGTCATACCATAGTTTTTTGGCGCAACATGCATCGAGAGACTTGGAGATGGGAGTATTTTTTGACGCATATGGATATACCTTTCTTCACATAGCCTTCCGTAAGTGCTTGGAAAACTCTTCCAACACAATCGTCGAAATGACAAAAGCTGATTGCTAGACATCGGGCTAACATTAAGAGGAAACATACTAACCTCGACATGACGAGTTCTTGGGTTGCTAAAGTCCCGTCTTCTGGCACGTTTTCTGCCCTGCGATTGACATGGCGATTTCAAATCACTCAAATCAGGGAATAGGTTTTCTATAGAACGTTTAAGTTCCCATTCATCCCACGTATTGAAAACACTGTATTTTCTATCTTCCACCAGTATTTACGATAATCATTCACCAAAAATTGATGTCTTCAGGCCTCGCCAATTCGGAACAAAGTCCGTCCAATTATTTTTTTTTCAAGCGCTAACCACCCCAAAGAAATTTCCCCTCCAATAGAATTTGGGTATTTCCTACCAAAACGAACATGTGAACTATTTTACTCTCCGTATCTACCCATTTTCTCTCATTCTATTACGTTAAATGTTGTCAATGGATATCCACATCCCCGAGTTGTTGTCGCTGCATGGTTGGTGGGAAAAGTAAAAGTTTGTAGTGAATATCTTCGAGTGCCTATTTTCCCGTGTTTACCCATAATCGCAAACTAGCTTGTAGAACTGGGCCTTTGTAAATTTCTTCCAAGTTTGATTGTTAGTAGAAACAAATGGAAAATAAAAACGTTTTTGTTTAAAAATACACCACAATGACATCCACTGAAAATGCCGGTTCCTCAAACCGCCCAACAGAATTTCCTTTACATTTTGGAGATTTTATCCATTCAACTTACAGGAATGCACAAAAACTCACTTGAAATCAACAGCTGCGAAATGAGCGAGTCCTGAATGTTAGATTGCACTTGCTTGCAACATCCAAAGATGGACACTTCCTCCGTTTCGGAGAATCGTCGCGCAATTGTGACTACTTCTGGTTCACTGGTCGTATTTGGGCATGCCTCTCCACTTGAAGGCATTTCAGAGGCTATCTGAAAATAAAGGAGGCAGATACGGACGAAAATCAAATTGATTTGCTGCACCAATTGCTTAGCTTAAAGGGTGTGGAACATTGGAACTTGGAACATAGTGTACTGGAGCCGCTGGCTCGCTCTTATTTTAAATAACCGTAAAGACGTGAAGCAGTGTGTTTAATTAGTCAGATATTATCCATTTGCTGTTAGACTTAAACGGGTGTGAGTTACTTCAAAATCTGCGGCGATTATCTCAGTGCGCTTTTTGGAAATAAAGTTTTACTAAAAGTCTGAACAGCTTACCAACGTTAGTTGAAAATTTGAAAATCCCTACTCACGTCAGTATCACATCTTTCACACATACTGGAACGGAATAACCCGTTATTTTTATAATCGTATTGTTTTTACTTCATTTATTAAGTAGTATGCTTATTTTACATCATCAGATGCGAGCTTATACTTCCACTTAGGCTGCTTAGTACCCTTGTCGTACTATACCATGAATTCGCACAGCTAAAAATTCCTATTTCATCGTGAGATTCGGTCGTAGGTCAGTTAGACTCATTTGCCTCTATACACTTCTCAAGATCAATGCAACTGACGTCATCAATGGTATTAGGCATATTAGGAGTGTATATCTAATCACCATATAGCTTCCGGAACGACTTCACACAGAATGTTCGTACCTCGACTGTCTAGATGGCAGTCCAATTATTAGCTGACATTGACAGTATTGTTGCAAATGGTTCAACACCGAGTGCAGTGAAATATTGCATGGTGGCAGCAAAATTTCTCAGCTTATTGAACTGTTTGACCACGAACAGAACAGCTGTTACTAAGCTGATGTGCTGATATGAAGACCTGTGCTAAATTGACTGCTCAGTTTGTTTGAATGTTTGTAAGATATTGGAAGATGAGAAAAGCGCAAGTCTGGCACAGGGATAGCTCCTCCAATCCCCATACTTAAAATTCTACTGACAGACTTGTATTTACGCAAAAATTTATCAGCTCTTGCCTCCAATGAGCAGCTGTCTACTCTATCTTCCCAAATCATCGATGGACGAAATAAAACCACTGTACCACAAGCACAGTAGATAATGATGAAGATAATGCGGACAACCGGGAACGAATATAAAAATGCTTCTCGATAGTGCACTTATTTGGGAAACAAAATGAAACAGAAATATCTAAATATGCGTCGAGTGGTTCGTCAAAGACCAACTGTTTCTTCTGTAACACCTTCTAAGTTCCCATTTGGGCACGAGTTTTTGGTTTTGTTTGTGAATAGAGGAATCTCAGTTAGTCCTAGTAGCAAGCCCATCGACCGGGTGTTGCGGTTCTTGTATAGACTTCTTCACCCTTTCTGGACGAGCACTGACACAGTTCATCATCCTATTCATAGTAAGTGCTATCAAATCAAACAATTCGTTATTTCACTTGTACCGTGTAAATTTTGTGTGTATTCTTCCTTCCGTAGAATTCACCTCGTTTCGGGTTTATTTACAAGAGGACCTAGTGAATCGTATCCAAAGCAGATCGCATATTCGTTGCGCGTATAGGGAGGGAAAAATCTCACGAATGTGCCGAATATGGATTTCGATAAAATGAATCTTGTAAATGCCAGCCAATTCACTCTCACTTTGGAAGAATCTTTTTGGTAGTATACGGTATGTAAGTTTACACGACGACATTCAACCAGATTCAAGTTCACCAATACCCCGACAGAAAAAAAGGAAAGCTTTTGGACAAAATTTTGCCTATGGCGCCTGCGATCAAACAGGAATAGGAGTTAGTATGTGCACATTTTATGGACTTTACTCGAAAACTTCATTCACCGAACTTACATTAATGTTTTCTACTGTTAGGCTAGATTGAAATTCTTGTCCTTTGTGTGGCTTTGTATGACAGAGGTGCGCATCTTGTTCCGACATATCGGATTCGCCATCTCTAGGGCCAGATGGTTCGCTCCCGTTGGTAGAAAACGCACCATCATTATCAGTAATCTGTCCAAATGCTCGTAATTCCTCCTCTTCCTTTGAAGCGGAATTTCTTGGCTTTGAAGCTCCTGTACAAATCTCGTGAAGCTCGTCACAAACCTCTTCGATCATTTGAGCTGCCATAATCGGCCCCAATCTTGGCTGAGTCCGCTGAAATTCATCCATATCACCTGCGCCAGAAGTGACCTTTTCTGAGTTATTTTGTTCTGGTTCGGACAGTTCTTCGGTTTTGTCTCCTTGATCCTCGTCCCCGTTCCTCTCAGTTTCTTCGTCTACATCCTGCTGACTGGCACCGTAGAGCCAATCAATATCTCCGGGGTTTACATGGATATTGTCCGTTGGTAAGCCCGCGGCTTCAGCGGCTTCGCGCAATTCCTTTTCACGCCGCTTTGCCTCAATGATTTGCCGCTTCTCTCTTAACCCTGTGAAAAAAGAAACCAGTACTGATGTTTACGTATCGTCCATTTAAAGGAGTTTAGAGAAAGACTCCGCATTGGATAACTAGTGGTTTTTATTCCACCAAACAGCAGAGTTATGCGGAAGCATTATTTGATATTTCACTACCGCCAAGACGGTGCTTTGCAAGCCATCATCACAAAAAACACAGGAACAAAGTCCGTGATTCTTATGAAAAAAAATCAGAAAGGTACACTAGAGCATAAGAAGCTATACTTTAATTTTGATCCTCTAAATGAACACAAGTTCTATCTTGGCTAAAATAGAGTCCATCAAACGCACACGAAATTTCATCAGAATATTTGTATATTATGAAACCATCAAGTCAGAGGCCATTGCGATTTTTGCATTTAGACCCGCTCTTGTCCACTGCTACCGATATCGGGCAGATTAGAGGATAGAGAGAAAACAAACTAATTTATAGTAAGGCATATGTACGATGCGGATAAATATGCTTCTGGTAAGAGCATTTGAAGGAATATTTATTGTGAGAGACTGAAAGACACCCCAATTGGCGATCGTTACCAAAAGATACAAAAGTGATGTTTAACTTCTTGGAAAAAACAATATTTATTCGATAACGTTGTGGTTGATGCACGTATTAGACCCGCTCTTGTCCACTGCTACCGATATCGGGCAGATTAGAGGATAGAGAGAAAACAAACTAATTTATAGTAAGGCATATGTACGATGCGGATAAATATGCTTCTGGTAAGAGCATTTGAAGGAATATTTATTGTGAGAGACTGAAAGACACCCCAATTGGCGATCGTTACCAAAAGATACAAAAGTGATGTTTAACTTCTTGGAAAAAACAATATTTATTCGATAACGTTGTGGTTGATGCACGTACAGTAGAATCGATGTCCGGGCTTTGTTCACCCTAAACAATTTGCTTAACCATTGTTGCGACCGTCCACGTTATTGCCAAAATTACATGTTGAACACATTAAATCACTGGATAAATAATCTAAGTTGTAAGCAACTTTTCGTGACTTATTTGCCGTATGAGGGTATTAGCCCCCACATGACGTCGAGAATGGCACTACTCCCTTGGAGACGGTAGAAAACCTGGTTCAATGCGGTCAAGAAGGACATGGAGTAACACGGTCTCCAGGACCTGATTCTGGATCGAGAATTTTGCAGGTGTGGCAGGCCCACCTGGGTAGCGTGTATCTGAAACCTTTATGAAGCTGAATAGTCCTGTCTCAGGAAGCGGTTTTTCTAAAATGAGGGAGCTTACATCAGAATGCCAGAATGGCAGTTCAGCCGAGAAGTTTAATTAATGACTGAGTGGTTTCAACCACCAACTTTGGTACTTGGACATGAAAATAAAGGAGAAAGACACTCAACAAAATCTGCCATCTATTTGTTTGACAAAGTATTCACCATTTTTGGAACACTCTCGGGGATCCAAATATGGTGCTTGTCAATGGTTGTCGTCAGATAGGAGGACCGGATTTCCTAACAAACCGGCGATCCACCTCAAATTTGTTTTTCGGTTTTCGTGGCATTCTTGTCGCATCATTGTTGTTGTTGTTGCATCATTCATTTTGTCTCACTTAAGTAAGAAGAAGTTTTCTCTGTGGGTTTACCGACCAGTTATACAGCTCTGTTCCTAAGGGGACATAACTCCCTGAAGATTTTCGAAGGGTACTCCGACGAAACTTCACATAAAACACCTTTCTGATGTTTCACTCTTATCAGTAGTATGGAACTGTCACCTTAAGCTCAGATCAGCCGAACCGATGCACTTCTATGACGATTGAAAGGGGAGATATCGGTAAAACGTTTCTTTTAATAGGTAGGCATACTCCAATCACGAGGCTGTTCTCAGACAAAGGGAGTTTCATGTAAAAAAGCCATTTATTCAGTAGGCGCTGTGCCCGCAGTGACTTAATGCCAGATAATCCGAACTGGTGCTACTCATTTTTTTGCCAGTTCTCTTCAGCTAACAGAGCGCTCCACACTTCATGCGACTGCAGTTATTAAATGAGTAATAGACCGCAAAAATGCGCGCATATTGAAAAAATGAAAAAAATTGAGGATAGATCGGTTTTTGGAGAGCCGGTTGATTTAAAGTGAACAATCAGAAGTATTAAATGATAATAGACCGCAAAAATGCGCGCATATTGAAAAAATGAAAAAAATTGAGGATAGATCGGTTTTTGGAGAGCCGGTTGATTTAAAGTGAACAATCAGAAGTAGAAAACGATCCATTCTACGCAGGTTAGGTGTCAGCAGAATCTATCGCCTCCCTACCCAAACCTCTACCCGATTCCCTAAAACTCCGACTGCATCCAACCAAATTTGGCACCGCTGTGATTGGATGGGCTTTGATTCGACTACTTGGTCTAAGGTGGTGGTATGATATCAATGCCGTAAATAGGCACATTATTGTGAGGATAAAGAGAATATCCACTGTTTTATGTAGTGAAAGATTCTCATACCAATGTAAGGTAACTGAAGGGAAGTCACTCCAGAAAGACGACAGAAATAACCCTCGTAATTCTTTTCTACAGTGAGAGAAGTGATACTCTAGAGGCATTGCTTTAGAGAACAGAGTGAGGTCTAACAAGTGCGGTCTACTGTGTATATTCACTCAGAAAATGTAGATGAGTCGCCCGTATATCCACACAGAATGGAGGCATCCTTCTGTCTGGATGTCACAAGAAATTGTTCAGTTCCTTTTGAACTTCCAATGGTCGCGTGTCATTCCTTTCACACTGCATTCAGCTTTCTAAGTGGATAACAGATAAATGTCTGAAAAAGGTCCATAACTTTATGCTTGTTGATAACGTGGCACTGACCGGTTTCGAAAAGTTGAGACTAATGCATAGTGATTACGCGCAGTCGGCCAGTGAGGAAATGTACCCACGGATAAATGTCTGGCTCAACAAACATCATAGCAGCCAATCAATATGTGGATACAACCAACGTTGCCCAACCTTATCACACTGAAGGCCATTGGATCAGTAGCAGGTTACAAAGAACAATTCCTGTTACTTTTATAACGAGACTTTCGTTATTACCACAGGTCGCTTGCCATAACTTGGACTAATCCTTTTTTGCAAAGAAAGACCTTCCCTGTGAACGTTTAGCCAGAAGTGGTACCCACGTTGGGGAGAGAAAACATATGGGCAGTTATTCAGGTTATTGAAACTTGATTTTTTCTCTACTGGAAAACTTATTTGTCCCTGAATGATCGGATCGTGCAAAAACTAGTTTGCTTTGAGGAGGTCTAAATAAATGGGGATGGGTATTCTGACCACCCACGATTGATAGAGTTGACTGACATCTGCTAGGCATTGGCACCGGTTAGTTCCGTTAAAAAAACTCACATCGGCAACTGTCTATTATTTTCTGCTGTTCTTCTGCATTCCATTTCTGACGGACTTCATTCTCCAACTCGGCGCCACCCTCATAACTGGAAGCAAAAAAACTAATCGGGGAATTTGTAGAAACTTACAAAGCCTCGGCGCAAGCGCGGTCTTTTGGGAAAACTGGGCGATCATCGAGGTAAGTCAACTGTTTCTGCAATGAGAAAAAATCGGGAAGTAACTTAATTCATTATGCGACTGACATTTTATCAAATTAAAGTGCAAACCATGCATATTGTTTGAAGTGATGCCCAAATAAAATTGAACTTCTCTGTGATTGTACAATGCCCGCAAATGAATCACACTACTGTTCAGCCACTCCTGGCAAAATAATGGATTATTTAACTACCAAGGAGAAGCTCATGGATTCAAAATACTCGAGCCGCTCATGAATTGCACAGTACTGATAACTGTCGACAAACACTGAATAGCAGTATACTGTTTCCTTTTTTTAGCATGGGATGCCTTCGAATACAGCATCGCATCTATTTCGAGCAGAACGTGTAAACTTCAACGATATTTTTGAGATAAAAAAGACTTACACAGAGGTTGATTACTTTCTTTCGATAGTTTTTAACGACCCGCACGAAAGGATTACCTTGGTTGTACAGAACGCGCTGAAAAAGAAATGCAAAAATTCCATTATTTTATATTTGCCTGAGAAACTCCGCCGATATCCGACCATAATCAGTCACTTAGTTGTCATTAGACGGGTAAAAACCGTAGGTGGATTGTCGTAGCTGCTATCGTTTTCATCACTTTCGGATACAAAGGGGGAAGTCCTATGTCATAATTCACAGAAATTGCTGAAGATCATATTGGGGTCATGTCTTCTAAACATTTATCTTTACTACGAGGTGGCTCCGAAAACACATACCTATAAATGTAAGTTGTGCATTATGGACTATTTCGCCGGAAAACAGAGAATAAGAGCAAACAACTCGGAATTAAGCAAAAGGTATTCTTGTCTGGTATGCACCTCAAGAGAGCAGATAATAGCAGTTCATGTTGACACGTAACTGGATTTGCCAGTCAAGTAAAATAGGACGATGGAATTACAATTGATGTGATAAAGGAATATTTTCTCAACCGGAACAGAAATGAACTAACCAGCGCTTAGTTAGGTACCATTCCGAGATGGCCCCAAATAGAAACAAAAGTTTCAATGCTTCAGAAGGGCTTGGTAAACAATCGGTAATTTACCAGGCCCTTCAGAAGCGATGACTTCTCAGTCGGTTTCGAACCCTTTCAAAAGGACTGAAAAATAAGTGTTGTTACTAGAGAATTTAGTAAGCAGAATATCACAAGTCTAGAGTATTTAGTTAGCTCATTACACTTGTTTCCTGAATTACTTTGGCAGTCACTGTGCAATCATTTCGTCATTAGGTTCACGTTAGACCACATGAGAATAACTGAGTTTAACAAATATGACATCTAAACCTGACGGAAAAATGGAACTCCATTGTGCCATCTATTGGAAAGCCTCAGCTATGTAAGTAGCAATACTGGGTACCTAAAAGTTGTCGCAGTCAAAACAGATGGCTTTCCATACTCCTGCAATAATGATCAAGAGGATACTGGAGTTTAGTTGTCGTTATAGAAAAGGTGAAAAGCAGTTAACAAAAAGTACTGAAAACTAGGTGTGCTGGGAGGTTATTATGATTTTTCTGATAGAACTATTGGTGCGTCGTGAGGTTTGTCAGTTTGTCTAAATTTACAGCAAAAACCACAAAAGATAGATATTATTCATGTACTTTTAATCATCTTACGATTCTCGTATCCTCAAAAGAGCAGAGGATTGTGGATCGGTTTATTTGGATGAAGAAAAGGTGAAGCCTAGTTTGATTCAACCGCAGCAGTCACAGCCCACCAGCGATAGTTCCTAAGGGAAACCGGACCATTATTTTTCATGTGCATTTTTGGGTCTGTTCGAAGCCAGTAGGCGTTACTTGTTCATTCTCCAGGCAGGTCGATCAAAGTGCGATTACCAACTATAGTGATTCCTGTATCATTAGTACTGTGTAGTCAGACACAAATAAACAGATCATCTAGTTATAGCCGCTGGATATCGCCACTCTCCTGGGATGAAAATCTGTCAGTGTTCTTCATTGATATGATTGAATATCAGGCTAACGTCCTCATTGGTTTTCTTGAACACGATCAAAAATGGACGAATCCAGATGACTTTAACTCGGCTCACTCTTTGGAAACCAATTTTGTTCGGCTTCAGATGGCTTCCAGATGTAGTATGACCAACTACGAACTACATACTCAACCTGCCCACACCGTTCTCATCGCAAGTGTAACTTACAGAAGGATCTGGTCGATTTTCTTTCATGAACTTTATTTTGCAGTAAAAAATAATTTGGACTGAATCACTTCTGAGACATTTGCCTGACGGCATCTTTCTTTGCGGTGTAAAACCGACAGTAATAAGCAAACGGCTATGGTCACAGTTCAGGTTCAATCGGGAACACATTGTGTCCAATTTTAATGATTGTTTTACTTCGCAGATTTCCTACATGAGGATGTGCCTGGACGTCCAAGGCCGTCCAAGTGTGGCGGTCAGCAACTAGGCTATCATAGGTATCTATCCGGGAGCATTTTCGTTAACTTGTGTCGAGGATAATCGATAGACTCAAACGTCCTACATCGGTCTGAACGTTGTCGTTTCAGGCTATCAACTGACCTGCTGAAAGATAATGCCGTACTAAGCGCGGTTTGCGGACACGAACGGGTGTGCTTATGCCCTGCTAGCCATGTAAACAACATTGAGGGTTTGCATTTAACTTAATAGTAAACGTCAATTTTTTGTTCGGCATTATCAGCCTGCATGTTCCTTGCGGTTTAGCTGGTGCACTCGTGAACAATGAAGTAACATGCAGTGCCTATCTTCTGTTACGTTTTATCCGTCAAAAGCCAAATAATGCATGCGTCTGTATAGGGCATGGAGCTTACCAATGATGGCATCTTGGCAAAGACCTCCTCCACGACCTCTGGATCCTTGATGTGGTTGTGTTGCAGATCAAGCACGGACAGTTGTGGACAGTTGATCACGTGAAGCAAATCCTCCAAATTTGTCAGTTTGTTATGTGCAATGATCAGCCGGGTAAAATTTGGGAGCATATCTGTATGGGGAGTTAATGGTGGCGTGAAGTAACGTTAATCTTGATGTGAATATGGTAGTGACCTTAAGCCATCCACACACCTGCAGTTTAGTGACCCTTTCCTTCAAAATCAATAGTTTCTAGGAACTAAAAACACGGTAGTCACCAGCATATTGATATAACTCTAAGAAATCTGTGGTACACCGTTTACCTAGAGGTTCCGTTGCGCAGATATTCCACAGCGTTTCCATTGTTTTTGGATAGCATTGGAAGGTTGCTCACAATCTGCCTTGGTTGATGTTTATCAGTTAGGTGCGGCTCCCGGAAACTCAGAAATTCATATCAGCCCAAAGGTAAACATTTGAACAGATTTCTCTTTGGTTCATTGTTTGAGTACCTCAGCTTCCAGATACTCTGCTTAACTGATGATCTCCAAAAGAAGTGAAACTTGAAATGGGATGCATGTGGATTTGAGGCACTTATCTCGTGCTACTTTTAAAGAACTCTCTAGTTGGAGGGCTGGATGTTTTACTACTTAAATGTTATTCCATTGTATTTTGTTTCTCTGGAGCGTCTTGGCTAAATTTCCATTTCAGTCGCTGTTGATCCGTATGCAAGTTAACTGAATTGATCACATAAACATCTATCCAGTTCCTGTCTAAATGAGTGAGTCATACGCGTGTGTTGTACCTTTCAGGCATATACAATTTGCTATGCTAGACTGACTGTGGTAGTTTATGACCGCCGAATCGTTAGTTGGACTCTAAAGCGCTAATGTGAGATAACTCTTCGCACCATGGAAAATTCACTCATTACACATAACCGAATGAGTAGTGACGAAGATCAGTATTTTGCTCGCAAGCTGAACCAAGCAGGGGACTCTGGCTTCCGATTCTCGTAACAGATACATAGATGAGATTTCCATCGTCACAGAATGATTACACAACTTCAAGTTTTCCCTCACTAGTTTCTCACACAAAACACAAACACAAGTGAACGTACCCAGATTTTCTATCTTAGTGATCATGTTGTTGCTGACATCCAGTGTGTCAAGATATTGCATATGGTCCAAGTTCTCAATCTTCCGGAGGAGATTCTTCGCCAAGTACAAAGAACGCAACTCTTTTTGGTTTTCCAAGCCAGTCAGGCTATCTAATCCGTTGACCTCGAGAAACAGGCACCGCAAACCTGTATACTCTTCAAGGTTTTCAATTTTTGAAAAACCTATGGATGGAAACAAAATGATACTGCCCCAATCAACCAAAGAGGAATGATGAACTTAAAATGGAACAACCCAACGGTCCTAGTAGCAACCTTGTCCAACTTAATATTTTGATCAAGAAATTTATGCCATAAAAAAGGCTGAAGCGATTCGTTTTATTCATTGAAGAGCGAAAAACATATTGACTCTTCAGCCCAGAACATCGGTACGTGTTGCCATCATCGCCAGTATCGTCTTCATCTTGAATATCACAGCTGTCTTGGCACTAATTAACGAAGGCTGATAATTCATGGTTACGAGGCTTGCCCTAATCCCTTATTCCAGTTGAAGCTAGTAAACGGAAATCTGAAAACGGTGAGTCTAGCTCATCGCAAAGGATCGTTGCTGATATTCTTACTGATTTTGCATCAAATAGAGAATGTAAACAATCTCCTGAATGCACTGTCTGTTGTTGTTGCCCAGCACAAAGTGCAGTGCACACGAGGCTTTTAGATTTGTCACTGCAGGACCAGGACCGGTGCACTAAGTTTCGGTGTGTTCAAATGCACGAACTATCCACAAATCTGAAGGCTTAGGAGCCAATGCCCTTTAAATTGCTCTACTTATTCCAGAAAATTCGTGCAACGGAGTTTTGATGCATAATCAAATAACATAACAGAGTGGATGAGACTGAACAAAAGGTGCAGTCAAAACTCACATGAACCAGGCAGCTCAATCAGAAATTAGACAAAATTAGCAGCTTTTTCGGGGAAGCGAATACGTTTTGACTGGAGATTTGTCATTTTAAGTGTTTTTTCGTTCAGAGAATTACGAATTTTTCTGTCCTACTCAGTCGCATCCTTACATCTTACAAAAAGCGGTGTCGTCGTTAGAATTTACTTGAAGAACGTGTAGTATCAACAGCACAACAATAGTATTTCGATGAAATCATAAACTGTAGAGGATGTGCTGTTATAGGACTTAGATGGGGTACTTGCTACTTCACATCATGCCATTGGATGTAACTTTGACGTGTAGATGAGTCTTTATAATAAAGTCGATGCACGAGTATTGCGATGTGGAGAACGTTCCGTGTGTTGCAAGAAGAATAATCTTCTTTATGCTGGCATGATAATGCAAATAAACATGAAACATTTAAACTCTTAGTAGCAGAAAATAAGTTTATTGCTGATTTTTCTCACCAAGACAATCGCATTTGGAATTTAAAACCACGAGTCTAATTTGGTTATTATGGTGCACAGATGGTTCACAACTCTGGGGCCTCACAATTGAATAAGTCTTTTCTTTTGTAAAAAAGGCTAAAATCGTTTGTTGAATTTTTTATTACAAACGTTTATTCGTGTAACTTCAATAAACATTTTTTGGCTGTTGAAACTTCAAATCAGTGGAGAATTTCCTCATCAGAACCCCAAAAGGGTATGAGTTCAAGACAAAATTTAACTAGAGCCTCACTTCGGGAACTTAGGGTGAACTGAACCACTCTCCCTCCATTTCTGTAGAAAGAAGACACTAAACATTGTCAACGACAAGTAGTCTAATGCTCATGTACACTCGGGTATCACATTTTTCTGACTGACGAGACATTAAATATAAACAGCACTTCCAGGGATTCAATGGCGGACAGCTACTTTATTCCGGAAGTTCCACAGTTGTTCCATAGCTTACAGTTCAGTTTTCTGTTGCAGCTCCCCATACCTCGTTCCACATGAAAGCGCTGACATAAAACGTGGAGTTCTACATTTTTACCACTAAATGGCAGTGGCTGTATTTACCTTAGGTAACTGCAATTGCTATGTTTTTTGCAAACAGTATTATTGCCTGTGTTTGCTAACTCCATCCAATAAATCGGGTGAATCAAGCCCTCCAAATTGCAACTTGCGAAGGCAAGAAATACCCATTTAGTTGAGAAGTGATTACTAAATTGGCCTGCTTTATGTGAATGCAAGCGTAACCACATCAAATACACTTTATGGCTTAAGTAGTCTTAGACTCAGTACCAAGTGAAATTCATGGGAAGCTTTTTTCTTTCCTTCAAACAATACGTTACAGCGCAATACAACTGATATCAGTGGCGTTTTTGCTGTCAGTTTCTATCCAGATCGCC
>NW_008751738.1:914465-946681 GCF_000715545.1 Opisthorchis viverrini
AGGCTTTTAATAAATCATGGTCGTAAGGCAGTGAAACTTCGGTGTTGAACACCGATGTCATGCTGAAACGACTCCAATATGCTTCTTCTATTACGTCGTTTGGCATCTAGTTGAACTGCCAGTGTTGATTTCACATCTATGCCTCCCAAACAGAATGTAATCTGGGCTGACCACGAGATGTCTTGCTCTCTGGGGAGGAATTATGTATATTTCAACAAGTTTTCCAAAGCTATGAGTGTATTATGTTCCGGCAACATATACCATATGATATACCTGGCATTCACTTTTTCCTAGGAAAACTGCGATCGGAGTTAACAAACTGTGTATGAATACGCTTCTGTTTATAAACGGCGTTTATGTAATGACTTACCATTATAGTGCAGATAAAGTACATCATTTAGATGCGGTGTTTGATACAACTTGTTTTTCGCGCAGTGCTTTTTCAAGAATTCTTTCGTCATCCTTAAACAGAAGAACACACATTAACCCTGAATTGTCTGACTTATTCGAGACGAGACGATATACTATATATATATATATATATTGTTCAGAGGGTATGTAAGGCCTGCAAACTTTCAATCATTTTGCTGCATTTAGCTCAACTCAAATAATAAATGTTTGATTTTGCAAAAAACCTATATCTGACAAACATGTTTTCTGAGACCCACTCAACGGAGTGCAGTTCAGAACTGGCAGAGAGAGACTGCCTGGTGAATTTACTTTCCTGAACGTTCCCTACAGAGGTCAAAAATCACTCGAAGAATTCACCCATTAAGTCAAACGCGGTGGCGTTGTAAATAAGTATCAATATACGGCATTTGTTCAAGTTCTGTGCACAGCCAACCCTAATCCTGGCAGTATCGCCGTATGAGTTCAAAGCTTCCTATTAGTTTTCATCCACCTGGGACAAAGATTTTCCCAGATTGCGACAATAAGCCCTTTCTCTTAAACCGCAACAAAGGCAAAATCACTAGTTTGGTGGCTGCGAAAACAAAAAACGTTCATATAATACTTAAGTCACATCAAAAGGAATAGTTACTGAATGAATTTAGAGAGGGCATTTAAAAGGTTATGACGTTTCCTAAGATACCTTGTATACTGTCGCGACTCAACATACCGTGGACCTTTGTAAAGTGATTCTTCTTCCTTCTGAGGTGCTCGGTCTTGCTTTGGTTCGTGTCGGCTAACTATTGTATATCCTGGAGGATATGGAAGGTTGGACAGGTCGACGTTGAAAATATCAGAGGCATTTGTATTCACTGCTGCTCCTTCACCTAGCAATGTCAGATTTTCCGACGTATCGTCATTAATTTGACTTGGGTCAGTGCATTCGTAAGATGTCCGGACGTTTTCTATTCTTTGCGCTGAAGTGTCAGTTTTTGCGACAAGTTTAATGCAAACCAACCTTGTGAGGATGCACTACTGTCCTGATTGAGTGTTTTCACATCTTCTTGCTCGTTGTTTCCTACCTCAGTGGAAATATTATTGGTTGAAAGCCCATCCGTTGGTTCGATTCTATCTTCGATTTGTTCTGATTTACCCATATCTGAAACTATGGAAAATGAAGTTTTGGTATTGATATGGTACCCTCAAGCTGCCGAAGCGAACACCGGGGTTTCTTAGTGAGAGACTCTGTGTAGGGCACAGATGGTACGCAAAGACGTGTAGTAAGTAAATTTTACACCATACAACACAAAACTACATCTCCTTACCAGACCATAATCTGCAGGTAGCTCAACAAATGAATGAAATTGTGAAACAAACGTGAATCGTGTGAATCACTAGGGGCATTTTTGAAATAGAGACGGGCCGTTAGAAGACACTGCACTGGGTTGTTCTCAAAACGCGATTGTTTCCAACGTGTGCAGAATCGTCAACAGATGTCCTCCACTAGTATTACCTTTTATACACATATATGTGAATATCACTATTACCACAACTTTTCGGTTTTTCATTTTGTGACCTGTGAGGAGTTCATGAAAGGCTCCGTAGGATTTTAATAATAAATAGAACCTTTATTTGGTTTATATACACTGCAACAGCGCTTTTAAGTGTTTGTTCCAGTCGTTCTCTGTCTTTGCGTAAGGAGTAACGCTTTTTAAAATATAATCCCCGGTGACTTACACGGTCCCAACATGCATGTGATGGGAGTGTTGCTGACACAAATCAGTGATACCTAAAGCGCCATTCAGCGACTATGTATAACTATACAGTCGAAAATGCGGTACTCATCGTGCAGGTCCAATTTGTATGTGATGAACTAACGATAAATTGTTTCCGAGGTTGTGGCACTAGCATCAGCCCATATATGTGTATTTTGTATTCATATGAAGTAAATACATGAAGGGAGACAGACTATGAAGGAGAGTTAGAAATCCAAGTAATTCCCACAGGCTGTTCATCCAGTGCCGCTAACCTAGTCCAGACATATCCTGGAAAATCATGCTTCGTATGGGGGACTGGTTGCACGTACGGCTATCACCGTATATCGCGTTTTCGTAACATATTCAACGAAGAATTCGTCTAATCACGAGAACTGTTGAATGAATTTGAAGCTCTACCAATCATATCAAAACGAATAGTAGAGAAAAACGCTATAGAAATCAAAGCTACAAAAAAATGACACCTGTGAAATCGAAATATCGCGTGGCAGGGGTTAAGGTATTCATGTCACTAAACCAGCTTTCAAGGTCAGGTTTGACTTGGTTCGGGAGAACGGATGTTAAGTTGCTGGATTGTATACGCGGCCACCGGGTATAATCATAGTATTATTTTTCGACTACTTCAAGTTCATCTTTTCATGCCGTTTCTTCGAACTGTCCTGGTCCATATTATGACTTGTATCATTTTTCAACCTTCCCGAAATGTCTCGTTCCTAGTCAGTCTTAGGTGAAAATCATTCCCATTTTAATGATAACTATATCTTGGTACACCCGTTGAGGCATAACCACAGAACATGACCAAAATATTTCTGGTTGCTCACCTTGAAGGCTTGTTTGCCATTTATCCGACGGGATACAATGCTTCGGATGGTGTCGCGAGAATTGTACTGGCCTATAAACAGGGCAGTACGCGGTGAGTACCGTGTCAATATCAGCTGATGCACGGCTCGCGTCACTATCGCGCACATAACATTTTTGTACACGCCTTAGGGCTTGGGTGCGTCTTGTTTCAACTTAAAAATATCGGGTATGGCGACCTAGTGCAGAGGACACTGAGGGCATAGCAGACGAGATGGGACTATTTGCTTAAATGAACGGACAGGATTGATGCACGGCTGCGTGTAGCGATTGAATGATAGCGCGTCGAGTGAATTGGACAGCAGGAAGTTCCGGGTAAATGAAACCGCTACAAGCCAGCTGGATGGTTCCGTTCTGCGAAGTACTATCCACACCGGTAATAGACAATTTTGTAGCCATTCAATCTACTACAGTCTGGTGCCGGCATTCAGCTGTGGGGTTTCGTCCTGGATGGATTTTCTCTTGAGTCAGACCCGCTTAACCCGCCCTCACCACATCCCGACGTTCTTCTTCATCCTTACCAATTTACAAGCTACTTTGCCCTCCATGGACCACAAATCTGTAAGAAGTAACAAATTTACCTACCAGGATCTGACCGAGAGCCTTGAGCCACTCACCCAGCTATTCAACAAGCATAAGGTCACGTACTGCGCTCTGCATACCAGGAAGTATTATGAAAAGTGGAATCCGCTGCATCACATTCAAAACCGGTGCCATAGCAAGTGCGAAATGATTTTGTGGGACTCGCTTCCGTCTACGAAACTTCAAACAAACATGTGTGAGGTTTTCTTCCTTAGGAGTGGATATTCATGCCACCTCGGGTATGAGGGAGTTTGATGTCTATTTTGAGGCCATACAGGCACCTTATACCGTTGATCATAGTTGCCTGAGTCGCCGGACACAATACCTTCACCAATTCCAGCTGCGCCATATATGCTGTCAGTAGCTCAAGATTAGGAGTGGTCATGCCACCTCGGGTATGAGGGAGTTTGATGTCTATTTTGAGGCCATACAGGCACCTTATACCGTTGATCATAGTTGCCTGCCTCGCCGGACACAATACCTTCACCAATTCCAGCTGCGCCATATATGCTGTCAGTAGCTCAAGAAACTTCGACCCTAACCTTCTTATCACCAAAAGATCGGGTCAGGAGGGGGCTGCTGTCCAGGTGTCCACTGGATTCGCTCTTTCAACGTCTCGGTCATAAACTCCAGCTTTCCGGGTTCCAGTGGATCTTCTACCCGACTTATTTTGTAACCCTACGGTATCTGCAGAGGAGAATCCGTTGAGGTTTGTTGAATATGTATATTATTATATTTGCAATAGTACCGTGATTCAGAATTCGGATTTCTTGGTCGTTTTCCTGGATTGGCACGCGTGACTCAAACTCAGAAAGCAGATAGCCGTCACGGTAGTCAATGGTTCCAGTACTCAATAGTTACAGTACTCAACGGACTACCGACACAGTACCCAACGATCTACGGACGCAGTACTGAACGATCCACGAACTCGGAGAAGATGGGGAAAGCCCCGTCAATTGATCTCTATCTACCGGAGGAATCGAGACATGTTGGCCGTTCTGGCAATCCTTTAGCTATCGGTTCATCTCCTGGCCCTGACTCAGCTGAGCATAAAAAGATGATGTTAGCTGCGTTATTGCGAGCGCAGATTAAGGCAGAGGAAATGAAGAGAGAATTGCAGCTTATGCGGGGGCGTAATGAGGTGCGTCTAGCGGAGTTAGAGCTGGATTCGGACGATGATTCCGTCGTTGACGTGCAGGTTGACCCGCAGGATAAGGTAAAAGATTACCTAGCCGGGATAGTAAGTAGCACACTAATATGTGAGGCACCAGCGGTCCAACCGACTTCTTGCGTGGTTAAGGCAGACCCACCTAGAGTGGACTTGGAGGCCTTCGATGGCAACCCAAGTTTCTATTGGAGATTTATTCAACAGTTCATACTACATAGAGGATAGAGTGCAAGATAGTGGACAGAGGATGCTATATTTGATTCATTACCGCAGAGGTCTTGCGAAGGAAGCCGTGGCTGAATGCGTAATTTTGCCTCCCGAGATTGCTTACGCTAGAACGAGGGAAATACTTAAGGATCTCTTTGGAAGAGAACATATGGTGGCCAGAGCCATACTGGACGACCTGTTCAAGAAATTGAAACCGTTCCATGACGATGCAGATTCATTGTCTCGTTTGCCGATAAATCTTGAAAACTGTCACCTTGCTCTAAGTCGGATGAATCATACTAGTGACATGAATTTCGTCTCAACCATAGAGCGTATTTTCCGTACGTTATTGAGGGATGCTCGTCGGAACTGGGCAAGGTTGGCCGACTCTATGGACAACCTTGGAAAACAGATAGGTTTCTCTGACCTATGCAACTTCGTCTCTCAAGAGGCCCGCATTGCTCGCAGCCGCTATGGTACGCTTACCATAGGCTCAAACACCATCGTCCTCAAACGCAGCATCATCGGGTGGGCAATGAAAGGTGCCATAGTGTATTTTCCGTTCAGAAGAGAACCGATGACTCGTGCCCTTTTTGCAGCGAAAGACATGGACTGGTGCAATGTCGTAGGTTCACTGACTTGCCAATGCAAGCAAGATGGCGTGTGGTGAGAATGAAGCGGTTATGTTTTATGTGCCTAAAACCAGGCCATGCCAATAACGAGTGCGATTCTTCCAAGAAGTGTCGTATAGAGAGCTGCTTGGAGTCTGACCATCATCTGTTGCATGTAGTGCCAGATGCCAACAAAACCACACTGGTTGGTTTGTGTAACTCGACATCTCAGACGGAATCAGGAACCTGCCTTGGCGTCGTACCGGTTCGTGTGAATGGTCCGCAAGGCAGCGTTCTCACGTACGCGTTGTTGGATAATGGGTCGGACGTAACATTGGTAACGAAAGACTAACTTGATGAGGTTGGTCTGACTGGCACCTCAACAACTTTGAATTTATCTACAGTGAGTGGGACCTCCACTGTGGAGACTGCAAGTCTCAGAATCGAGGTTGAATCGGTAGATTCAGGTGAGACCGTAGCGGCTGGACGAGCGTTTGCAATACGCTCTCTGCCCATCAGCCCACCGGTCATGAGACCAACGAAGGTAGCTAGCCAATATGATCACTTGGACACTACCTTTGTGGAGCTTCCAGACAAGAGTATGAGAATATTGACAGGAGAAGACGTTCCAAAGGCATACTGGCCTATGGAGAAAAGGTTGGGCAAGCAGAAGGAAACCTACGCTCTAAAGACACCTTCGGGTCGGGTTTTAATTGGTCTGTTGCCCATAGGACATATAGTCTTGAGGCATGTGCACCATGTAAGTACGAAAAATTATAACATCACCGCTCACCTAAAGGCTCTGTATGAGACTGATTTCAATGATTTAGAGACTCCGGGCCTATGCCAAAATGATGAAGACAAAGAGGCGCTTCGAATCGTTGAAGAGTCTTCAGTATTCAAGGACGGTCATTACGAAATGCCATTACCGTGGTGAACGGTTGAAAGACTTCCCGATAATTATCGTCTAGCCCATTCTCGCTTGCAATATATGAGAAGGCGTTTTGCAAAGGGTCTGACTTTGTTAGCGCGATACAGAGAACGCATGAACGATAGCCTCATTAAGGGCTACTTCGAAACTGTACCCACTCATCAATCTAAATCAGGGGACAAAAGGAAGTGGTATCTACCTCACCACCCCGCATTGAACCCCAAGAAACCAGAAAAGCTGCGAGTTGTCTCAGATTGCGCGGCCAAATTTGAGGGTGTTTCCCTGAACGATAGATTTTATCAAAGTCCCGAGGTTACTGCGAGTTTTTTGGGAGTTCAATTGCGCTTCCGGAGTGATTATGTAGCTGTGGCTGCAGACATTTCCGAAATGTTCATGCAAGTAAAGGTTCTCGAAGCCGCAAGGGTTGCGGAAGAACTGCGGAAAGAAGCAGGATTTGCGTTTACCAGAACAATCTACTGGACGGATTTAACCATACTGCTTCACCATATACGGAACACTGCCACTCGCTTTAGTACCTTCGTGGCAAACAGAATCTCTGCGATTCATCAGTTGTCATCACCCGGTGATTGGCGTCACGTACTGAGTGAGGACAATCCGGTAGACTTGGCCTCTAGAGGAGTAAGTTCTTTGACTGCTCTCCGATATTGGTTCAAGGGGCTGGCCTTTCGGGAAGCGTCCAAGGCCCAGCGGCCACGTGACGAACCGAATTTCATACCAGAAGACGTAACGTGCTTCGGTTAAAGTGACCGCTGCTTCGGAACCAACTGGGTTGCATCGTTTGATGGAAAGGTGTTCCGATTGGTCTAAACTTCTACGGTCTCTGGTATGGTTGACAAGGTTTAAAGCATACCTGAGAATGATGGCAAGCGGCTCAACTGAATCCTCACTGAACACTGGAGGATTGAAACTCACAGAAGTGAGGCAAGCTGAGCGTGATATTATTCGCATGGTTCAGAAGACGGTATACCCAGCAATCATGCTGAAATTAGAACGCGCCGGTAAGGTTGACGAACGAAGCGTACGCAACCACAAACTAATACGCTTATGCCCGATATTGATAGATGGCTTGCTATGTGTAGGAGGTAGGTTGGATAACCTTTTGTGGCCGCATGTTGCTAAACATCCTATCATACTACCTCCGAAGCATAACGTCACCAGGTTGATAGTTTGGAACGCTCACGTGCTGAATGGGCATTGTGGACTATCACATACGTTAGCCGAACTGCGCCAAAGATATTGGGTCGTTCAGGGAGTATCGATGACTAAGCGGGTGCTCCATAGTTGCTGGACGTGTCGAAGGAACCTTACAACGGCTTCACGACAAGCTATGGCGCCACTGCCGGTCGACAGGATCCAGCCAGGCTGGCATCCCTTCAAGATAGTTGGGTGTGACTATTTTGGACCACTGACAGTAAAGAATGGAAGAAAGACTGAAAAAAGGTATGGCTGTTTGTTTACCTGCTTACAGATGAGGGCAGTGCACCTTGAAATGGCCCATTCGTTATCTTCTGACTCCTTCATTAAGGCGCTGATGCGTTTTATAGCACGAAGGGGAGCCCCAGAAAAGATTATCAGTGATAACGGTTCTAATTTCGTCGGGGCGGAGATGGAATTGAAACGAGCCATAGATCGACTTTCACATTCCCGCATCAGCGCTGAACTAATGCGGTATAACGTCGAGTGGCAGTTCACTCCACCGTTGAGCAGCCATAGAGGCGGAGTATGGGAACGTCTCATACGTTCCGTAAGGCGGATACTAAGGTCGACAGTAAATGAGCAGAGTGTGAACGACGAAGAACTAGTAACGTTTCTTACGGAAGCAGAACGGGTAATGAATGGACGCCCTATTGTGCCCAATCAAACCAACTATTTCGACAAGCCGGCACTGACGCCGAATGACTTGCTCATTCTCAATAATAGGGTACACGGAGTTGTGCCGGAAAGTATAACAGAGAGGTATACGAGAGGTTGGCAGCAGGTGAACTACTTGACTCAAGTATTTTGGAAGCGCTGGGTGAAGGAGTACGTACCTCTGCTTCAAGAGCGAACTAAGTGGCAGAAACCTCAGAGGAACTTCAGGAAAGGGGATGTAGTCCTGGTGCAATCAGGTGCGTTCTCTCGGGAACAGTGGCCCGTAGGCGTGGTTGATGAATGTGAAACGTCGGGTGACGGTTTAGTTAGGACCGTAGTTGTACGCACACGAGATGGTAGGCTTAGGAGGGATGTGCGTAAGATCGGTTTGATAGAGTGTTGTGAGTAGGGGTGGTGGAAAGAGATGGGAACCGCGCGCTCAACTCTCCGCAGGTGGGAGATGGGTTTTCGAACTCATCGCATACAGAGAGACCACTGGGAGTTGGCGCGTGAGCAAGTTCCGTTTGGCGTACTGCTGTAAGTCCACTCGGAACTTGGGGTAAGTAAAATATTTGAGCCAGGAATGACCATAGCTTGATGGAGGAAAATCCACTGGGATTTTGGGTGGCGGTGTAGAAGACAGCTTGCCAACAGTGTGCTCCCGTTTCCAACCCCAAGTGACAGCCAATCCCCATATTTATTCCCCTTGACCAGATGAACTGAAACCTTCTTGTTTTACTGAACTATTTTTATAACTCTTACGGACTTTGGTCGGACATTGTGATTTTGCGGTTGCTCGCCGTCGATATCTGTTTGGTTGTGACGATATCGATTTTGAGGCGTAGGGATCTGCGCATTATCCTCAGGCTGGTAATTGTACCGCCTTATTTCTGTAACCCTACGGTATCTGCAGGGGAGGATCCGTTGAGGTTTGTTGAATATGTATATTATTATATTTGCAATAGTACCGTGATTCCAGAATTCGAATTTCTTGGTCATTTTCCTGGATTGGCACGCGTGACTCAAACACGGAATGCAGATAGCCGTAACACCCTTGGGCAAACGTGATCTCATTGTTTGGCTCGCCTTTAAGTGACATGCGTCGTGTCTTCTTTCGACACTCAGGTTGTTGTAGTTCATGCCGCTTCTGTCGGTCCAAATATGGCCGTTTGGTAGTCAGAGCCCCTTCCACAGAAACTAAAGAATTTGTGGGAGGCAACCGCATCAAGGCAAATGTACCGGTCTGTATGAGTTTAGCGGGGGTAAATGTTTTACGAGGCCAAGTACAAGTGTGTTAATGTACGCAACTGTGAAAAGCTGCGTATTAATGGTTAGAGTCTCCAATACCCACCACCGCAGCTAATCCAGAATACAACTAGGATTCAATGAATAACACCAACCGGTTTATTTTCAGGCCTGTATGGAGCCTACCATTTGAAGCTAATAGGTTTGTTGCAATTTGAAAGTGGCGGGGAAACGCGCAATGTAAGGCGGTGCCAAAAGGGGAGTACGCCTACCACTTGAAGAGTAAGTGTGAATCTTAGAAAACATTATCTGGAACAGTGAGACGGCGGGCACAAATATCTCCGTGATGAAGCCGGTTGATGTGAACTTAAACTGAAAGCCGTTGTTGACTACCAGTGGCTATGAGTGGACATGAGTGGCCATAAGCCAAACTGCCCAAGGCCAAGAATCCTTCATCGAAGGTCATTAGCCGCACAATAATCTTTGCAACAAAACCTATGCAAGTGTAGTAAAAGTTCTTGGGCCAAAATGTTGTATTTTGTATGTTCCTAAACCAAAAACCATCATATCTAAATCCATATTTTTGCACCTTACAAAGCTAAATTATTTACTGAGGCAATCTTACCTCTGGCGAAAAAGTCTGTTGGAATAATTTCCCAGCATTGCTAAAACCTGAGGATGCCTAACTGGGGCTAAAATTTTGAACTGGTACTCTGAACTCATTCGCCCGATTACCTCAGTCCGTCAAGGACATATCATAGCTTTCGAAATCTCAGTTCAAGTGTGTGAATACCGATCGCCAGTCTCAACGGAGGGCTTATGCTTTAGTTCAGATTGACCTGCTGGATTACGCCAACTCTGCTGCTTCACGAAATCCATTGTTCTGGCTCCGTACTTTCCGCGATTTGCAGTTGTCTTGGCATATGCCAGGCACGATGCTCTTCTTTGCCCTTTCTCGTTTCACTGTTTTCTGCCACCAACTTCTGATGTCTACATCGGATAATGTCCACTTTTTATGATAGTGTCACTTCTCCGCGCAATCTTCTTTGCCAACAAACCTCGTCAATAATTTTTCATTCTGATTAATACACTACGATTATACTCGACGGCATGCCATTCACCAATTGAAATAATACATATCACTCTTATCATTACAAATTTGAGTTATCGGCCACTCCTTCAAAAAGCGTAAGTGAATTTGATAAGATGGATGAATTCGCAGTAGAGATAAACTGCAACATGCCTCACTACTATGAGTAGACGCACCGGTCGGCCGTTAAAAGGACGTTGACAGAAAAGTTATTTAGGGATACTAACCCTGATGTACAGGGCAGAAGAAGCGCCTTTATTGAAAGCGGTGAATTTGTGAGCGCAAAAAACGAAACTTGCGGCGGAACACCCAAATGGTTAAATCCGGAGAACTTCAGCGGATTAGAACGAACTCACTGGAAGCGATTGGGATTATGCACATAATTAGCTTGCAGATGTAAGTAAAGGACCTGCAAGGCAAGACGGAACAATCGAGAGCGCGGATGGAATACTCTTAAGTGTGGCTTAAGAGTTGGCATGTTTCCGGTGAGCCCCAGGAAGGAAGTCGATGTAGCAGTAGTCTGGAAGGGGATGTCGATTGTACAATCGATGCTGCGGACTTGCACAGCGGTACCGTGACTCCGGGAAAGTGAAGGTCCCAGTCTCGAAGACGTTCAAGTATGAGGATATCCGAGGTTTGTTTCAGCTTCTGAGGTAGTTGAGAAAATGGCTTGTTTGAGAACCAACAGTTTTAGTCTGAGGGTACTTCAGGACTGCAATTAAGTGCTGCAAAAATATGGTCTCAGAAGCAGTCTTGAGAGGCCTCTTAATGGTGGACTAGGTTAACCGAAACGAGGCTGTGGCATCAAACACTGACATACCGAAAAGCGGTGAAATTCCATCAAGTCGTTTCTTAATGGTGACTAGGTTAACCAAAACGAGGCTGTGGCATCAAACACTGACATACCGAAAAGCGGTGAAATTCCATCAAGTCGTTTTCAACCATCCAGATGAACACTCTGCAACCCGCCATATTCTTCGGCAAACCTACACCGGCGGCTGGAACGCCATTTGCACAGGTATTGGATTCGGTTTTGTACCAGCTATTGCGGTCGTAATTTTATTGGATGCCTCCCTCGACGTCTAGCATCCAGTTGGCAAAAGCGATCAGCAGGCTGAGGGAGACAATGAGTTTGCTGTTCGCCGGAGAAGCGACGGAGAAGCGAGCCGCAGGTTTGGAATCTGTAACACTTGTAAACCAGCTGACCACAGAACCGATCGATTCAACCGCTAGAGAACTAGGGTTAGGAGACGCTACAAACGCGTTCACAGTTGTCCGCGGTAGCGAAATTCTTTCCACGTTGGACTTCCTGAGGACGGCTAAGTTTATGTGCATTCGATAATTTTCCGCTTGACTACAGATGACGTATTAACGCAGGCAAAATGCCACCCGTGTTTTCGAAAAGCAAAACGTGCCCTGTGTGCCTTATTGGCTTGAAAGTAGGGGTGTCAGTGGTGTGAGGGAATTTGCAAAAGGGATTTTCACAGAACGCGAACATCGTCATTTGTATAATAGCAAAGTCCCTGGCTTGATTTTATTTAAAACTGCCGAATATAATCCTTTAAGCGGTTACCCATAATTGCTTCCAGCAAGTTCATCATTTACAAATATATTTAACCATATGATATGACACGGTCACTGTTAGGGAGCTGTCACCATGGTTGATGATACAAACTTTAACCGTGAACTTCTGGATATAAAATAAACCGTGAAGCATTGGGAAAATTTGAAACCGGAGTATGCTCTGTTCGCTGAATCGCGTTGTCCAAAACAACTAATATTAGGCTCGCCGTCTTTGATGCCCAATCAATTCATGAAGTGCAATTTAGTTGCTTAAACCGCGAGTTCAAACAATCCCTACTTAAGCGCACAGTGAGCCATCCAATTTGTAGTATGTTGCTTGCTGCTGGAGTATACATTAAATCAAGTTTTGCGGATGGAACGTAAGGGCTCACCTATAAGTCTGTGGGTCTGAAAATTGGATGCGAATGCAAATACCGTCTCTTGAATTTCTACCGCCCTTTTACCTGTTACATACATCGCCTGTTCCGCTCATCATCCTCTTGAATAGCCTTGCAATTCACGGACTTTTTATCACACTTATGGGCCATACACGGCCATGGCGCAACTCTAACCAAACAGCAGGCACACATCCTCAACTATTGACAAGGTTCAAAGGCGTCTCATCTTCCAAGAATAAAAAGCAGTCCTAATTGTTTCCTAAACAGAGATCTTCGGCTGCTTCAGAAGAGGTGCACCTCCCGGTTGGTAAGTTTTTTTGAATTCGTTGACTCTCAGCTATCATGCCCTGGAAAACGGCATTCCAAAAAAAAGCGGAATAAAACTGTGAACGCCAAATCTCTACTTTTGCGCTGGTTAGCAGATTTTTTGTAAAGCACCCGGCTCAACCTTTGGCCGTGTAAATATGTTGGGACTAACTGACGGAAAATTTTTGTACTTGCTTGGAGAAAATAGAATCGGTGGCTGATGCATTAAGTATGGCTTCCCATTAATAAGTGCGCACATCCACTTCCTGTTTTCAACAGTAGTCCAGATAATTTACTCTGTTTGGCTTGGTCAGTGGCTCGTGTCAATTGGCATCAAATGAAAGTGGTCTAAGTGGAAAGCGTCTACGTTTTGGGAAAACCTATTAAAAACTTGGGCGATTGTCCCAGATCTTATCGGCGCACCGATTAATTTCCGGCGCGGAATACGTCGTTTTTCAAAGGGATTGATCACTATAACCATTTTGAGCTAAAAGACTTAGCACTCGTAAATGCTGTACTACAGCGCCACGAAAGGACATGTTTTGCACCGGGTTGGCAGCGGATAAATTTCACCAGGAACTGGTTCAAGTTGAGTTCCTAGGTTTGCTTAATGGGAAAATAAAGTAAACCCTCAAATTCAGAGCATTCTTCACCACGGCACTTCGATGAAAGCATAGAGTTCAAGGCGGTTTCTTAAAGCTTTAAAATAAATCTCTGACCCAACAATATTCTTTATGGAAATTATGATGCCCAGAAAGTCATTACATGTCAAACAGCATGCTTTAGAACCACAAAATGCACCTAAGTAATCCAAATTTCGAGAGGCAGCTACCGTCTTGACTGCGCTTGTAGCATCAGCTCAGGTTCGAAGTAAAGAGTTCAGGATATTTATTATGCTATTAGAGTCTCGAATAGTATGACCAAAAACGAGAAGTAAATGAAAATCAGGGACTTGAAGTGAACAAGCTAATAGGGTAAAAGATTTAAACAGAGATGAGGGTGAACACAGTTATGAAAGATGAGGACGTCCACGTACCCCAAAAAAGCTCGTGAACTGGAAGACGCGACTACAGGTGTATGGGTTAGCGGTCCAATTCTTCGGAAAGGTTTCTACCGAATCGGAAGGACGATACGTAAAGCCTGACACTTGGTGACGTATCCTAATGGACAAAATTCCCTGGCAGGCACCCAACGCAGACTTAGCTTGCTTTGGATTATTGGCTCTCCTTCCGCATTAAAGTTCTGCCGAACAAATAATTTGGTCATTTAATTTGACAGAGCGGTTGTGCCAAAAGTGATACATTGCCTAGCAACAAGCAAACTGGTTGTTACCAAACCTTTCCGAAAATGTAAGTATTACTTATCCTTGGACGAAGGACTTATATCGGATGCCATATTTTTCAAAAGCATTTGATAGGGTCCCAAATGTCTCGCTGCTACACAAACTCGATTCTTACGGCATTCAAGGGAGAATCCCTCATTGAATCAAGGCGCTCCTAACAGACGGATCATTCCGTGTGAGAATAGGCTCGACCCACTCCTCTCCGGCGCCGGTCTCCATTTTAGTTCCGCAAGGTTCCGTCCTGGGACCAGTGATGTTTCTGACCTTTTTCAACGACCTTCCAGATGTTCTTGCAAGTCCATGTCTACTCTTTGCGGACAACTTGAAATCCTGGATTTCCGATACCATTGTCCCCAAAATAAATGTAGACGCTGCCAATCAGTGGTCGTTGGACTGGCACCTTCCTCTAAATGACGATAAGTGTGTCCATATGTCGTTTGGAGGAGACTCAGCGAATGCCTTTGTTATGCATAACATCATGAGGATAGATGCCAAAAGGGATTTGATCATCTGGGTCTCCTCAAACTAGTCCTTCCCACTACACCATGAGAAATCGGCTCAAAAGGCATTCGCCATTTTACGGATGATCCGACGCACCTCCTCCCGTATTACTCGCATGGACTTCCAAATATTCTATGGGGCCTACGTCAGACCGCTCCTGGAATACGCCAACCAACTTGTCTACTCAGGACGTCACGTCATTGGGCGTGTCCAGCGAGCCGCTACGAGAATGGTTGCCGGCCTCAAATCCGTGGACTACGAAACGCGTCTCGCGATGCTTGATCTTTTTCCCCTGGAGTACCGTCGCCTCCGAGGGGACCTAATTCTTACCTGTTTGAACAAAGCTTAGGAAGCCGGTTTTTTACTGCTGACCCAGCAAACACACGGCAGGGACATAGCAAAAAAATTTTCGAGCTCAGACCACACACATTTATTAGACAAAATTTTTTCTCATTTCGGGTAGTAAGTGCGTGGAATGAACTTCCTCCGACGGTTGTCCACGCTCATTCTAGAACCCAGTTTGAAGCACTATTAGACATTTATTTATGCGAATCCTCGCGCTGGCAGCATACTGTCCCGCGCTGAGAACATAAAGAGCAGTGCTACACCCTTTTTTCACTTGCGCCTTTCAGGTGAACGACAGCCACTGACCGACGAGAACAAAAGCGACCTAGGAAACCTGGGCAATAGCCTCGATCCTGTGCATCAATCCGTGAATCCGTGGACATTGATTTATGGGAATCCTCGTGTTGGCAAGCATACTGCCCCGTGCTGGGAACATGGAGAGCAGTGCTACACCCTTTTTTCATTTGTGCCTTCCGGGTGAACGACAGCCGCTGATCGACGAGAACAAAACCGACCCGGGAAACTTGTGCAAAAGCCTCGATCCTGTGTATCAATCCGTGAATTCGTGGAACAGTTACCTTGAAGTGAGAATCACCCGACCAGTTGGCTTTCAAAGCCAGATACCAGAGAGATGCCAGGAAAAAAAGGAGAAAATCCTGAGACAACCCAGCTGTGGTAGCCGACCACTAAAGACAACCCGATATCCAGTTCCATATCGAGATTTCAGGCCACATGCTGCAGTGGAGGTTTAATAATCGCTGTTTGTTCAAGGTCACCAAATACCACTAATTCGAATGCAAATAAAGCATATAGAGTACACTGCAAGTTTCAAAGTTGGATGGTATGCTCACAATTCCCGGTGGTACGCATATTCCTTAATCCTGGATATTCCAGCCTATTCTTTCAACTATTATAACAAAGGGCTAAATTCTTTCACACAAATTCTCCCCGAATCTTGCACTTTATCGAGCATAATGTCCGAGGAACAACTGGCGTCTGGTAAAATGCTGGCGAAAAATGCAAGTAAGGCAATATTATCTAATCGTAAGAAAATGCACTAATTCGGAAGGCAACTGAACTTTTCAGAACGTGGTGTGAAACACTTTCCATGGCGTCCACTGAAAGGTCTTTCCAAAGATGACATACCTCCGAAGTGTTTTCTTTTTGTCAAGAAGATCTAGTGTGCAGCAGCTAGAATGTGTTGGGCAGTAGGAAAACAGCGGTTTGGGGTGCACATGCACACCACACCGCAGTTTTACCACTGTGTGCCGAGAAAAATATTTTTCCGGCATCTCCGCACCAGTCTCAAATTTTTCAGTCAAATGCGGGACTGTGCGGACTTACGTAACACAAGCAATATGGCGCACAACATATTAGTGGGTTTTGCCAGCGCATTGTAATAAAACACATAACCGCACATAACCATAACCATATTCATATACACTGGTTTGCATTCGTATTCCTATAGAACAACTGTAGAATGAACCCTAAGCTTTGGTCGTGGTCCTGGCCTCTCCCGTTCAAGTAGAGTTATCGCGCTTGCGCCCTAGCAACAAAATGGTGGGAAGGTGGGTATTTTTTGATAATTCCATCATTTAAGAACAACAGAGTCAACTTATCAAGTAAAGGTGTTTGTGTCATGCATCGTATAATCCCAATAACTATCAATTCAAAAACGTACTAGTTTCAGCTCCAGTGCGCTGTTAGCTAAAGGTTGTTGAGGGACAGTTCATTTCACGGCAACGTGAAATGGAAGCCCATACAGCTCAGCCTAATGCTGTCGATTCTTTGTTACTTCCTGGATTGTGTGTCACTGGGTTTTATAGTTGTAACCGCAATTTTATATTTCCACAGAACAGAGGTGTTGGTGTCCCTTATCGCATCCGATTTGTCTCTGGTGATGTTGATCATCTCAAATAGGATACTACCACTATTTACTGTCATGTGAGACCTAATTTCGCATTTAAGTTCAGTATTTTACAGTCACTGATCTAGCACGCTGACATATGGAGTCAAACTTATTGACACGAAACAAGGTTAAATTAGTAAACACATAGTGAGTGATACTGAATAAAGACCAGGAATTGGCCGCAGTTTGTCCGGTTACTATCCACTGGCTCTACTGGAGGGTTTTGAATTGGTAGAATGAACGTAAACCTGTATACAAAACGCAAGCGAGATTAGCAGGCCAGGGTAGCAGCGGAGCGAATATTTAATCATGAAGAGTTTCTGATGGCTCTCGCTTATTTGAAACTCGTCATCACATTATTTGTATCTACAGTCAGAGACATGTACACGGGCAACAGGATTTCAGGCTGCAATTGTTAATCTTCTGCGAAGTTGAGCGGAATGCCTAAGCTACGACAGCCTTGCGGTACATAACCGTCTGGGTTTCCACAAATCATAAACCCATATCAAAGCAAGCTGTCTTGGCCCACTCTTGATCGGATGAGGACTGCGCCTACAATATTCACCTACGTTTGCACCTACCTGGTGGACTCTCCTGCGAAATTTTTCACACAGCGGACGCTCCTTGTTATCACACCACTAGATTGAGAACGATTATTTTCCAGGACTGGTAGCATGCTGTTCAAAAGAGTGCTAGCATATGGGGGTAAAGAACCTGATTCTGTACTATTAGTTCTTAATGTAAGCTGAAACTTGCATATCTCCCTAACCTTTAGGTTTCCAACCAAATTATCCATTTGCTTGTGCCATCTTTCCAAACTTGGTAATAGTAGGTTCGACGCATGAGATGGAGATGTCGCTTGCTCTGATAAGCCGTATTCGGCCAGCCACTCCTCATGAACTGGGAATCAAGCCAAATCATGTGCATGTGAATGATTAACCCAATTAATGCAAACAAGTGGTCTCTAACTACCGAAACTAGACGACGTATGTCAGCCACGTGAATTGGCAGAAAACGTACGCGCAGGTGCCATCCGATGTGTAAGGTCATTTGCAGTACACACTACTTGTTCTTACCAGCTTGTGTTTTAGTCCGTGTCGTTCGATTTCGTGGCATTTAAGCCTTTGAGTTTGTGGGACAATGAGTCTCAAGATCTGCCTGAACACCTAGTTCATTATAAAGTAAACCGCCTAATGGGCGAAGCTCTCTCCTTTCCAGTTATCTTGTCGGTCATACTGGTAAATGGTATGCAGTTACCAATTACGCATGTACCAGAAGAGCTTCGGAATAACCTATTCTGGGCCATTGACAAGGAACATTTTTTTGAAGTATCCGTTTGCGGCTATCAGTTACGCGTCCAAAATAAACCAATCATCACTGCGCTGAATGACCCACCTGCAAATTCTGTAAGACCGTTTAGCGCTTGAATACGAAACAGGATAAGAGTGAGTTTCTCACAGGACATCAAAGTCATGCGGAAGTTTACATAGTTGTTATCTAGTGAGTAGTTACTTGTCCAAGTTATCAAGCGGGCCATGGGCGGAAAAGGTGTCAACCGAGGCTAACGGTAGTCATAAAGAAAAACAAGGACACATTTATGGAACATACTTGCTTCTTAACAGCTTGATGTGATCAAGATAGCACAGCATTTTTACACCAAAAGACTGCTTTTGTGGCACGCGTTTTTGATGGCAATTCATTTAGTACGAGCGCACTTCACAGTGCTGCTCAACTTCTGTCCACAAAAAAAGGCGTAAAATGCTTGCTTTAGGCAGTATCATATATATCCAATTGGTAAGTTTGTTACCGTACACGGATAAAGGTGTGCAACCTGTGCCAGTATATCTAAAGTGAGGTTATATGATGGAACTCCTCGACGTGTTTGGTACCATAGCATCAACATTGAGGACGTCGGGAGAATACCAACACAAGACTATATTTTGCGTGCAAGCAATATAGAAGTGTCTAAAACGGTCCCGGCTAAATTTCATAAAATATACAGGATAAAATATCTTGAGGATTCGAAAGAACCAGCTACTACCTCCCGGAAAAATGGAAATAGACAACCACTGATTAACAAATGTCGAAATTTGAGACGACATCCGTAGACAACTCGGGTAATCGGTACTTGCTTGAGCTCAGCATCCTACTGCTTTACCCAGGATCGTGGTAGCTTTTACTGTAGCAGGAAACTACATTCTTTTCATTCACCAAGAACTCGGCCCTGGTTAAAGGAAAGACTGTCAAAAAACTTGCTGACTGGTTGGTTGCTCTTCAGGTGGTAAGTCGTCATCATCAAAGAGTTAGCATGCCGATGAAGTTGAAAGTCTTTCGGATAGTCGGTAGGGCGTGTGCTATCCTGCATCCAATAGTGCACTAAACTTACTGTGACAAATTTCACGGCTTCGCCTCTGTCTGGCTAAGTGCCGGCTGAGACAAAAGATATTTATTCCTCCTCAGTAAACTTAAAATGGCTAGTTAAGTTATGAAAGGCAATGAAAATTAATTTTGCTCTCAAAGAAAACTTGAAGTGCGTCTCAACAACATATTAACAAAACTATTACCTGTTACGTATATCTTAGGGTTATGAAGGAGTTCCCATGTTCGAAAGGCACTTTTGAAAAATCTTAGGGTGAGCACACAGGAAATACAAAAAATGGCATATGATCTCAGCCTCACGCCGGTCAGTGAAAAGTGCCTAGTGTGGTTACAGAATGGTTGGCTTTGCCAATTTTCCTGCTTTGCTTTGCTGAAATTGGTTAAAAATGCAGTTAAAATGTTAATGCACAAATTACGCAACCGGGTCAAGTTACTCTAAGGGAGCCTCCAATGGATCCTCAGAAATGGTGATAGATGTTTTACAATTTCAGGTTAACCAACCTTCACACGGTGACAAATTTTGGGTGAAAACGCAGGGAAAATTTTTTAATTCATACTATCGGCTATTAATGGCCACTAAACTACTTCCAAGGATGGAATGGAGTGTGATAACAAACGCTGGACACTAAATGTCAATGGCTTCTATGGTGCTGAGCGCCAAGAAATGTTTTACGCAATTCAGGACGATAAAGGATCAAGATATACAAATGCGGCCTTGCTTTGGAAGTGACAAAACATCCTCTAGGAGGAACCCAGTCGCCAAAATAGACCAAGGTGGGGCGAATGGAGTATAAACAAGATTTAGGAATGAGAAGCATGAGGCGCCTCACGTTGCTGGGTGAATCGTGGAGTAGCATATGTTCCCAGTTTGTATATAAGCAAGTTGAAGAACAGCAGATCATTCCATAATGCTTTTTCATTTGAACGAAAGTTTGAAAATGTATTTGAGGACATTGCGTCCCTCGAAATCTGTGCAAATAAATTCAAATTTTTGCAACCAATTGGTTCTTGTTTTATAGTGGGCAATTCCTCACGTAGATGTAGCTTTTTGAGAAGACTGTGCCTTTTCTCGATTAGTGGCTATAATTAAAAAACTCATCATTCTTATACATCAATCTTCTTGTGATATTTTATGGTGGTAAACACAGAGCGAGTTTCAAAGATAAAGGCAAAATTCTGGGACCTTGAGTAAAAATATGAAGAAGTAAACTAGTGACTGTGCTGAGTCTACATTTAATTTAACCGAGTTGAAAAACAATGCTTGTGAGCTTTGTTTTGATATAACGGTCAGGAAGAAAATGACCGTTTGAATACCTATCAAAAAGAAAATTCTGAAAAGTTTTGAGCTTTTTAAAGCATACGGAATCTTGTGAATTTCATTTTTAATACGATTTTTGGTGTAGTATCTGGCAGTGAGCTTGAACAATCGGTGGTTATTTCGTCCTTGTCTATATCGTAGCACTGAAAAGGTATTCTTATTGAGTCACACATTTAGTGGTATGGGGTAAAGCTGCGAAGAATAATGAACGTTTTTTGCGGCCAAGTGCATTCTTATCGACGTGGTCGAATTCATACTCCGCAGAGTCCATTTTTGTTGATCTTTTCTGGGTACCTTTCTCGAAGCCTGGTTTATCCCATAGTAAGGTGCTCGTCTATAAATATTTGGCTAACAAAAGAAACGCATTAATTACTTTCAAAGGAAGCCGAGAGAAGAAAACCGGAATTCAAAAGGATTGTAGAACTTTTGAGTTATCAGTGCTTTCTAGCAGATAGCCACTGTGTTAAGATCTCTTAAAAGCTCAGTGTCAGTAACATCTAGTGGAAAACGAGGCGAATTTTGAAGGGTAATTTTCACATTATTAAATTATGGAAAAGCTATAAATTCATTGAATAAACCCTCTTTTTTTGAGAGTAAGTAACGCTAGAGTTGGATTTAATATTTCCAGACTACTTTATTTAGCTGCGTATTAGAGGCTTGCAGAGGAACGGTAAGGATTGAACATTCCTTGTGCATTTGACAACAAATGAATTTCTGTCAGAGTTAGAAATTAGCATGAGTTGTTAGGTGGAGCCTTGTACCGACGGAGCATAAGGTAAGGTATGAGGAATTGTGGCTAAACTCTGCAGCGAGAACCCGAGAAATCCTTGTAGTGGTAATGGTGCCGGAGCTTAAGCACGGCAGCTGAGTTATTCTGCTCTGGATGTGACTCGAGTGGAAATATTGCATGCAAAATTTAAAAGGTGTGAAGAGGCAAGGATAGGAGGCTGTTACTCTCAACATTTTGCACCAAGATTCGCTAAGAGACCAAATTATCATATTCTCTAGGCACCAGGAAGCAGAAAATGGCCATACACAAAGTAGTTAAAAGGAGGGGTGTCTCCATGACTCGTCCACGCTCGTGACTTTTCAAGTGTAAAAATGAAAAATATAAAAAAGTAAACTGTCTCGAAGGATGAGAGCCTTTCTAGTGACTTGACGAAAAAAATGGGTCGATAGTTCATCCGATTAATTTTGTATTGGCTTCACCAAACAAAAAAGGTGTTTCCACCAGATTGTTTTAACCGACGAGGGGGCAGTGAAGTTGCTTTCGTTCAGGTGTAACAGAAACGACATTAGTTTGTGCGGCAGATAAGAATGTCGAAACAGTGCATCAGGATTAGAATCAAAGATCCAGGAAGGTCCTTAAGAGTAGCAATTATGTCGGTGCTCACGCATGCAACGCGGCTACTCGCTGAACCACCGTCTCAAAAATTCACAACATGTTGGTGATTAATAAGCATTTTTTCGGAGTAACTCAGATGCGCCGATGAGACTAACGTTGAATTTGAGCGAAGTAATCTGTTAGGAGGCCAGCGGCATCGATGATCTTAGTTGCACGATAAAAATATTTACAAACAAGGCCTCTCTAAACGCTTGGGCTACTAGTGGCAGTGTCCCAGGTCGCGCCGGTAGCCGTGTCATAAAAGAGAACTAGCTCCTTCCGTTGTAGTGTACTTGCAAAATATGTTAAACTAAGGGAGTTACTGGCGCAGTTATATAATCAATAGGGCTTTCTTTCTTTTAGAGGACTAGTAATATTACTTGCTAAGGCTTCCAAGATCCGAGTAGTTTCGTAACGAGAACAGACATGATGTGACTGGTTGCTTATTTGATACCTAATGTGACAGGAGATTGTGGTTCAGTAAGAAAGCAGCTCTCTTGCTCTAGTAGACAGATCCGTGAAAAAAGACCATGAGTAAAAAATTCTTCTGATCAGATCACACCTAGTTGTGGGTTTTCCAGTGCACACGTAGTAATAAATCCCGGTGGTGGACCCGGCAGTCCTGCCTGCATCAGCATGTTCCTAACTTATCCAGACGGAACGCAATATTCGTAAGGTTGCTGAAAAATCACCTGCAACCGGTCAAATCCCATCAACGAGGAGCAGTCCTCAAATTTCCATCGATATTATGTTTCACCTAAACTGAATTTGAACACTGTTCGCGAAATACAGCCAGTTGCAACCGAATTTGGCTACAGTGAAACTCAAATGAGCCTTATACACAGACATGGTCGAAAAAAATGGGTCGATAGTTCATCCGATTAATTTTGTATTGGCTTCACCAAACAAAAAAGGTGTTTCCACCAGATTGTTTTAACCGACGAGGGGGCAGTGAAGTTGCTTTCGTTCAGGTGTAACAGAAACGACATTAGTTTGTGCGGCAGATAAGAATGTCGAAACAGTGCATCAGGATTAGAATCAAAGATCCAGGAAGGTCCTTAAGAGTAGCAATTATGTCGGTGCTCACGCATGCAACGCGGCTACTCGCTGAACCACCGTCTCAAAAATTCACAACATGTTGGTGATTAATAAGCATTTTTTCGGAGTAACTCAGATGCGCCGATGAGACTAACGTTGAATTTGAGCGAAGTAATCTGTTAGGAGGCCAGCGGCATCGATGATCTTAGTTGCACGATAAAAATATTTACAAACAAGGCCTCTCTAAACGCTTGGGCTACTAGTGGCAGTGTCCCAGGTCGCGCCGGTAGCCGTGTCATAAAAGAGAACTAGCTCCTTCCGTTGTAGTGTACTTGCAAAATATGTTAAACTAAGGGAGTTACTGGCGCAGTTATATAATCAATAGGGCTTTCTTTCTTTTAGAGGACTAGTAATATTACTTGCTAAGGCTTCCAAGATCCGAGTAGTTTCGTAACGAGAACAGACATGATGTGACTGCTTGCTTATTTGATACCTAATGTGACAGGAGATTGTGGTTCAGTAAGAAAGCAGCTCTCTTGCTCTAGTAGACAGATCCGTGAAAAAAGACCATGAGTAAAAAATTCTTCTGATCAGATCACACCTAGTTGTGGGTTTTCCAGTGCACACGTAGTAATAAATCCCGGTGGTGGACCCGGCAGTCCTGCCTGCATCAGCATGTTCCTAAATTATCCAGACGGAACGCAATATTCGTAAGGTTGCTGAAAAATCACCTGCAACCGGTCAAATCCCATCAACGAGGAGCAGTCCTCAAATTTCCATCGATATTATGTTTCACCTAAACTGAATTTGAACACTGTTCGCGAAATACAGCCAGTTGCAACCGAATTTGGCTACAGTGAAACTCAAATGAGCCTTATACACAGACATGGTTAAGGAATATCGTAAAACAGCATTCATTCGTTATTCTGCTTTGTCTTCCGTCCGAACAAACTTAGTCTGCTTTTCGTAGTAGGCATAAGCCGTTAAAACCGAGCGGACCAAAAATGAAAAGCGACAAAGAACAAACAGACGCTGTACTGGACAAGATGATCCCAAAAAACAAACCAACTAACTATGATGAACGAACCTGCGACTTAAAGGCTGATCCATAAGTATTTGTCAAAAGCAATGCATGAAGGTAAATTAGCAGCAATTCACAATCAACCGCCCATCTACCCACGACCAAATGTTTTTCGAGTGTTGTCATGCACGGGTAAATTATCAGTAAGAAAAAGCCAAATGGAATATAAGACGGATCCGAAACAGCCGTACACAAACAAGAGCAACCGCCTTCCCACTACGAACAAGCGACAACTATAAAACTTTCCCCGTGTCAACTATTTCTGAGTAGTCTTTGTAACTTTCTAGGGGGGGATGTAATATTTGACAGCCACTCAAGTGCATGAAAAAGCGGGTGAACTCGTCGAACAAATGGATCAGTACCTTGTTAATCAGATATGGTCATTTAAGGGACGCTCACAGATTTCCTCCAGGTCTGCGCAACGTGTGGTCCATAAAAACAATTTAGTTGAGTTAACTACCTTATCCATCCGAAGAGCACCTTGATTTCGCATTTACAACATTCGCAAATGGACTTCTTCGTGGCGGAATTCCCATTAAAAACAAAGTACAAAGTTGATAGTCTGCAAGTAACATTCTTAGGAGGATTGCAACCAAAAAATAACAAAAGCAGTTTTATTTAATCCTGCTTTCAAAGACACATAAGTGAACAGCATAAGAAATGAAACGTGGAAAAGAGCAAGCAGTAAGGAAAAAACTGAATGTGTTTGATGTCTATCAGTCTCAGCAAAAAGCGATTTCTGGAGGACTTGTGGCTTCCATAGGACGAATCTTTATTAGGCACACTCAAATCAAGCCTCCGTGCTGTCAAGGTCCAACAGCTTGGCGCACATGCAATGTGTTTTGGAAACCGTAGTCATATTTCTTCCCCATAGCACATAAACACAGATAAAAAACTGCACATACGTCTCAGGTCGACGGAATCAACTGGAAACCCTGTAAAGACATTTGTTTCTATTTTTATCGGAAGAAGACTGAGAACCCGGGCAGTTGAACCGTGGTTTCCCTCCTTTTTACCAGAAGCTGGTGTCTAAATCAACGTTATGAGACAGCTAAAAGGATTTCCGTCTTATGGTAGTACGTGTATTGGCCACACCTTCTCGGATTCCCTTAGGAGGTCAGTGAGTCAAAGCAATTATCCAGAAAATTTCATCGTCCCTGTAGGTGGCACTGATTTCATTATATCTAATAAACTTCACGTGTTTTATCTGTGGAAAATCGTCCAAGTCATCCTACTGATTGGAGTATAGATGAACAATGAAGAACAGGGGATTCCATACATGGGGAGTATCCTATTGCCCAAATTTCAGTGGTATAGGAAAGATGGAGAGCCAACTTTCTTAAGAAAGCGCGTCCAGCTCTCTGACACTTCCCCTGTCAACAGAATCTTTTAACATGGTGACCACTACTGATCGGTGTTCCTGTAGATAGCATTAATTTGTGCTACTTGACATGTTCCATCATTCCCTTCCAACAAATTTACTGCTTTCACATGAATGAAATTTAGAGTTCCACGTTCACTTAGCCTGTTATATTATTCATAATCAGCTTCTTCCATGGATTCCAGAAGTTCTCGCGACGAACTAATGCGGACAAGCTTCTATCGAAATATATTGTTACCACTAGCCTGAAAGATTGTTTACAAAAATGCTGTTTTTTCAACCACAATTTCTTATTGTAAGTGAAGCAAATCTACACTGCAAAGCCAAGGATCACTGTTCCTACTTACTGAGAATCATTATCCGCGACTGTCTCACGAAATTCCGGAGTTTTCAACTCAATACTTCTGGTCAGTAGTTGGCTACCTAACTGTTTATTCGCGATCGGTGTGGTTGCCTCGCATTTAGGTAGGATGCAGTGTCCGACTGCTAACTGGCTTCTCGAGTGAATGCCTCTCAAATGTGGAAGCCAGTCAAAAAATGGCCACGTGATTTAGATTCTGTGATCGAAGAATGATAAGTACCATACTTTGTCCTAATGCGAATTAATCACACTTTTAACTAGCCGCTGGTGGCCCAACGATTAGCTATTAAACTGCAGTCCAGGAGGTTGTGCGTTCGAGACTCTGGAATTTCTTCACTTACGCACCATTAAGCATGAAACAGCTTATAATGATTTTCTTCCTTGCAGCACAGACTGATTTGAATTGCAGAAAGAAATATTTATTGAAAATTCAAAAATTTCCGCACAATACGGACGAGCGTTTTTGCGTTTCGGGCACCATGATAAGTAGTATTCTTTATCTTCTTGGGTGGCTTCCATTTGTAAGCCCCAAGGAGTGGACGAGAAGATTTCTCCTCATAACAACCAGGTGAGGTCATGACCGGTAGATGGATATCATAAATCCTAAAGTAAACTTCCTTAGTTCAGCTGACAGTCGACGAAATAGCCAACCCTTGAAGTATTAGCCATACAATGCTGACCTTCAACTACAAAGATATGTTTGAAATGTGAGTCGTGTCCAAGGGAAACGTTTTTGACAGAGTGCCATAGCATAATTGCTCGTCAGCAATGAAGGTCTTTCATACGCAGATTCCATGATCGGTATGATCGTTGATTAGCACGACGCGAAAAATCCACTAAATCCATAAAAGAGTAGTTTATCCGTTTAACTGGACCATCACAATTGTTGCTCCGTCGGATCAACGAGTTATCCTCCATCTTCGAAAAGTTCCGAATGCTTTAGCGTGATTTCAGGGACCACACATAAGGGGTCCATTCATCAATACAGGCCCTATTCGATCCGACGATAGACGTATAAAGACATATCTAATCAACATCTGGGAAACCAGATTAGTGAGGGTGCTCTAAGGTAATTGAGAACTTTTCCACAAAACAAACTCTCAGGAAGGTTAGTAAGTAAACAGCATGAACACGCCACATGTTTGGTTTGGCCTAACTAGTAAAACTCAGATTCTAAAAGCCAAGCCTATTTGCAGCTATTTGTATGTGCAAATGTATCTTGCATTGGTCTGGTAGTATTTCGATTCAGTTGCTGAAATAGTAGCCAGTAGTATGGTGTTGTGTTGTGCGGTGGCCGAGCTATTGGGTTACGCCTGCACTGAGCCTGCCAGACCACGCGATAGGGAGAAGACAGAGAACTGGGGACACGGCTGTATTGCTAGGACAAAACATACAGAGCGTCTGCGTAAATGTATAGAATGACTAATTGGCCAAATATGCTCGTTCATTTGTTCGCTCCGGACAGCCCAATGGGGTTCCGTCGTGAACTTTCTCAGGGCCACTACGCTAACCGTGTGTTGCTAGGCCGTTTGGTGTGAACCCCCAACTCACCTACTTTCCGGACGCGTCGTAGCGATGGTGATCTTGGCAATGCGTCACTCTGTGCACATGTACTTTTTCTTCTGTCTGGGCTCGCCCTGACATATGGTAACCTGAATTAACATAGAAAACCAGCTTCACTGTCAGCAATACGTCACGCTACTGTTGGCCATTTTGGTAAATGGGCTATGAGGGCTGCTTGAGTGATGCGATTCACGTAAGTATAACTTTTACTGACCCACTTATAGGTGAAGCGCAAAGGTAAAATCAAAGGTCGTAAGCGTTTTGGAAACGTTAGAAAATTTCGCCAGCTTTTTCAATACCATAAGGTTGCGAGAAGATTTAATGACCTTGATTTGCCTTATATCTTTTTTTCTAAACTGGTAACTCCGTCGGCTGGGCGACATGGCCGTCGTATTATTCTTAATATGCGGCGACAATTAAATTCTGATTTTCCCAGCTTATTCGTTGCACGGATTGATGCTTCAAGGATCGCAGTGGATGTATGGCTGCTAGTACACTTATTGAAAAGGCCACTCTCTTCCGGAAAGAAAATTTTGTGTCAGGGAGCTTTCGAACGCACATCAAGCTGTGTGAACTGAGCCCAAAATCTATTGTTCTTATCGCCCAAATGTTCAAGACATAGTTACGTTCTGAGATTACTGGCCAGTCTGTCACCGACCATTTGTAAAGGTCATCAAATCTACTGTCGCTGCAAGCCCTCGACTTTAGATTGCTTTAATGAGGAGAGCTTACTGTATGCCCAAAGTAAGTCCCAGAATTTAGAATCGATGTCCACATGTATTTTAGACGCTTTGAACCAGAAAATAATGACAGAGAAATGAAGTGTGCATCGATTCCCCATTTATATGATAGACTTCTGGCTTTAACTTACTGAGGAATATTACCCCAAGAAAATTGTTAGTTGTAGACATTGACCAGAAAAAAACATTCTAGTCCCTTTTTATTTGTGGTCAGGTCACCCGTCAAAGTTTGTACAATCTCTTTAGCGGAGACTTTGCTCTTCGCAGGGTGAACAGCAATTGCTGATAGCCTACATACCAATCTTGTTGTTTTCGTCAAGGCTACCAATCGTAATCCCCTTGGTCTCTAACATACTGTTGAATGGGGTCAGCCAAACAAACGCCTGTCGCCCTAGGAATAAATATCAACCAAGCAATAGTTACACTCTAAAGTAGTCAGCTTTCCGGCTTGATAACGATTTTTTCGTATTCTCACACTGTATGATCTCTTTCACATTATGCGAGTTCTTATTATTGTATGCTCTACTCTACTTTTTGTGTTGAAGCTGATGTCGAACTGTCTGGATTTATTTTGCATTTTGATATAGAGACTTCGTTTACGACAATTCACCAATTTGGCTATTTACATCAATTTTTTTAAGTTGATATTCTGACATGCTTCGGGATATCTTTGAAGGGGATTTTTCACGCTTTAATTATGTACGGTGAACATTTTATTGGTTTAATCACGGTGATGAGGGCCGTGGTTCGTTTAGTGTTTGGTATATGATGTTTCTGATTTGTTTGTTCCCGTTGCCCATTCCCAAATTACCTGGTGACGAGGATAACTTTTTTGAATATCGCTTCAAACTTCTTGGGTCCACACAACAAATCCTAAAAACATGTTAATTAATGTGTGAAATTTACGGTCACATCACTGTCATCAAAACATTTCTCATTCTTATCCTGCTTAATTGTTCTGCTGAGTCCACACCGAAGGGGGGATAGTACTGAACTCGAGTTTCGCAGTGCATAATCTCGGTTGTGAACTACGGGCATCTGACGTAACGAACAAGCCTCTGCCCACTACTCAAAAAGCACACCGTGGACGCAGCTGAACTAGCATCTTTGAACAGCCAAACGTGTTCCTGCATTCTTCGTCTTCGATATCCGCGATGCCTCAAACTACGCCCCAACAACTGTTCTGGTTGTCTTTGGGCTGACCCAACCGCCAGGACTACCCATTCAGGTTATCCTTCGAGTGCTTGAGACCTGCATCTTACGACCAATCAGAAACTGTACAGCAATCCTGTGGATGGAATGTCATGAATCAGGAAAACAGTGTTTTTTTACACACATGTTGTACCAGGCCATACATTTAGGAAAAAAGGTGATAACGGTCCTTACTTGATTGAGACAAACGTAAAGATGAGTTTTTTCCCCGCTTGGTTGATCTATGAAGAGCACAGCAGACGAAAATTACTTGTGGAGACAGTCTAACCCATGTAGTCTATTTGAATACACAGCAGTCTGTCCTCCTCTGCAAAGTTAATGCTTTTTGTGTTTTTTTCCACTCAATTTTCTCTTCCCTCAAAATCCCGGGAAATTTTATGCTATACAAAGTGCCTGGGTCCTTATCTATCACTCGATACGCGAAATTAGCCGCAACAATATTTGATTGTCTCTAGAACCAATAGTAGACTTCGCTGTAGGCCGTGTTCTCCAATTCACACAATCAATTGGTCCAGTACGTGGAACGTACACGACCGTCGGCTGTCGGTGTAAATTTCAAATAAGGTTACTTATGGAATTTTCGAGGTTGGACAAATCGGTAGCCAGTCCCACCTAAAGTTGCTGATGATATATAGGTTCATTTCTGAAACTTATCTGTAAGCTGTCACGGAGAAGGCACCGTTCGTTTTGAAAAATGGCTTATTTATTCTTCAGGAAATGTGTTTGATGGCGAAAAGTGCCGCAGAGTGTTTGGTGTGTTGTGTTGTCGAAAACGATTAACACCACCGTTAGTAGACGACGAAAAACCGACGCTACTTCGGCCACTTTTGCGGTGTACCAACAGTACAAACAAAACTGAGTTCATGAAAACTGTGGTGTTCTTACCTACGTGTTTTCCTGATTTACTTTGAGCCTACAAGGAAAAAAGACTAAAGCTTTTCTATAGGGGAAAATATCGGTAGCTCAGGTAGCGTAGATGGTCGTTGGCTTGTTTGCTGAGCTAAGCAATCGAGGTGACATCCTGACATCAACCACATCAAGTCAACCACTAACCCGCCGCTACGCACTACTACGCTCCCCAATAACGCACTGATGATGTCACCTCGATTTATGATGAAACGTTTGCAATTGAATTGCCCACCTCAGCGAACAAGCCAACATCTAAAGCTGAACTTAATACGGACGGAAACTCGTGAGCTGCGCTTACCGGATGAACCTCAGAAAGGGTGAAACCGGTCGTGGGCTGTTGAGGAGTTTTCAGCAAACTTGTGAGTAGTGTGTTACTCCCGGAAGAAAAATAATTCTATTTGCACTACATCAAACGATGAGATAACACAACTGCAACAAAATATGACAGTTATTTGGTCGTTTGTCAGCTAATATGCGCCTTCTCACTGAGGAGGCTTCTATTATCCCCTAATCCTCGTCCTTTTTTTGAATGCGGCCATTTTGCCCGATATCATACGAACAGCAAAACTGGAGTGAGGAAGGATTTTGAAGACACAGTACAAATGTGGTCATCAAACAGGCAAGTTGTTTGGAAGCATCTCTCGGTTGAGTGCTCTGAGCCTCATGAATCACAGAGGTGGCTGTGAACGGTCTCGGATAAAGTGTCAGAGGTCACAGTCATTTCCCGTTTTACGTGTTGAACATTAGCGCGCCGTTTTACTCATTGTCGTTTTTCTCAGTCTAACAGGTTAAACGCTCCGGAGCGTACGGCTTCAGATGGACCACTCGCAGTCAATAATCCTTAGGTGGGGACACGTCTGGCTATTCACGAGGCCGTCTTTACGAATTAGAAGTGACTCATTTGTTTCTAGTCCATGTTGCGCCCCAGGCATGGATATCTATTTTGTCATCTTGGGGCCCGATACCGGCTTTTGGGCAGTTCTACACTGTGCGCCGCTTTCTTCCTTCATAGTCACTGGACGAATGCACTTGTAAAACGGTCACCCTGTATCTTCTGTTTTGAACATTCAGTAAAAGAGATTAAATGCACCAGATAGCCATGTAACTTTATCAGAAACAGTAGTTTTTCGTCTCCTTTTAGTCTACATATTTGAACCATGCACAACACTAGATTCGGTAATTACGTTTTTTGGTAAAATAAACGGGCAAAATCTGTGAATCTTAAAGTAACCTTCGAGGCTTTTGAAAGCTTGGCTCAAATGTTGTGTTGACTCAAACGTCTTCTTACACAGAATAAACTTCCAGAAATCTTAAAACCGTAATACCAAAAGGAAGTTAGCCAGGTAGGAGCACATTTACGTTTGAATAACAAAGTGCTTCGCCATGTTCGCCTTTAGAGTTACCCGGGAGTCATTTACGACTAGGCAGGCAAACAATTGAAGGCGCATTCAACGAGCAAGATTTCTCTACCTGTCGATGTAAAGAAGCCCATTAGTATCCGAGTCTTTTTATATGAACCCATAATACTACTTTCACAACATGCTGAGGAGGGATAACAACCCTTTAACCTTCAGTATCTGTTGAGCCGCTCACAAAGGTAGATACAGTGTCAGCTACGCGTGACTTGTCGCGTAAATTTGTGATAATGCGGATGCAGACGATGGATCGAATGCATTAAACCGCGTGACTCACAGATGAAACTAGAAGCTAAATGCAGAAAAATATGATTAGCGCTCCCTGCTGATATATATATATATATA
>NW_008751738.1:946946-1000485 GCF_000715545.1 Opisthorchis viverrini
GTGTAATGGCAAACTTTCAGTTTTGACGATAGATTTTTTGTACTGGAAAGTTATGTCTTATTAGTAACGATAAGTACGCAAAGATAATCCAAAGTAATATAGACACAATCTCATAAAATGCTCTTCTATCAAGCCAAAAAATAATCCCTTAGGGCGATGGTGACGCCATAGCGCCAGGTCAAACAAACTACTGTATCGCATGTGAGGTGTATTGGTTCACGATTTCTCATTCCGGTATCTACAATAAGGACCGGATTTGACTCTTAGTCGTCAAACGACAAGCTTCGTACGATGAAGAATTATGCAAACGATATACCGCTTAGTATTGATTGTTGACAACGAAGGGACACGCATGCGCCTACGGGCTTGGTTCTTTAAAATGCGAAAAGACTGGAAACAGGTTATTTGTATGGAAGGTGCGCGCTCGTCAAATTTCCATGTAATTATTAATGAGTTTATTGGAAGTGAGGAGGTTCAAATTCACCAACTGTCTGCAAGATCATTAATTCCGAAGTTGGGTTTTACGTCGTCTCAAGTAAAAGCGTTGTTGATAGGTCGTCAACAGGAATGAGCACTCCATTAGTGTGCAAGGCTGATAAGTATACATGCATATAGCAAGTGAAAAAAAGTGAAAACCTTGCTTACTTATTATCTAGTTCTCACGTGTAAACTAAATTATGTAGGTTTTTCAAGAGCTCCTGGAAGATCAAGTAAAAAGGTCACCAGGGTTAATTTCAACTTTCATCTGAGATTGTATCGGAAAAGGGACTAGCACTGCCCAATAAAATGCAGCTTAGGTTCCCCATGGATGACGAATCTGAATAAAAACCCTGAATTCCATGGAGAAAATAAACTATCCACTAAAAAGCGCTTGTTCACCAACCTTGTTAAGGCTGATATCTTGACACGGATACTTTTGGTTTTGAGTTGATTGTGAATACCAGAGAAGGGACATTACCGACTGCCAGAGTTGACAAATATCCTCAGCACTTTCCCCTAATGATCATGTTTCGTTTCGTCACATACAATAGGTTGATTACGTGCGTTAAAACGCTAAATCTCACTTTTGTTTTAGCTCATTTTATCCAATCAAATTTGATTCATTCGGGGTTTATGATAGTATTGTTTAAATTCCGTTTTTATCAGCTTTGAATCCGTATTGGAGGAGAGATATAAGTTTCTTTTATGGCGTCATCTCCTTCCTATTCTAACCCAAAGTTTTAATAAAATCAGCAAGACAATGCATCGTCGTGACGACTTAAACAAAACATACGAATAGCGCTGTATTCTGTATGGGCGAACAAGCTACCTTGCGCTTTGCTGACGTGCAGACGTACTATAGGGGAGGTTTGGTCGATAGGAGTAGTGTTGGATTTAGAAGGATGTCTTTTTGAAATGCACCAGAAGGGATTCACATTGACTAACACTGGAATCACCAAAGGCAAGTACTGGCAAGAAGGTCCGGATATACCAATAAAAGTTTGTGTGATTTTTACTTTTTTTTCAATCTGAGGATTTGATTGAGTCTTTAGGGGGCGGAAAAATTTCTTCGTATTCCCCACAGTACGACTTGTTTTCTGACAATGCTCTTAAGAAAAGGCAGCTTGTTTGCCCACAAAATCCACTGAACTTTGATTTGTGGGAACAGGATTACACCGGATTTGTTGCCAAAGAACACTTTTTGAGTTGAAAGTAAAATGGACGTGGTGCATCAGATTACCTAAATTAGAGTGGCATATAGTCCTGCCAGACAAGGCTACATGGAACGGATCACCATGTTGCACTCCGGTAGAAGGCTTCCATTCTACTATACACTCCTTTCTCCCCCATATTTCCCAGCATTTCACACAGCTAACCATATGAAAGCCAATTTCATCTGTTGAACGGATTGTCCTGCTTGATGAGCTGGTATTTCTTCATTCTACATGAGTCGAGGAGTGCTAGGTATCAAGGATTTGTCATATGACTGGAATCCCCACAGACTTTTGGTAGAGAATTTCGAAAGGTGAATTTATAGGCGTCGAATATTCTCCTTTCATACGATATGGATCATGTGGACATAAAATGTCCCTTCTTCTGTTCATGGCGTTCGACATACATTTTTATAAAATCAGCAGATCAAGGTCCTGGTGACTCTAGCCTGCTCCTTGGTCATCTGGAGAAACAAAATACAATGTCTCCATAAAGGAAACTGCTCATTAGGTTGCTGAAAACTCTTCGACAGCCCACGACCTGTTTCGCCCTTCTTGGGGCTCATCAGGCAGGCGCACTCCCCGAGTTTCTGTCAAACTTATGTTCTACTTGAATCCAAACTGGACTGCTTTCGAGAAATACCTTCATTTTCAGATCAAGTTGGTTCTCGCGAGAGACTCCATTGAATCTCTCGTTCATGATATTCTACAACTGAATGTGTTGCACAATGGCCCCCTCATGTTTCAGTTGGCACGATATTCGAGATATCGCAATATATTTTCATAAAGGAAACTACTCACAAGGTTGCTGAAAACCCCTCGACAACTGAAGACCGGTTTCGCCCTTCTTGGGCTCATCAGGTAGGCGCAGCTCGTAGATTCAGTTGAGTCTCTCATGACGGAGACTCGAGGATTGCGCCTACCTGATGAGCCCTAAGGAGAGCGAAACCAGTCGTGGGTTGTCGAAGAGTTTTCAGCAACCATGTGAGTAGTTTACTTTGTGAAAATATACTGCGATATCTCGAATATCTTGTCAGCTGAAACATGAGGCGACCTGTGTGCAGCACATTCAGTTGTAGAATATCCTAAATGAGAGATTCAGCGAAAACCAAATTGATTTGCAAATGAGGGTATTTCTCGAAAATGCAATATCGTTGAATTTCATATTAAGGGCTCCTGCAGGCCAGAAACAGTTAATCGCCGAGTGAAAACAGTGCGATTCACATGTTAATTAAGGGTGATTGGGTAGAGAAGCATACTTATCGTTGGATTTAGGTTTAGACTTAGGTCAACTACAGCTGAAGAATGGTCATATAAACGGAACTAAGTGGTGGTTATCCATGTTGAACAACAAGTAGAATTCACTGCTTCGACAAACGCACCCATCTGCATACAAATTTGTTTTTCACCGGAGACTCACCTGAGCCTTAGCTAAATCTCTCGTTTGTGATATTCTTCGGCCGAATGTGTTGCATCAGTTTGCCCCACGTTTCAGTTGGTACCATATTCGGGACATCGCAATACACATAGACGTGGTGCACTACTCAATAGGTTGCTGAGAGCTCATCGATAACTTTGTGAGTAGTTTGTTACGTTCATGGACTTAAGTAAGTGTGGAGCTACCTAAACCAGGTCCACTTTAGCGCATTAGCCCGACGGAATACCAGGTCACCAGAAATAAACGGAGAAGCCAGACGGAAAATATGGGATTTTTCACAGTTTTCTCCGTTAGTTTCCCCGCGCGGAAAACATGGGGCAAACCTTTGATTTACCAAAGTGCCAGTTGTTGTTGTTGCTGAATTTCTCTCAACTAATGGTAAGTTTTCTTATGGTTGACATAATCACTCATTTTGGTGGAAGAACGTGACTAGATGTCGATTCAGGGTTTGATGAGTAATCGTCTTATTGACTTTCCATTTCTGTGGTTCAAGTATTAGAAGGAATGCAAGCTGGTAATTTGCCACCGACTACAAAGACGTACGCTCTATTCACTTTTTATCTTGTAGGCGGATCAGAAACTAAGGTTAAAAAAATTATACCGTTTGGTAGGATACCAACAGTACTATGGGCCTAAACTTTAACGGTAGTTGTTGTGCCAGGACATAGCTGGACGAGCTTTCGTCTTTCCTGTGAAGGAGTTCCTATTGGCGTGTACCGGTACCTCAACTGCCAAACCGTTGTCGTAGATTGTTGAGGTTGTGAATAGTCATGAATATCTGGTTCACGCCACTAATAGCGTGCAGATTTGTCATAAGCAGGGGACGCAACAGGGGTGCGGATAATGGATCAGTGAGGCTGCTGCGCTACAGATGGTGGGACGTAATCACGCCGTTTGACTGTCACATTCGACTCATTAATAAGAATGAAGATTTCAAATTTGGGTTTTCAAGGAGACGGAGGCCGGAGCTCCAGGTTTAGAAGCGTGCCTAGTGAAAAGTTAATTCTCAAATTGAGCTGAGTACACCCCACTGGTAAGCCTTTCAAACAATCATATAAAATGTTGTATATCAAGTTTGATCGTGGGTTTCTGATAAAACGCAACAGAAAGCTTGTACAGAGTGTGGGCGTTTGGAAATGGCTTCGGGATGGGTAGTCCCGGGTTGCTGGTCTAACCAAATTTCTAAACTCGCTCCAGTACCGGAAAAATTACTTCGCTGAATGAAGTGAACGAACTTCCTACGTCTCCCAACGCAACTAACGACGCGCAATCAAGGCAAAAAACTACCGGCATTTGAGGGGCTTGGAAACGAGTGAACAGATTCGGTCTCATCTCCCGTCATATTCGGGCTTTTATATACGTCGTTTGTTACCTTAAATACCTTAAATACCTTTTGTTCATCAAAACTTATTGCTTTGTTGCAAATATTTCTTAATACAACTTGATCATTGACCTTGCGTCGCTTTAAGGTATCAACAGGGACAGAAAGAGAGGGTAGGCTATTTATGAACCGACTTTACTGAACACATAATAACGTTCACCGTCACTCACTGCACCTTCACATCTTAAATATGGTATCTGTGGCTTTTTGTAAACGGTCCTCTCGCATTGGCTCCCATTTTACCTTTTTCTATATGAACAATCGAGCGTCTGAATCATCCTGATGATTCATCACAGAGACCAAATGCACTAGGTTGCTCTAACGGAACACTAGTTCCATGCGGATCTGTGTGATATTTTGTCTTCCTGTTTCCAATTCCCTCCGATTATCTGCTTTTATTTCAGCCAGCAGTAACTGCTGTGCATAATAAAAACTTTCAAGTAAAGCTTAATATTAATAGGGGAAGACTAAGTCGGTTAAAGATAACGGGCGTGATTCTTACTTGTCAACTGATCAAATATGATTGTACACGACAAAATGACAGGAATCTGAGAAGGCAATGAAAAATCGAAGAGTTTCCAGCAGCCTCAGGAGAAGCGTTTTGTCGAGAATATACACTGCGATATCCCGAATATCGTACCACCTGAAACAGGCTGCTCAGCACATTCAGTTGAAGAGTATCTTAAACGAATGATTCAGCTAGAATTCATCTGGGTCTCCCGCCAAAAGCAAATTGTTGTGCAACTGAGGGCATTTGGCGAAAAGTTTTGGAGTTTATATGGTCAAGCAAGTTAAACCAAATGGTCCAGGTCACCAGCCTTCCGAAAGATGAAGTAAAAGCTAGAAAAAAGCTAAACAAAACTATTGAATATATAACTCGCGGGGAATCATGACGGGGATCTCGATTCGGTGGGATACGCCATCAAAAAAGGTAACAAAATGTCTCAGGCTACCGGAAGGAACTTGTACTTGCTTTATTTCAGGTTGGACTCCTCAGGACTGTGTCCCCTGTGAACACATCTAAAAGGCACTCACATGACACTCCATAGACAAATTTTATGGAAGGTTCGATGTGACATGGAGTCACAAGTGCTTCCCGTCAATTCTGCTGAAAAATGAAGGGTGTACTCAAAAGAAGAGTGTGTCATGTATCATTCTTTGTACCCAGCGGAGTTGAAAATACGCATCAGTCAACATTGTTCAAGGACTATCCTTATAGAACAGCGTCCATCAGAGGATTTACTTTTAGTCTTGGGGTTTGAGCCTATAGAAAGTGAAAAGGTGCAAGTTACACACTCTACGACTAGACTGAGTGATTAGCCACGTGATGAACCATTACTTTACCCAAAGTGTTAATTTTGAAGCTTCGGCGTCTATGGAGTCAACTGTTAGTTCGACTGATATGCAGAACGATGCAGTGGAATGTGCGATCAAGTCAGATACTTCCACGATGAAATGAGGTTCTGGCATACTTGAGAAGGTCAGCAAAGTGCATCGTACCTCTGATGCGTCAAATTACTTCCATGATGAAATGAGGTTCTGGCATATTTGAGAAGGTCAGCAAAGTGCAAAGTGCATCGTACCTCTGATGCGTCAAGAGCCAGCCCCAGAGCGCGCACTGATTGGGTTGGTCTTCTAGCAATTCCGATAACAGACGACCGAGAGCCAATAGGCTTTGATGATAAATTATATGGTTGCCTCTGGAATGTAGCAGGGGAGCATCGAGCAAGCTGTCTCCCACACATACATTATAAGAATAGGGAAGTGCTTTATAGAGATTTTTAGGCAAAACACAGAGGTAAAGCTCACTTTACAGAACAACGCAATTGGAAAAGCCATCAGTCTTTACTGTCACTTTTCTGGATCCCGTTTAGGTTGAGTAGAATTGGAGAATTTATATATACACAGCATTTCTGATGAGAGGCCACCTATCACAAAGTCACTTGGCGAAAGGGCCAAAAAGTCTATCTTCCTAAGGAGACATCCTGACACAACCAAAGGACTGCGTAATTCATGAAGTATATTAGGCCTCTGACCACGGGAATGAACGGGCTTTCTGCTAGAAGGAACCAGGTTTGAAAATGTGATGGGAAGGTAGTGCGGAAGCAGTAGAATCCCGTGATCCTATAGCTTAGGGTAAGACAAACAGAGGTACAGCTTTAAACTGAAAATATAACTTGGTAGCAGTTGCAATGGGCCCACTGAAATACTCAATTTCAGGAGTCTTTTCTCAATGTACATCAGTTATCTTCAGGACGGACAAAACTTTGGAGGTTGTGCAAGACAATATAATTCAGCGTTCAGTGCGGTAAAGATAACAAGAAATCATTTGTGTTTGTGCGTATGATAAGGAGAGTGTTTAAAAGATCCCGACCTAGATCTGTCAGATTGTCCGGGTGATTGGGTATCTATGCTGCAATAATCTTGCGAGCTAAACTTTCTGGAACTCAGTTCCACAAGGTTCGCCCATGCCGGGAAGGCCAACGGGGAGCAACCCGAGGAAGACAGGTATTTTTTGTGTTCTCAGTCGGTCTGGAGATAAAAGCGTACCGTACTCTGCTATAGGAGTGTGAAGGCAGTAACACGTTTCTTTCAATCAACCAGTGTTTCCATATGTATGGGAGGAGCGATGCTGCCGTCTTCGAAGTATAGGCGGAAGAAGATAGATCAGCCCTAGGAAGTGAACACTCCGATCGCCCAATGGTTGGCCGCAAAATACTTTTAAAACTGAACAGTCTGGTTCTGATAAAAGAAAGCTCATATGGGCAGCTGCATTGCTAGTCAGATGGCAATGAGTTATTCCCAGCATTCTCAGCCAGATCATCCCGCTGCAAGAAGATGAGTCAGGTTATTGAGTCATTTTGTTTGGACAGAGTCCCTCAATGAAATCCTAGCAACCGCTGCCTTGCGGTTCAAACGTTTGAGTCAAAGGGTCAAGGAGTAATACCTCAACCAAAACACTTTCCTCGGCCTGGAAAACTGGGATATATCATTCGTCATTGCGGCTTATAGCTCACCGGCTTTCATCTACATCTCGTTCCCACATACCAAATTATTCACTGTGAGCAACCCGTCTACCATCCTGTAGCCACTTTCCTGTGTCTAAAATATTTCCTGGAAGAAACTAAAATAATCGCTCATCTCCAAAGATCTGCGTCACGTTTGAGCCTTCAACGACCGGACTCTATGCCGAATTGACCAACAGGCAACTCTTGCTGAGGCTTCTCTTTCCTTCTCTGTCGACGTATGTTGTGTCTCCGACAGGTACACAAGACTCCACTTCACGTTCCACGTTTCACTCTTTGGGTATCCGGTAATCCTGACGCAATGGCTCGTGGCAACTATGGTGGGATTTGTCCTCAGCCACAAGGCTGGATCTCAGTAAACAGTCGTCTGCCTGGTGTGGTTGACTGGCTCCATTAAGGTCAATGCAGGTCGATTCAGTAAGTGGCGTTTATTCAGCGTATCAGCACACGCCCCAACACACTCCACTGCTGAAAATGAGAAGGGTCGGTTTTATCGAGATCTACCGTGAATACTTCGGTCAAAACGAAGAACAGACCGTAATGTTGGTGGGTGATGTGAATATCCAAGTTGGACGATTAAGCCAGGAAGAAACTCAGCTGGGTGGTAGATTTGAGGTTGGTGCTCAGTGCAAGGATAATGGGAAGCGAATTTCGCAGTTGTGTGCTGACCATCCTTTGTTCCTGGCCAGTACGCCCGAATCGAGCACTAACAACCAGCGCGAATGGTGGTGCACAGAGATCCATCAAACAACGGATTGTCAGGAGCTTGTAGAAAAACAGAACACTGCTAGATTTCGAAGGCTTAGAAGAAGGCTTTCGCTGCTGGCAACAGCGGCACCCTATTTCAACTGGTCCGATCAACGGAGAAAAAAAGTCAGCATAAAAGTGTGAGAAAAAGACGGAACGGGAATTTACTCTAGAAGCAATCGTTCTGAGAAATGAACTAAAGACTTCAACTAACAGTTCAGGTGGAATACTTCAGCATAACCTTTGTAGAAACCCACCGGGCCTGAATGGAACGACAAAACTAGTGCGACATTTATAACGGAAACCCAGTGCGAGCCATCATTCCTACAAAGTGACAGGGCACCTGGCCCCGATGGTCTGTACCTCGCTTTCTACAAAGTAACTGGTGAGGTCCTGCTGAACAGCATGACGACTCTACTGCGGCAGATTTGGAGAAGAAACAGAATATCACTGCTCCGGTAAACTAATCTATCTACCACTTCGATTGGCTCGTCTAGAAGGCATAAAATTTAGGTTTGATCACATCCAATCTCGTAGAAGTTGTGAGGTGCATACCTAACCGTTAGGCAGAACCATTACGAACATTTAAAATCGTTCGCGCTTTCGAAAATCCGAACCGAGGAGAGCAACGTGATCAAACCCAAATCGTATGCTTTCTAGACAAGCCAATTGACGTGGCAGATAGATCAGTTTACCGGAGCAGTGGTATAAGTCCGGGTAGACTGGCTAGAGACGAGATTACTCCCCGAATCGGGAAGTTCAGCGTGGTCTTCGTCAACCTCCGACACCTTCAGCGCCGACGTGACGTCAGTTCGTCGGTCAAGGGCAGAGTTTACACTGCGACGCTGCGATCCACACGGCAGCGAGATACCAGTGTTTAACACTTATGCCACGCTAGTGATGATGACGCTCAAGTCGGGTGAAAACATCAGATTGGCAATATTGACGTATACCAGATAGTATAAGGAAGAAGGTACTCCGACAACGGATGAATTACGCACGTTTCGTAGGTTATGCCGGTTAGGATAGGTGCTTCGCATGCCAGAGTACTGTCTTCCTTTCTTTTCACCCGCCCTGTGCTGAGCAGAAGCGACCGAGGGTGGACATTGTGTAACCGGGTGACAAAGTATGAAAACATTAACTAGTAAGCTCAATCGGGTCGACAGCTGTGGCCTCCCTAGATGGTGACCCCTGGACTCAATGCATCAAGGCTTCAAGATACTGGAAGAAGTGGCCCAGTCGTGTAGTTGTCGGTGATCGTGCATCAACGTTTCCGGCCTCAGTGCGTAGCTGTCCAGTTCCTGAGTCAACAGAACGTGTAATTTCCTCAAGCGCTTGGCTGTCCCCCCACGCTCGCCCACATTTCGGTAGTCGAAACCGTAGCACCTAGAACCAATCTACCCATGGTACATGGTTCATAGCTGATAAACTGATTTTGAATTGAAATGAATCAAATTTCGAGATAAAGTGCTAGACTGAATAAGATGCCATCCGATGATAGTTTCCAGGTGTCCACCAACGTAACGTGACACCTCTGATTTCATGTCATTTCCTAAAACAAAAAGGTAGGAGTGCGTAGAAGAGTTTGTGAACCCAGAAAACCACATCGGTAACTTAACTACACAGTACTGTCATAAAATACCTAGTTACTAGCTGGTATGGCGTCTCCACCAATGTTGATTCACAGACTTTAAAATTTATAAGAAACAACCAGACTAAATTCAGCATTTTCATGCGGCAATAAAGCAGACAGGTTTTATCTATGAATTCTTGTCTCAATCAAGCGTCAGCACACACGTTATTTTGACACATGCTCCCTTAATAAAGGGCTCTCTATATAGTGCAATCTTACGCTGTTTACACCCACTGCGTGGCACAGTTGCGTAAGGCATAGATGGATCGATCGGTGACCGTGTTTCACTCGACATGGAACAGCAGTCAGTCGAACATGACCTTGGCGGCACTAAAATAGGCTATCCACTTATAGACGTACAATTTAAAGGCTCTTTTCGAAACTTGTTTCCTTTGTGGACTAAACATTAAGTAGAAGCAGCAGCTAATGAGAAACAAGTGGAAAATGAACAAAACACTGCCACAAATTTCGAAAATGTAAGGGATTACGATTGGAAACCATGGATCTGTGAGACTCCAATTTCAGATATTGTACTGTTTCCGTAAAATGATCGAATAAGATAGCCAGAAATTCTTGCTGGACTAGACTGGAGCGTAGCGCCCAAGACACATTCAAAATATTGATTACATTAACCCCGTTTTTAGAAACTCAAACAGTAACTCTGAATCATGAGTTTTACGCAAGAAAGTGAAGGTGCGCAACCAGTATCTGCATGTCTAAACATGAACCGGTCTGCTGAAAAGCTGTTTAGCACAATCATTCGCCATTCCCAAAACACGCCTTTTGAAACAACAGTCAGCTGTGAACTACAACAGATTCATTCTGATTTTGTGGGATTCCGCTGTTCGGTGGAAACGATTTGTCTAAATCAGCCAACGGAGTGAAGTGTGACCAATGCACCTCACAGGGTCGTTAGTTTGTTCAGAGGTGGGAATCGAATAACACCATCAGTACCTCACTCTATGGTGGTGCAGCACTGACGTCAGCAAGCCTTCACAGTCTGAGATGACGATATTATCTTCACGCCTTCTATCTTCTCCAAAATAGACTGTCGAATACAGTTGTTAAATGAAGGTATAGTCAGAACTTATAAGTCCTCGCAAAGAATGAAACTGGTGCGTCAAGTGATAGGTTGTTCCATATAGTTTTTCGTTTCGAGCAGCAACGGTTCGACTGGATTTTCGGACCAATACTCATTTTCTTCTGACAGTGACATTCATTTATCAGTGGAATGAGCAGAATAAGCATGAATTCAACAACATTAAAAGCATGTACTTCAGTCTCACTCAAAGCCAAGGTTAGGTGAACAACCTGGTTAGAATGAGCGCCGGAAACGATGTATTACTACCCAAATCAAAAGTTGTGGATGACAAGAATGCTATTGAAAAGAATTCTGTTGATACAGACACACCCAAGGATGACGTGGACAGTGACAAAGTCAGTCTTGGCTGCTGAGCTTCTAAATAGCTCATTGGACTGCGCGACAAGTCAAACCAAGTCTACAATGCTGTATGCATAAGCCATTCTTTTTTTAAAAACACTAAATCGATCCCCTTCAAGTCTGTGTTGGTATTATAGTTGTGCGTAAATCGCCTTTTTGAATATATACTCAACGAAGTTGAAACTGAAATCGCATTGAAATTTACTGTGGTCATACCAAGGGCTTCAGGGGAGTTATTACCCAGAGGTACTTATCTGTAAGAGACGATGAAGCACTTATTGAGATATGAGAAAATCTAGAAATATTGATGAGCCAGAGATCCCCTTTCTATGCCGAACAGGAGCCAGAACCAGATTAGAAGTGTTTACCACTCATTACTACGAGGCACAAAGGTCAGAGTCATTCGAAGTACTGCATGGCTGCTCTACGCCTCAGCGGCCTCTAGGTGCTCATATTCAACCCTCGTCCATCTGTTCAAATGTGAACAGAGGCAAGCACTTTTGCACTAACCTATCTGAGTAGTGTATTGGACGAACCTCGTTCAATCAACTTTTACTAATAAAGGTTACTAACAAACGTATTAGCTGATCTAATCTGAAATGCTCGCCTAAAAAAGGAAGGACGCCTCATTTGGGAGTTTAAAGAACGTAACTTCAGTTTAGCCTCAGTCTCCCAGACACTTGGTTATTGTTACCAGTGCATCTGAGCCATAGATGCACGAACGTAGTGAGTGCCTGGCGCAATCACGTCCATTGAAGTGAAAAAACTCTCGCACAGGCGCAAAAGCTACCTAAAAGCCTGAGAACTACTGAGATTTCAGTATACCTCCGCGTAAGACATAGGATATGGCTTTTGTGAGTCATGCCTGAGACGAAGGGGCGAAAAACACTCGTGAATTCATGTGGATGTTCCGTCGAAGAAAGAACTATAAAAAGTAACACAGCCAAAACCGAAGCATCGAATTCATCAAAGCACGGAGACGGCGAAGACCAGACGAAGCGACCACCTTTCAACTAAGCTGAGAACCCGATCGACGGAGCCAGTTTAATCAACCGGCATATCCAAAAGCGAAAACCCTGGTGTTCGATAGGCAGGATACCTTCCGCTGCAGTTGTCGTTAGGATAGCAGAATGAACAGTGCTTGCAGACGCGAAACAATAGGTATTTTCGGTCATCTTACCCACCTAATAAATTCTCGATACTCCACACCACAGCTGACCGATGCCCGAGATCACGCACGTAAGACCGCATTTTTGTCTCGTTCTGGCAGTGTGCTAATTTCAGGGGTTCGGTCACGTAAAAAATGGATCTACTTCACTCAAACGTGATGTTGGTGTGCTAACATGTAACCGTTCTGATTCTGCCCTGAAACTCTTCGTGAGATACTATTTGGTTCTTTATGCAGGGCTTATGCATGGGTCCGCCCCATTTAAAGATACCTCCGGGCATACAGAACTCCAGTAACCAACCTAAAGGAGCTTCGTTTGCGATGCAACAGGAGTGAATCATTTTTATTCAACGGCAACCATTGCCGCCAGCCTGATGGGGAGTAGCCAGGGTGTCTCTCGATTCCCCCTGTCTAGGCCTGGGCAACCTGACAGTATCCCAGCCCTCGTGCATCCTTCGGGTGGAATGGCAGCTGGGCACCGAAAGGGCGCTACAGCTGAACGATTATTTATTATGGTGTCTGTTTTCGGCTCTATGCTGGTCGATATCTTTAGGAACAGGCTGGAAGACATCACTTGAGAACGACATATCCTAATATAAGATGGAAACTGAAATCCAATGAGTATTTAGGGGCTATTTAGTAATGCACACATCTTGATAAACTCTAGATGCGAGGTGGAACGGAAAGGCATGTTGGGCTCCCTGGATGCATTGCCGCAGCGCCCAAAGAGTTAATCAGAGAAAAACAACATGGGTCGAACAATGCACCAATTTCTCCAGCTTTGTACCACTGAAAGTAGAACACAGATAATGGCAACGGGAATATGCCTGTCAGAAGATGCTGACCCCCTGTTTAGCGCACTTCACAATAAAGGCTACCCTGGTGGGTCCCCGGAAGCCAATCTACGAACACCTGAATCAAATGCGCTTAACCAGTATATGCCAAGGAAGCCAAAGTACTCACGACTGCATTAGAACGGCGGTTTCGTCAACCACATATTCTCACACGAAGTAGCTAGGACGTCTTCGCGCACATTTCATGCTATGCACCTTCTTCTTATGTTTATCAACCGTCCAGAATATAGACAAAGACTGTTTGCGGAAAAGCAGAAAGATCAATTGGCTCGCTAGGCCACCTTGTGTCTACCAGTTCGCTTGCTCCTGCGGGGTTCGCTGCCATCAGCCGGACGACGACAAATTCGTCCGCACGCAGTTCCAAACCTATAACTTCCTGACCCTCCGAAGATTTCGTTAGGACTGTTCTGGCAAAAGTTGTAGATTCTGAAACGGCACTTACTATTATCCAATTCGTTGGTCCGAAGTTATCACGCAGATTCGGGTCTAGAACGCACGCCATCGCAGAATCCATGGCACACAGGTATGAGTTCTGTTCGAAAGCTTCTGGTTAAAGTTCTTTGCTTACCACGGCCTAACCAGTTCGGACCGGCTATCAATGACCAGGGGAGATTACAAGACGACCCTGATTCCTCATCCCGTCTTTCATCATGAAAGATGTAATAGTATGGATAGCACTGAGATCATAACCCGCCGAATACTATATTCAGAACAACGTTACGGAAATAACTAGTGATAGAAATTCCGTCATGAATATACACGGGATGTTGGTCTCGGAAATCATCGTCTATCGTTTTGGTTGGCGTGGTCAATTATGTACATGAGATATTACAGAGCATAGACGAGGGCGGTAAGCGAGACAATGAACAAATGTTGCCGTGTCGCAAGGGAAAGATCGGGCGTGAACAAGAGTTTGGACGGCAAAGTCATACAACAGAAGATTGGAAAAAAGTGAAGGTTTGACATAAAAGTGTATACATTTGTCGGCAGCACTAAAGGAGTCATCCAGGCTACATTCACGAGAAAGCGGATTTGGAGATGAAGGGCATCAATAGAGGTAAAAAAAGTAAGAGACCAGAAGACATAATAAATAGACAAGATGATTCTGTCGTACGCAGATCGTGTGTGCTCAACAAATTCCTTGTACCGGTGGATGAACATGACAAAAAACTGTACAAAAGAAGCAGAGATCAATATTCACGGGGATATGTACAAACAGAATTCATCGAGTTGAACAACACATAGCACATCCAAGTTCATACATGTGAACGTAGAAAAGCAAACGATGGACGATAAAAACCCGTTGCTTTGAAGAAAATGGATACTAGCGAATCCTTCCACTTTGTGGCGAAACATGAGACTTGAATGATCAAGAATGCATGAATTACACAATCCGAGCACTCGGACAAAGTCTTGGTGCCGGCGAAGTGGGCAGTTATGTACATAGTAAGGCCAATAAGGAAAATGTTGACCTACAAAGACTGACGTTGTTGTTGAAGAATCTGGTTATGCTGTTGTTGTTGTTGCTGCTGAAGCGCATGCTGCTGCTGTTGATGTTGCTGATAAGCTGCCATGAGGTTCGCCTGTTGCTGGGCTTGGTGTTGCTGATATTGCTGTTGTTGTTGCAACGCCACAGCAGCCATGGTAGATCCAGCGCTCGCTAGATTGGCATGTGCGCCATTGTTAGTAGCAGCAAGCATCAAGCTTGGATGGTGGTGCTGATAGAGCGCCGCGGCTAACTGATAGCAACTGTTCATGGCTACTGCGGAGTCTGGCTGAGTCATTGCTAGTTGAGCGTTGGTTTGTTGTAGAATTTGACCCTCTTGTACGGAGGTGGATGTATTATTGTCCACACCACCACCAGAACCATTGGTACTCGTGAGAGTGGTCACGGAATTCGAAGTGGGAACACCGTTCGGTTGAACGGCACTTGCTGCAGCCGCTACGGCAGCTAGGCGTTGTTGGTGCTGTTGTTGGAGCAGTAGTTGCTGCTGTTGCGCTTGTTGATGAGCGACAGCGTGCTGAGCATCGGAGTAGCCCGCCACAACCTGCAAACCCGTGGCTGCTGCCAGGGCGGAAGCTGACAAGGCGTTGGCTGAGACTGCTGGTAGCACTGTCCCATTGGTAGCGCCGGTCTGTTGCTGGGCGGCGGCAGCAGCTGCAGCTGCTTGGGCCTGAGCAGCCGCGGCTAAGGCGAAGCTAGCAGGATCGGCCGACGAAGCCAAAATTAACCCTGCTGGCATTCCTTCGGTGGGATTGCAGAAAAAGCTTGCAGGAGCTGTTCCAGCAGCAGATCCACTGGTTGGAAACAGAAGGTTGTGTGCGGCCTGTTGACGAGCGGCCAAGGCGGCTGCCTGCTGCTGCTGAATCTGTTGTGCTTGTTGGTGGAGTTGAAACTGTTGTACAGGGCTAGCTTGTAGATTAGCGACACCAGCCTGGCCAGCCCCGACAACTTGCTGGTGGCCCGAGACCGCTACCAACTGTGTGCCAGCAGCAGCAGCTGCGGCGGCCGCTGCCGCGTAACTTGCATGGTGTTGCTGCAGCAACTGTTGCTGTTGTTGCGCCGCTACAGCTTGTTGTTGTTGGAGATGCTGTTGAAGTTGCTGCTGTGCCCCCGCTGGATGAAAACCGACCATCTGAGGGAAAACGGCATGGCCAGCCTAAACAGTGTAGAAAAAGACAACAGTGAGTAGAATATAAGTGGTAGATACCACTTGCTGTACGCACTATTTGAGTATGTTGTTCAGCTACAATGCTACTGCAAAAGTTTATTTGAGCATTACCTTTTGTGTACACGAGGTACCTAAGGGAATCGGATTGTTTGGGAGTGAGATTCAGTCTAACTGCTCCACAACCTATTCTTCCTGGTCCAAAATGAGGTTTCTGATATTAGCAGAGTCGAGAGTTTAACTGAAGATTACTGCTGAGCCAAATTTTACACGAACGCCCCTCTTCTTATTGAACTGAAGAGCGTATACCGGTGAATATAATGCACAGTGGCGGAGCATACTGGCGGATACTAATAGAAAGGGATACTGTCAACATGTGATAGGTTTCTGTGACTGACAATAAGCGGTGGCATATTGTGCCTAAGCGCGAGTTAATCACAATGTTGACCGACTGTTCGTGGCCGAACGGTTAAGTGTCCCAACTACTAAACGCGTGGCTGCGGGTTAGAAACCCCCAGGAGTTTCGTGAGACATTCACAGCTGATGATTCCCAAATAGGATAAAATAGATGTACAGCGCTCCTCGGGTTTTCGCTATAGATTGGCTTCACTTGCGGGACTACATCTCACTAGGAAATTAGCAAATTTTCCCCACATTACCATCAGTTGTATATAATAAGCGCGTGCTACTTCATCACAACATGAAGTCTTGTGGACAGGATGAGCAGAGTGATTGGCTTTCTTCGTAATCTTGTTCCGAAAGTTGCTATTGTTTTCAGTCACCAGGAATTTGGAAGCGCATCTTCTTGGAACGTAAATCTTACAGGACAAGAATCCGACTGAATTCGAGCAGGCTTGATAACTGTGCTTATTTAAATTATCAGTGTTGCTCGCTATTCTGTCCTTTGGAGCATATGACAGAAACGAAAGATCTGGGTAAGAATGCCTACCCTAGAGTTAGATTCGGTTTGATTAATCAATGTATCCGAACAGTATGGCCTGGAAGTGAAATAAAGCTGCAAACGCCAATTATATGCAGGTTATCTTTCAGTAAGAATGGCCGCGACGCACCGCGGCGATTCCGAATATGCGACTTTCCCTTCACCTCATTTCGGGAAAGAAAACACCCGTCGTACAATTATTTATATAGGTCTCCGTTATTGGATCAAAGTGGAGTAATAAAGATAAAGCGTGCTCTGAAACATTGAATGGGCTGATTTACTTGGTTTACACAAATATTCAGGTCTGAGAAACGCAATCGTCTAGCTGGTATATGGATACAAAGTTGGCGCCATCATATTTTCCTTTTACAACCGATGTAATTCTCCGAGCGCGTTAATAAATTCATGGACTAGAATGAGGAATGGAGCAGAACCCAAAATTTTTAGTTGACGGAACAAACTGTCCACAAGGTTGTTGGAAGCTCTTCGATAGCGCGCAGCAGGTTTCGCTCTTTTTGGAGCTTATCAGACAGGTGATCAGTTTTGTTTCCTTCTTAAACACCAAACTCGCGCTTAGTCGATGAGCCTCCAAAAGGGCGAGTTTCCAGTAACCTTCTGAGAAGTACGCTCAGTCAGGAATAGAAACTCAAATACCGTATCAACTGAAACATGAGGCGGCGATTGTGCAGCATATTCGATTGAGGACTACCATAAAAGCGATATTCAGCAGCGCTAAACATTAACTTAGCCGGCCAAACTGCTTATTTGAACTACAACCACAATTCTCCTTTGAAAGAACACAGAATGTCGTCCAAAATTATACCACCCAAGGTGAAGTATTCTCTATGAAAGCCATAGACGTGTGAATGAAGTTACGACGAGGAAAAGCCACAAGCTTGAAAAGCTTGTGGACGGCTTCTGAATAGTTTAACTTGCATTTTGTTGGGATTTACAAGACATGATTCAGTTGCCAAAGACTGTGATCTACATGAAAACTAGGTTGCTCCAGCACCCAACTCACCAAACATCTACCTAAGGGAACAACACCCATAAATGCCAGTGCCATTGGTGACTTTCAGTGGGCCAGGCGTTGACGTCGTCCTGACGCTATCGGGTACCAACTATTATGCTACTGGGCAACAATGCAGCGAATCAGGTGCATAAGCGCCCCAGGTAGCTCAGTTGGTAAAGTTCAGGAAGCGGGAAGTCAGTGGTTGAAGTCCATTCTCAGGCGCGTCCTTCGCTCATGTTATGTTTACCCAGACTTCACAGTTCGACCTGCGCAGCTGACAAACTGTTATCCAGAGAGTCATGCCACTTATCGTTGTAATGCCCAATAAGGACGTAAAGGTAGCCGAGGTTTTCGGAACTGATCACATCTCTAATTAAGACTCAATGAAATTCCGAACATACAACAAGGTAATTATCAGTTTCTTCGTCGGGATCGATGATCGGTCAGGATAAACAAACCGAAAATTCCCTGTTAGGCAAGTTGCCACGTATAAACAAACAGCACCATCGAAGACATTTATTTTTTCAGACAAAGCTGTTGCCTAATTGTTCCCAGTGGAACTTTATAAAGCGAATACATAAGCTCTAGATATCAGTCCGCTGCTCCACGAGCTCAGAGACAGTGAATGAACCAGGTGTTCAGGTCAGCAGCTTACCTACTGAATCCATTTAGCTGTAATTACTGCCAAACTGGTCCGCTTCAGCGTTGTGTATCTTCGACCATGCTCAGGCCGAAGTCAAATTGGTTGATTCGCAAACTCTTCCTTCAAGTCTCCCTAATCACGACACTATCATTCCCTTATTCTAAAAATGCACCTCTCCAACCTAGGGTCTTCAGGCTTAAAATCAACACACCCAAGGCCAGATAGTTAACGAACCTACTTGAATTGTTGGAGTGGATTGCGCGGACGTGTCCAAAGACCGTACAGTGTGATACGAGCGCATGAAATGCTATCATGGCTTAATCTGTTTCCATTCAGAACTTAATAGTCTGCCATAAAACGTGTCATCCTGACATACTTTTATGGCCAAAACTTTTTTCGTAAGATTCTTCGATCATGTGGAAGGGACTGTTCCCAAGAAGATTTCTCAGACGTCTTTAATGTAGTACAACGTGGAGCGACGAGTAGGCTAAACCAATAAACTAATATGCTAGCATTATGAAAGCGATTGTGTGATGTAGGCGATAGGTTTAATGAAAAGCTGCACTTCCGGTGGAAGTAGGAAATAAAACTGGAATAGCACAGCAAATCTGTGAATTTCCGTATATTTCTATCGTTTGCCTTCCATACAGTATCGCCAACTGTCTCACAGAAATTGCTCCCAAAATAAACAAAAAGCTTCCGTATAAACTTAAGACACATAGTTGGCTTTCTTATTCTTTCCTGGTATCATGTCCATGGCGATCTAGAAAGTCCAGAATGAACTTTCCTCATCACCGAATACAAGTGATATGGTCCACCGCGCTTGTATTACGTTGGAAAAACGAAACCTCCCTTGTTCCCGTGTACTTTGACTTAGGGGAAACCTGAAGTAAACCTGCTCCGGGCTTACACTGAAATTGCAAGTGCTTTTCAGACCATATGCATTGGCTATGATGAGGACTTGGCGGTCGTCCAATCGCTTTCTTACCACACTCTTGATTACACTGGCATTTCCAAGTAATAGTCCGAAAAAAATTGCTCAGCGGTAGCACCATTTCGGTGCCTAGCTGCCATGCCACACGAAGGAGGCACGAGGGCTGGGATACTGCTAGGTTGCCCGAACCTAGACAGGGGAAGTCGAGAGGCAGAGGTCGGGTTCGAACTACGGACCTTCCGGTCAGTAAATCCGCGCCCTAACCACTTGAGCCAATAGTCCAAAAGATTGACGGGTAATATATTAACAACGGTCTATCCAGTTTGATCTTTTCTGCGGTGATACTCATTCTCGTTTCGGTCCCCAGTATGATGAACCACGTGTGACGAGAATGAGGCATCGACCAAGTTAACTCGAAAACAACTTCTTCAGTGGAAATCACTCAGCAATGAAGCCCGAAACCCATTTCTGTGCACCATTCCTGGAAATGCATCGCTTCTACAATACAGCTCTGACTTATTTTGATTATGATGGTGTTCCGCATCCAAGCCCAACAGTTCCACTGTATTAAGTAGCCACTTGGACTAGGGCAAGCTCATTTCAAGTTGAGTGTGCGAAAATAATAGGGCTGTTGTAATAGCATCACGAGAAGAGTAGGACGAGGACAGCTGAAACAAATAACCTTACTTTATATACTGTGGCACGGCGGTATTCATTGGAAAAATCCCTTCTTGGAAAATTCGACAGAGTTGACATTCTTACCTGGTTCAGTTCTCTTTCACGGGAGGACATCACTGGTTATCCGGAAAGTGCGTACCGCATACACTAACATGTACCGGCTGTCGAGTAGGATATGATAAGAATCACTTAGCTGTAGCATCCTTTCAGTGCATAGATGCCATGCCACCAAAAGGCGGAGATAATGTCAGGTTGTTCAAGCCTAGACAACAGCAATCGAGATGCCAGGGTCGGGTTCGAACTATGGACTTTCTGGGCAGTAAGTTTGCGCATTAATCACCTAGTTATCTCAAACTCCAAGGGATGTAAGGCAATACTTCAAACATTTTTCATTGGACGGACGGCATCTTTTACCGACATCCTTTTACTTTGTATGAAATAGAGATTCGCGACCGTAGGAAAAGTCTCAAAAAGTATTATACCTCTCGCTAAACTCACTAAGATACAGTATGAATGGGGAAATTGGTTACGGAAGCCAACGATTCACTGATCTAAAAGGTAGCCCTACACTGAACATTTCCGTGACATATTTTGGGACAAGCCAATAAAATAATCGAACAACTACATGAACTGAGTTCATCGTTAGCGGACGAACGCACCGTAAACAGTCGTTCAGTTGTTTTTTATTGGCCTTAAGGGACTTATCAGGACCTACCCTAGGTGAGCATACTCTTTATTCGCACTCCTCCCAAAAGTGACAACTAGGGGGTATCTGCATGCACCAAATTCACTGCTGCCTAACGGATGTGCTTTGAAAACAACACAAGTGCGTTAGCAACGAAGAGACATAGACCATGGTGGTTTACTCACACGCGCCAAATAACTATGATCCATTAAAACAATCAAATACACCCAGGTACAAGTAGACGCTGTCGTGCATGATGACACAACAACGACTACTTAGACAGTATGTGTGCGAAAAGTATGCCAAACGGACGAAATAAACAAGCATCCTACGTTAAAAAATACACTAATTTGCATACTAGTTTGGGTTTCACGGGAGACTCGGCTGAATTTCTCATTTATGACATGCTTCAACTGAATATACTGCACAAATGTCATTTCATAATTCAGTTGGTATGTTATTCGAGATATCTCAGTAAATTTGCCTGAAGGAATTAACTCATACGTTTAATGAAGGTGTTTTTCAGCATCCTTGTGAGTAGTATCCTTGGGAAGCATCTTCGGAGGAGTAAACCGGAGTATGAAAACTACCCTATCGCTTTCTTCTACATCTTCGTAGCCAACGTTCTGTTGCATCCTTGTGGAACGTTGGACAGGATAAGTAAGACTGTTGGATTGTCATCCTCAGTACTGTTAATTCGCCTTTGTGAAGCCGACAACTTCTACTTTAGCATCATCACTAGAAAAACTAAAAGCTAGAGACCAGATGGTTATCAGGTCCTCCGTGACGGTATTGAAATATCGCGGACAATGAGCCGACTATTTACAGGTAATTAGGTTCCTAACAAAGTTGATGCATGGGCTGAGCAAATGAAATAGTTGGATTCAACCTTGCGTTGCAACCAGCCACGTATGGACAAACTTCGATATTACCCAAAGGGCTACTGGTAGGGATTGTCTTTTGGGGTGCAGTGTCTGACATTCAATAAAAGTAATGGGGTGGAGGACGCCGCCATTGTTTGGATGTTTTTTTTTATTTGGGGCATGAATACACTGAAAATGTATCAAGAGACACTCACTAAAGGATGAGCTTGTGCAGCCTGATTAGCCGCCGCAATGCGAGTCCACACCATCATCGGGCCAGAAGGAGTGGCTACGGCCTTCAATTCCGGCTGGAGATGAAACTGTTGCTGCACGGCAGAAGCGGCCGATTGTTGTCGCTGCTGCTGCTCTTGTGCTGTGGCTGATGACTGAGTCAAGTTGGTTGGAACAGCAGCCATCGCAAAAAACTGTTGCTGTTGTTGCTGAAGTGCCTGCTGGTGTTGTTGATGCTGCAAAGCGAAAACAGACGGGTGGGTAGCTTGGGTTATTGTGGTCATCGCTCCCCCGGGAAGCATGACTGCCGCTGCAGCAGCCGCTGCGGCTTGTTGTTGCTGAACCAAATGGTGTTGGGCTGCTGCTTGGGTCAATGTCATTGTAGGCAACATCAGTCCAGAAGCAGCCCCTGTCACAAAAACAGGTGTTGAAGCATGAGCGGTGGGAGCTGGTGGAAAAGTGTTTAGACCAGCGGCGGCTGCTGCGGCAGCAATGGAGGCAGTTACACTGTTCGCGGACAAGCTGGAATCGAGTACCGTTGAAGACGGTTGTGACGGAGACCCACCGTCCTCTAATTTTGTTCGCAGGCACGCTGAGGCTTGGGATGATCGGCCATTCACCGATTTCAGAGCTATCCGGTTTGGTTGACTAGCTAGCTGGTCGGCGCTTGAGGGAGAGGTATTCCCTGCTGAAATCAAGCTCCCATTGCTTTTAGACTTTTTCTTGTTTAATTTGACAGGTGCTAGACCTGAAAAACATCAAAGAAAAGTAATACATTGATTTTTGGGTTTACGTCAAGAAAACCACTTCGCCGCGATAAACGGTCTACGAACAAAAAAGTGCTAATGACAGGAGTCCTGTTACTTACTCACTTCTTAGAAGGCCAAAAATGACAGAAGTCACGAGTCAAAATGTTGGTGTTTGAAGATATGTAACTACGCTTAGGTAGAAAAGCGTCTTGAGGGATAGTCACAGCCAAATAAATTGCTGCTTGGGGTCAGTTCACATTGAGAAAACCTGACGGTGAATAAACGTAGACAAAGAACCATACCGACCAACAGGTCATGCTTTGAAAAGTGATGTCGGAAGTTGTAAGGCAGAAAATCTACCAAATATGGCGGGAAAATGCATGCAAATAGTACGATAAGCTTCGAACCAGTTCACAGGTGAACAATCTGTGAAGCATTTGGGGTTCCACTCACTCTGATGTACTGGAAAACATTACTTTTACATACACGGACCGTGACCTTAACGTGTGTTCTTCAAATGCATTTGTTCAATCAGGCTATCTTGCTTGATGGCACCACGCCTAATGAACAGTTAATCGCGGCCTGGGTGACAGTAATTTAAACCGTTTCACGATGAAGTGTTCAGGATGAGTGTGCCGATAAATCAACTTGCGATAAATTTACCTATGATGAATGGACGACCATTAATTAGGCGGCTATCCCTACCCATCATATGGCAAATGTTGATAAGCTTCGCAGACTACTGGTTTACCATCCTACGTTAAGGGAGGCGTTGGCAACCATCCCATATAAGGTCTATGTGGTGAGATATAGAAGAGCGCCATGGAAACTCAACAATCGCAAGTGGCGAAAGTTGCAAAATTAGGAAAAAATTGACAACCGAGGTTTGAGGAAGTTCGGAAAAGACCCACTCTGGAAGGTCACGTCAACATAGTTTCTATAAAAGGCAGTGAACTGGGCCCCATAATTTCATGTAAGAATGTTCAGAGACATTGAAATCATATGATTCCCCACCAAGGAGGTAACTGGATGATAGCCCCTGTGCCGATAGAATAGAGGTTGTCAAAGCCTCGACAGTAGCAGTCGAAATGCCGGGGTTGGGTTAAAGACATCTTCTGATTTGTGGGTTGCGCTTTAATCACTGAGCCATTTCAGGCCTTGTTTGGAGCTAAGAGAAGGCCATTGTCTGCAATCACAAATTGGTGACTGACTAGTGTTTCTTCCGAAGTACCTGAATTTATTATACTTTCGAGCTAAGTAGGATAGGTGCTATGGGTCTCTTATAAAAGCCGATAGAGCTTTTGGACTGTTGGTATGGAAGCCATCCGTATAGAAGAAAACGACCGTACAATTCCCAACCAGTGCCGGAATCAGCGAACTACCTCTTACCGAAAAAGACTTAACACGTTGGAGAACAGATTGACACGGGATGTCGGTGTTCGGGTAGCGGGTTGTCTAATCTATACGATAGCTGATTATGAAACCCACCCAATGGTCCATATTACGGGTGCTTGATTGCTAAGGGATGGATTCGTCTTGTGAACAACCCACCACGGAAACCTATACCAAAGTCGAGAATGAGAGAACACCAATACAGGAAACAGGATTCCGTGTATATCTACAGGTGGCAGACTGGCGAACAAGAGCATTTTATAGTCAGACCCACAACATGCCTGCTCAGTTTGCATCACAAGAACTTTTTAATCGACTCAGTGGTAAAAGTGGCAACATTCGTGCAATTCGTCAGAGGATAGGATGGAGCATTCTCGTGGATGGTTGATGTGGGTCCGATGCACGTGGCTATCTTACTGTATTTGATGAACAAACCCCATTCTCAAGGTAGCAGGGAGAAGAGGGTAGCTCGAAATCACCAGCAAGTCGCTAAACGTTCATCTAGTTGACGTACCTTTTGAAATAGCGGCATAGCGCGATCGGTGAGAGACAGGTTGGTGACCACAAAGTTTGTGGTTCTGGCTCAATCAATGTTATTGATCACCCTAATCTGTGTTTCACTGGAAGGATGCTGGAGCCTCAGTTCCAAATTTTTAAATCTAATCAATAGAAAACGGTTGCCTATAAAAACATTCCCTGGCACTTTAACTTCATGTGTGCCGATAAATTCCAAACAAGTATATCAAGTACCGAAAAAGAGCCGTCGTATCCTCTGGGGATGTGTTGCCATCCAGAGTTTGACGACGACGGTGGTCGTGGTGATGACGATGCAAATAACAGCTTGAAGCCGCAACTAAACTGAATTACTTTGTCACTGGTTGAAACAGGAAGCTATCCAGCCTCTCATGTGAACAGGCAATATACTCAGCATGGGATATATGATGTAGTTCCGAGCAATTTGCACCCAGTTTGTTGGGGAGGTTTACCAAGGTCGCCCTCTCCTCTGACTTCAAGCTTGTTAACGTAGTAAGTCATTTTCTCATTCGATAATCTGAAGGACCTCCAATTCAACTTCTAAAGAAACAATCAACGTCTCTTCAAGATACGACATCAAATGGTTCAGAAAGTTGGCTGCGCACTTGACTTGGAGTCTCCGAAAAAACGCTAAAGGAAAGTGTCACCTTCTTGCTTCAGCATTACAAATGATAATATCGTAAGGATGGTAATCCCTGTTCTTCGGAACAATGTACCATTTTAAACGAGGAAAAGCTAAGTAAACGGCTTAACAATGCATACGAACCATGAGGTTTGAATTACTCCTACGTAACCCTAGCCGCGCAGTTCATCGCGACTGTGACAAAAAGTAACACTCCTAAAATTGTATTTGGGACCTTGACAGAAGGACGAAAAACAGAAGCGCACCTGGGGCTCTTCGCTTGGTACCCATGTTAATCCCCACTCCAGGCTCACCCTGATGTACCCCACGGATGTGTCGGTTGAGGTCCGACTTCTGAACAAAAGGCTGCTGACACTGTTGACACTCGAAGTTCCTTGCTGCCCGTTCGTGATGCTTCAAATGGTCCTTCAGTTTGTCCCTGGGAAAAAAATAAAAAGGGTGACGAAAAACGTAAGCAACGTAAGGAATCTGGGCCAAATGACTGTGCGGGACCAACACTGAGGAATGAGTTGGGAAACTCCCTGTGCTTATTCGAAGTGCTGGTGACTTCAGAAAGCCGTCACAGCTATGTTAAGTGTCAGGAGATTAAACGGACTACTGTGCGCGTTAATTGGGTAATGAAACAGACCCGAAACAACGAAACTTAATTGGGATGTGTCGGTGATCAAAATCCACTGAGTGACAGCAATGAGCCGTCTGTTAATGCTTACACAGGATGGCTCCCCTTGTTTCCTGATCAGTAGCAGTAAGCTTTGCAAAAAATAATAACTAATTACTTCTCAGCATTCCGCAACACTCAAGGTCACACGAAATAATCAGAGGCAATCGATGCCCGAGGTGTCACGCCAGTCAAACAATGTCCACTCAAGTTTGGGTGACGTCGCACCTTCTCCAGTCCTAGGAATTGTGGGAGCCAGGAAGCCCGACTTTGTGGGATCCAGCCAAAAAGGGTTTGGTTTACTAACTGCTCTCCAGCAAAGCGGCATACTTTCAGTATACTGAGAGAGCTTTAATCGATGGAGAAGAACTCGTGACGAGGAACCTTTATCGAGTTGCCGAAACATATCCACTAAGGGAAATTCCTTAAGACAGCTCCAAACGCTCACTTAGTGTTAATCGGCTGGGATAAGTGAAAAAACACGCAATAATACAGAGGTACCCAGACAGAAAAACCATATTTATTCTGCAGGTTTATAAAATGCACGAAACATCAACAAAGTTAGCAAGCAATAATGACTTCCCACAGCGGAATTCTCCGCTGGCAAAAGTTTTCCACTTGATGAAATAATTCTGTTCAACTTCGTGGTAATGTCAATTGATCAATCTGAGCGGGTCGTTATTCAATCCTACTGAAAAAGCCCATGAAGCAACCGCCGACCACCAAGTACGCAATAATAGAAAGAATTGAGTCAAACTTTCAGCTAGATATCACAGTAGTGATTGTTCCTGGAAACAGATTGTTGCAAATTTCAGGTATTTAGGTTCAATCTTTTCTAGACAGCCGGTGAAGTGCAGCAAGCTTAAGGGCAACGAACCCATACAGCAGTGAGTGGAACTGTGACAATGAATACCAGAAGAAAACCATTGCTGAAACCTATCAAAAAACTGAATCAAAATGGACGTAGACCAAGAGGCAGCAATCGTTACAAGAGCAAAAGCAGACCAGCATGAGAACTGTCACCGAAGAAAATCAAACAATAAGGCTATCTAATACATATACGCAGTGGGAAATTTACCAGGATTTATAAACTTTGCGTCGATAAGAGAATTAACGAACATAGCACGACGGGGAGATGTTCACCAATCAGTTCACAGTATCGATGTAACAGGAAGTAAAACAGCTGCTTGTTGCGTATGGTCGTCCGCATAGTGTTTTGCATTGGCAAAACACTAATACGTGGTCAGACATTCGAAATACAGGCTCCCTTGATCTACGGAAGTCCTGAGCGGGCCAAAGGTCTCCTCGTGTACCTCCAGTTCCCGTGGATCGTGTTCCACCAAATTTGACGTGACACAGAACTAACGTTTGCTCAGCATTCTGGTTGTTGTAGTTGTGAGGTATCCTGTAGTTTCCCGATGCTGTTTCCCTAGCCAGCTTCCTTTTGATTACCGGGTGATTTTCATCTCCTGGACCACTTGGTTATCGTTATCGGGTAGCAGTGTAAAATTATGTTCAAGACTCGTGCGCAGCTCCGCCGTATTCCACGAGCTGATAAAGAGTCTGACCGGTTATTGAATGTATCACGATCGAAGAAACAGACAGGAAGAGTTCCTTGTCCAATACGGGGGACATTGGTTAAACGCAGTTCACGTTCCAACAGTAGACGTCGTTTAGTAATTCGGAACGTAAAACTAGCTGCCTCCCTCATGAAGCGAATAAGGGCGCTCAGGAAAGGTGAATGCCAACATACGAATGGGTGCGTGCGACAGAAAATACCAAACGTCTGCGAGGAGCATGTTACCAACGGGAGGAACAACCAACAAAGGGATATGGTAAGTGTGACAGGGTTCCGAGTGATGGTATGGTAAAAAAAGTGGCAACACGCCCATCTAGGGATAGGAAGAGCTACGAATGAATGCACACATGTGCACAGAAAAGTTTTACCGATAGTGTAGACGGGGAATTGATCAGCAAAGTTACCCACACAGGGTGAACCCAGCCCGATCAATCCAGCCATGCAGACTGGTGGAAAGAGAAAAAATTCCATACACACACGGCATACACACAACCGTAGCTGCATATTGCACTCGAAAGAATAGACTACACACATCCCTACCACAAACACAATGTGAAAACAGTTAGACAGCAACACGAGGATACACACGCACATGGCTTTGGTACAATGCACACACAACGAATATTTCTCCCGATCAGTCACCGAAGTTTGATTGCAGCAAGGTAGTCGTATAGTGGCTGTGCATCCCCTAACAGGGGTTAATACTAGGGGTTATTACAAATGTCATTTCTGTAATCACATCCTGGAAGCGCATGAGCCACTATTGAGTGAGCGGGGAAGACGTTAAAGGCGAAAAAACGCTGGGAAAAATAGCAAGACTAGATAAAACCGCTCGACCAAAAGCTTACGGAAAAAACTGAACGGGATTCGGTTACTGGTGTTAAATCTGAAAACCGCCATAGGGCTCTAAGGGAACCACCCGTCATTCACTGCGGCTTTGGTAAGCTAATCTCAGTCACCTCTCGTTTACCGGTACGAATTAAATCATTTCTAACAAGATAAATAACGTATTCCATCTTTTATACTTATCAGATGGAGTTCCTTCACACAACAACATCATCGAGAGGCACCTGTTTCCGGACCTATCTCCCGCTACAGTTTTCAGCAACGAACGGTACAAACTAGGGGCATTCAGATATCGCTAAATACTGCCAACCTGTTGGTACGGAAAGTATCTTCCATATTATGTGTCTTAGAACTGGCTTCAATCATACATAGTCTTTTTCCGTCCTCTTCCGTGCTCTTCCAGAATGGAGGACAGAGTTCAGGGAAGCTCTCACACACTCCCTGCCCCCATATGCGGATCACTATATCAGGGAAGCTCCCACACACTCCCTGCCCCCATATGCGGATCACTATATCATGGGAACAAGTAAGCCACATCGCCATTCTGGTATTTAGTAAAAAAAATTCTGTAACCGATCAGACAGCCCTAGGTGGTTCGAAAAACAGCCTCCTGAGTTACAGCCAGATTAGATTTAGAGATCACTTTGATAACTTTACGGCCTCTCATCAATTACGATACGACAAGCGACTACGAGTTTGGAAAGCACGACTTAGTGAACTAGACTGACCGTCAACTGACAAATCACTCAACTGAGGTACGTGTTGTCGGTGATCTCTCCTAGATCCACAAGGCCGACGCAAGTGTTCTCCAAGGTTTCGTTCTTTTCTTCTTCTGTTTCCGGTTGCATCCACCCATGTGCAGATGATGTTATCCTTCACTTTTTCCCTTCAAATTTTCCATTTCAGTTTAGTAGAGATCGCGTGCATAAACTCACACCAAACGCCGATTTCACGAACGTTCATGTGGGACTTTTGGAGGGTGGCTGCAATAAATCCTACCTAACCCATACAGGCTTTTTCTTCCATCCGCCAGATTAACTGCAAACTGAGTCTCTCCTCATTCCAAACAAGACCCGGGTATCCTACTCATTCCAAGCCTCAATTGCTGAACAAAACTGTTTTGCTTCATGGTCTTCCCGAAGACTGCTTGACCCTGGAATTCTCTTCCATCTGCACTTTCTCACAAGTTTTATAAACTTTAGATTTTTGAGATTAACGTTCATTTATCCAAACTCCCATGAAGCCCATCGATACACATGTCTTGTTGTGACTACCTACTATTGCCAATTTACCCGGTAAACAGAGATACCGCAGTGGAAATATTTTTAAGAAAGTTGAAGTGAATCCTCGTAAAGATACCCCAAAAATGAATGCCCTCCTGCTGTTGGATATTCAAACAAGTGCACTATCAACTGGCGTGCTCTACTCACATCAACTTATACATATACTACGTCATCGCTGTGACCACGGTTTGAAGAGCCAATGGCCGCGCTAACAGATGTTCCCACTGCACATCTTAAAGAAGACATTTATTTTAATTCACTACATACAGTAAGGGTAGAGAGAGGGAACGTGATATTGAAACTACATCTGGAGCTGGTAACGGAGAGGCAGACGTATGACGATGATAAGTGAGACTCACTTTCGGGAAAATGCCTTGGTACATATACCACAAACATGCGGTTTTTCCGTCGTGTGAATGGACATCACGTGACGTTTCAGTTTATCTTCTCTGACAAAACACCGACCACACGTGTCGCACGTATGCTTCGGTTCGTCGTGCATAATTCGGTGCTTCAAAAGCAGCGCCTTCTGGGAGAAGACACGATTGCATGCAGAACAAGGGAAGTCACCCTTATTGTCCAGGCGTTCCCAGTTAGTTGAGGGCGCAATATTTACTGCCGATGTGGTCGTCTGCGAGTCTGGCGCTTCATCCATGCCGTTCGGGGATATATTTTCAGAAGACTGAATGTTCGCAAATGAAGATATGTGATGTAAAGAGGAGCAGATAGAAAAAAAATGATCAAGAAATGAACGACTATCCAATTGGTAACATGCTGATACCTCGTTGTAGACTAGGAACAAAAGCCAACAAGAATACAGATCATGTGTATCGCTCCCATCTACAAACAAGACAAACGGGTGACGATATATTTTACAAGAAAAGTAATCCTTTGCCGGCGTCTCGTGGCAAAATAAAATTTCTGCCTACTATTGTCAAAATAACCCCAATATGTCTATGACCTGACACTAAGTTCTGGCACATCTGACGATAGACTCAAGCTTCACAGGCAATTTCCCACATAGGCTGAAATTTGAGACAGCTAAATAACAGTGAAATTTAGGCTGAGTGGTTAGAAAGTCAGGATGACCAAACAGATAATTACATGTATCGTGAGACAATCCAGGTGAGACTAAAATTCTCTTTAGTTTTACGGGACACGTTATTGCAGTCCCGTGATCAATAGACGTTTGCCCACGTGGTTCACGAGCATGCCAGCTTTACCGTGCAAGGATAGAGTGAACTTTCCAATTGGCCGACAAATAAATCACTGCTTCTGGTCACGTGCTCGGAATTAGATTATTTCGTCCGGACAACTGGTAAGGGGAAAAAACAAGCCCTCCGACAGTCGGCAAAGTCGATGGCCGCCCGAATGAGCACTGAACCGTCTCGGTGAGACGTACAGTTTATTGCGTAATTGAACTCGTAATCACAGCTGACGGCACAATAAGACTTAGGAAGCCTTGGGACTGGTTCAAAGAGGAATGGATAAACAATGCCCTTTTTATTGCATCAAACATGGAACATCCTATCACACGTGACGGATAACTTCAAAACCATCTGAATCAGGAGTGGCCTCTGGGACAAATGTATGATCTCTTCGCGTTTTAAAAAAATCACACAACCGAGGTAGAACAAAGAAACAGTGGTTTCTCAGTTGCTTTCTCCACAAAAGAACCTCCTCATAAAGAAGACACTTCACCACCATCATCATGAGAAACAGCAACATCCCAGTCTCGTGAGGTTTACTAATCGACTGTCAATGCCCCGTCAATGACACGATAGGAAAATCTGTCACTTTTGAACCTGTACTTTTCTTTTTTCAGAAAACAGAGGACGAAAATTGATTTGTTAGGCAATAGTACGCTAAGAGCTAAAAAGCTAAGCATAGCTCTACTGATAACTACTGTTGGGTCTTCCTGGTACTGCTCAGAAAGTGACACTTCCGCGAAAAGGGATAGTTCAGGAGCTCACGAAACAATACGTAAAGATTTGAGCTCTGATCGACACAAGGAGCACCTACAAGCTAAACTGCCCGACGAACGTTCAGTTATGTAACTAATAATCCGGTTACATAGTCGGCGTCCGTAGACGAACAAATTAAGATGAATATAACATCCCATTGCTCTAAGGCTGAGTGACTTTGGTACAGTTGAATACTGCATGGGTTTAACTTTTCCATGAGTTTATTGCAGGCAAATTCTGCTTAACCACACTCAAGCATAAAGCAATGACCCTTTTTTGGAACTATCTATCAAGTGGGCTCTTTAAGGCAAGTGCAAATCGAATATTCTGATGATGCAAGCATGGAAGAATATCCCACGATGCTAACAATTAAGAATAAATTCAACCAGTCTCAAAAATATCCTCTGTGCATTTCATCGGCGAATGTGACGAGGTGTAAGTTAATCTTTCTACTCTTGGATGGCGTTAGAATACGAGGGGTGCAAAAATCGACAAATATGCCAACACTGATTTATCAATCTACATTTATTATTCCATCGGATATATTGTCCTTTACGTGATCATGACAAATGAAACAGTAAACGACGAGAAAAAAACAGACCGATTTTATGACCACGGGGAAAAATTTCGAGTGCCTGTTTGAATTAGATAGACGTCGCGAATGAACTCGGAATTGAAGACCCTTGTAGGATTCTACGTTTATCGCCCATTGCGCGGGGACATTTCAAACGGGATCAACTAGGAACAATGATTTAATATATAGTAGATATAGAATGATACGTAAAAGTTAATACTTTGCCTGAATTTCATTCAGTGTCGTGGAACTAGAGATTTGGTCCAAACTCCGAATCGGGGTCTGTTTTCCACGAAGGAATCACTTTGATCAGGTCTAAAGGTGGTCTCTAGTGAGGGGCTACTGTATTATGCGCTTTGGTAAGCAGTCGCCAAACTGTAATAGATGTGATTAGAGTAGATCTGAGTAAGTTATGCCTGAAAAATGGTGAACCTGGCACTTGTTTTTTAATGCTGGTAGTCCCCCTTTAAATTTCAGGTTATGGAACAAAGAAACGTCTCATCACAAGGGATTTCGAGTTTCTTCAGCTCACAAGCGAAGTTGGCGTTGTCGTAAAATTCTCCAAACACAAAAGGTGCGGGATCTTCAACCATCTAAATTGACTGTCCAATGAACTGACGTAGCTGCGTCGGTTCACATCATTAATTCCAGTCTCAGGTATCCGACCCCATCACTACGACGATATACTAGGCTATCATACCTCCTCCTGATAAGCCTGTTTCAAACAGAATATCGTAGAAATTGTTGTTTACTGTGTCTTCACATGTAGATAAGTATAATGCGAAACAATAAATGTATGCGATGTCAAGACGCTTTGAAATTTGTAGTTTCTAAGCTCCGACTTACTGGCCTTAACCGCTGACCTAATTCAACTTTTTATTCAGTCCACCTAGAGATATTGAACTCCAAGCTCAGTACCACAAGCCAGGCAATAAGAATTTTGATGACTGATCATCAGACGATCTTTTACTGCTTGTCTTTTCGAAATTCGAGAATCTTACGGAAGTTTGAGTATAACATGCGTCTGTTGAGCAACACAGTGCAGAAAGTGGCGGAAGCTGAAAAGCAGAGGCATATTTCATAGACAGGATTAGAGCCAAACCATAATAAGCGTTTGGCTGTTCTCTGCTGTCCACTGCCGTGCGACAGATTCAGATAACAACCTCAGCGACTCTGTGTAGTTCAATTCAATCCGTTGTGGTATACTTAGGTGGGCATTCCGACCCCGACTTACGCAGTCACCAAATCAGCGCAGCTACGTTGGTTCAGAAGACAGTCAGTTTGGTTGGTGTAAAACTCCGAATCTTTTGCGTTTGGAAATTTTTACTGTGACTTTTTGTTTCCCTTCTTCCGATTTTCAAGCGACATCTATAGGCGTCTCTGGGTCTGTTTTCCACGAAGGAATCACTTTGATCAGGTCTAAAGGTGGTCTCTAGTGAGGGGCTACTGTATTATGCGCTTTGGTAAGCAGTCGCCAAACTGTAATAGATGTGATTAGAGTAGATCTGAGTAAGTTATGCCTGAAAAATGGTGAACCTGGCACTTGTTTTTTAATGCTGGTAGTCCCCCTTTAAATTTCAGGTTATGGAACAAAGAAACGTCTCATCACAAGGGATTTCGAGTTTCTTCAGCTCACAAGCGAAGTTGGCGTTGTCGTAAAATTCTCCAAACACAAAAGGTGCGGGATCTTCAACCATCTAAATTGACTGTCCAATGAACTGACGTAGCTGCGTCGGTTCACATCATTAATTCCAGTCTCAGGTATCCGACCCCATCACTACGACGATATACTAGGCCTGTTTCAAACAGAATATCGTAGAAATTGTTGTTTACTGTGTCTTCACATGTAGATAAGTATAATGCGAAACAATAAATGTATGCGATGTCAAGACGCTTTGAAATTTGTAGTTTCTAAGCTCCGACTTACTGGCCTTAACCGCTGACCTAATTCAACTTTTTATTCAGTCCACCTAGAGATATTGAACTCCAAGCTCAGTACCACAAGCCAGGCAATAAGAATTTTGATGACTGATCATCAGACGATCTTTTACTGCTTGTCTTTTCGAAATTCGAGAATCTTACGGAAGTTTGAGTATAACATGCGTCTGTTGAGCAACACAGTGCAGAAAGTGGCGGAAGCTGAAAAGCAGAGGCATATTTCATAGACAGGATTAGAGCCAAACCATAATAAGCGTTTGGCTGTTCTCTGCTGTCCACTGCCGTGCGACAGATTCAGATAACAACCTCAGCGACTCTGTGTAGTTCAATTCAATCCGTTGTGGTATACTTAGGTGGGCATTCCGACCCCGACTTACGCAGTCACCAAATCAGCGCAGCTACGTTGGTTCAGAAGACAGTCAGTTTGGTTGGTGTAAAACTCCGAATCTTTTGCGTTTGGAAATTTTTACTGTGACTTTTTGTTTCCCTTCTTCCGATTTTCAAGCGACATCTATAGGCGTCTCTAGATGTTGCGAGATTTGACAATCACGAACCACGGACTTATGCGCGGCGGCTGGGGCAATGGCACCTTGAGATAACTTACGTCAGGTTGGCAGAAGTGGGTATGTGGAGCACGGACAGAAAATAAAGTAGTGGGTTAACGATTACGGATAGGATAAACGCAATAGCTCAGCTCGTTTCGACACACGTGTCGATGAGTACTTTTAACCAGTGATGTGGTGAGCCTCTGATATATCGATCTCGTGGATTGCACACACCAGTGCAACTAAGACCTATTGTTGTTTTTCACGTCCAGCCCCAAAGTAATGCGTTGTCCGCCTTCTAGTAGCTGCAATTCGGAACCTGTTTGGGTAAACAAGGCACGGGAAGGTGACTAATTACCTAGTATAAGATACACACGATGCAACCATCACTAAGTGGTGTGGTTCACTCAAATCATCCATTGGACAAGCATCTGATTTGACGATGGGTTGAACGCTGAACATTGTAACCTTGTTGCGACAAAAGGCAGCGGAATCTGCAAAATCGGGGAAAAGCCAAAATGAGCTACCAGTATTCCCTTCCATAAAACGTATGTGATCTGTTGCCAAATTCCATTTGTCCACCTTCCGCATTGTTGATCTGATGGTCGCACGACGTATGTGCAATGTTTCGAACGAGCCGATGGTCAAACACAAGCCGACTTTCTTTGTCCCCAGCACACAATGCTCAGGCCCCACAGCCCTAAAGCAACACTGGACGATCTATCCCGTTTTAGACCCAACTTTCCATCATGAGTCTGGTGATACCGGTGAAAGGAGGGAAGCCCTCCGCCGCGATGTTGTTTCTTAGCAAACACGAACTAAGCTACTACAGGCCATCAGATACGAAAACAAACATCGCGTCAGAATAAATGTTTTGAAGAGCGAACATTATCAAGCATCTTGAACTTTCGTGGACCTTTGTTGAACAGTAAGCAGTAGTAAACGGACACTGTAAAGCGATTCTGAAATTTATGTAGTCAACTTCACGTTCCATCGGATGTGGGAGCGGAGCTCAGAACTGTTCGCCGTGCTTGGCAATCAGCTTGCAAACACTTCATCCCAACGCGCAGCTGAGCGAGCACTTCCTCCCTACTTGTCTGCGTTTATAACTTTCGTAGTTGCTTTACAGGTCTGTGCTTGCAACAAATACATGTTAATCAGCATACAGTTATGAGTTGTGTTCACCAGTGTCAGTTCCGAGAGTACCCACAGCAAATCCTATAGGAAGACGGTTGTTGTACCTGTTGATTCTTTAAACTGCGCATTTGGATCGTCAACCACGATACGGATATTTGAGGTTTGTCATCCGGAAGAGTTCGGAAAGGTTCGCGAAGGGTTTCTTTGACAGTGTAAATGCAGTGGCTTTCTGAAGACATGTAAAGATCATAAAAATGTTTCGGATACTGGATTGTTTGCTTAGGATACCGGTAGATTGCTGTCGCATTTGGTCTCCAAAGTGATCGCGACACTTCTGACCTATGTTCAGTCTGTTAGTGCCATTAGTGGCGTTCTCGCGAAACCTCAACAGTAGGTAAGACGTCGAAAGCGTTTAGCCACTGAAAGGGCTCGTCCGGATTGATATACAAATAAACTGGTCTGAAATACGGCTTAGGATTAGTCACATCTCCGTTTCACCTACATAAAAAACTATGCAGCTGAGAACTACGAACCTAGTCCCTGCGGCCTACCCAAAAAGTGAGCAAACTCATTTATCAACAAAGCCGCAGTTTACCGGCATATGCAATCACCAGTCAGTGTTGCCTGACCCAAATCCACAATCCATGCGAAGCATGAAGATTCGAAGACATCATACAACGTTTATACGTTCACAATTAGTTTCTGCTCATTATTTACGAAGGGCCCAAGTAGGCCAAGTAAACGCCTACCAACTTGAACCTATCACCGTGAATATCAGTGAGCAAGCTACTTGAATAGGGGTACGCGAACGAAGGAGTCCCATCACCTTTAGCTGGGGAAACAAGTCTTTCTGCTGAAACCATGCAGAATACTAGTTTAGAGACTCACGCCCACAAGCAGGTCCCGAACTGCTACTGCGGTGACTGGACAAGCTTGTGACATAAGTGACAGTGGATGGTCACTGAGTCCCCATCCCACTTGGTGGTCTAATTCATGATGAGGTCGAAGTAATGAAGCACACAAATACTAGGAGAAGTGTATGGCCCAGGAAAACATCGGGCCACAAAACATATCAATTCGAGATAATAATGATAATACTGGTTAATCAGCTTACCTCCTTTGAGTTGTGCGAAGAGACGGTATTGTGCAGTGCCGAGCTGGAACCATTCACACTTGCTTCAAGCCCAGAATTTGATAACACTGAGCTCGTATTGATCGGAGCTAGACTGAGGGTGAGAATCCTATCAGTTCCAGTCCCTTCGAGAGATGGGTCGACCTCCAGAGCTGGATCCGGCTTTCTATTTCCAGCAAGCGCGTAGACCACGTCTTCTACAGCTGCAACGGCTGCGGAAACATACTCTGCTTCATCACACGCTGTATCTTCATCTGGATGATCACCATTGTTTACAGTATTGTTTGGAATAGGACTGGGTTCTTCTGCAGTTGATATGAGAACGTCTATGTCACTGATATCATTCGATTTCGAGGCGTCTCTGTTCAGAAAGCAAAGTTCACCTGAATGCGAACCCAGAGTATCCGGTGCATGGCTGTTGAGGAAATTCAGTTGTGAACCGGGCGAATGCACGAGATCTGATTGTGCTGGTCCCGAACCGGAATAGGGAGAGTTATTGGTGGTCGGGTTCATCGGAGAATGATCACAGGTAATATTTCTGTTCTCTGAATTTACAGCAGGTTGAGTCTTGTTAGCATTGCTATCCATATCGCCAAACTGGTGGTCGACGGCTGGGATGGATGGGACACTGTTGTCAGTGGAACGAGAGGGTGTATTTCGCCCGCCCAAAGTATGTAAATTAGAGGAAGGGTACACAGGAGTGTCGCAGGAATTTCTCGGTGGTTTATTATCAACAGTTGCTAGGGTCATTTTGTTTGTCAAGACAGTTTCGGATGTCACTAGTGCTGCGATCCGAGTTGGTGATTCTGTTTTTAGCGGTAGTGTGGATGTGATGGGAAAGCAGTCATCATGTGGAAAAGGGGATGAAACAGAAGTAGTAGGAATATGCGAATTTGGGCCCACGGTATTCGGGGATATACCCTGCTTATCGGAAAGAACGGTTGTGGGAAGAAGTAAAGGTGATGTCGGACACGCCCAAGTGCTATCCGAAACTGCCGTCGTAGCTGCAACACTACGAACAACTGAAGCATCAGTAACACGACCAAAATTTGGTTGAGAATAATGCGAGGGAGCAGTGGGAAATGATGAACATGTGGTGGTGGCCACCGTCTCTGCTGAATGTCGTTGATTCTGGCATGGGACATCAAAATCGACAAAGCTCTGTTTGGGATGGGGTTGTGGTGGAGTGGATAAGGTAGACGGTGAACTAGTTTCACGAACAAAAGTACTGTTACAGATGAATGGATCACGGCTAGGGCTAGGAAACTTTATGGAACTAGCTAGAGAATTGGTGTGCAACGGTGAATCTCTAGAAGTTGGAAGTATACGACATTCTGAGGTCAATGAAGAGGATATGGTGAAAAACTGAGAGGCGGGACTTGATACACCAAGGGTTGACGTGTAATTCTCCATAGCATTATTTGGACTGAAACCACCAATTGATGTATTTGAAGGGATCAGTTGAAGGCCAAGTGGATCTTCTGCCTTCGCCAAGGCGGCCGCTGTGGAGTTGAGGCGAGAAACAAGTAGTGCTGCACCACCAGCAGTGTGCAGACCATGTTCACTGCGTTCCACATTGGTCTTCACACTCCCATCTAGCTCGACATCTAGTGGGCGACAAACCCTGGTATCAGGTGGAGTATTCAGACCAGAGGACGAAGATCGCAAATGAGGTGACCCAGGGGAAACGGAAGCGGCAACAGCGGCCGCTGCTGCTAGGAGAGAGCGCATATCGTCATCGTCATCATCCATTAGTGGGGATCCTCCGATCGGCTTCATCGACGGCAAATCAAAATCATCGGTGAAGTGAATCAAGTGAGCTGCATGAGAAGCTGATGAGGGTGTGGAGAAGGAAGTGGGACGTGAGGACAAGTGTGTGGAGAGATTCACATTCATAGGATCTTGTTGCTTCACAACAGATTGGAGTGGACCGGAAAGAGTTAATTTCGGGGTAACATGTCCAGATAAGGAAACTGGGTGAGTATCCGTTGGAGTAGTGCATGGAATTCCGCCATCTGTCACGTTTCGACTGGCTTTTACCTGAAATCACACGAGAGAGCGTAATCGAATTGGGAAAATGTGGTCAATAGTGGCGATTTAATAAGACAACTATTTGTGTGAGAAACGATCAGAAAATCAAAGGGCTTTTCAAAGAAGTTAGAACCACGTGAGATACGTAGGGAATACGCGACTGACTACGGTACGTCGGCCAACAACTGGCGATATGACGATATTTCATTGACAGGCCCGAAGCTGTCAACTACCCAACGCAAATGTTCCCTTTGTCCCGCAAAAAAGGGGACTAAAAATAAGTTTCCTGACCGTCGATCGGTCGTGAGTGGTGAGTCTCAGTCAGTTGAAGACAAGTGCAGAACGACAATGTATTGGCAACAATCAACGGGCGCAGCGTTTCCCGTACAGGAAACGGCAAACGCAATTGGAGTAAACCAGTGAAACGAAAACGAATAGCCCACCAAATATAGGAGGAGAAAACATCGAACGCGGAAAAATTCCGCAAAACACCATCCAGCCGCGGCATCCATAACTGTCATTCAACCAAAGGAAGCTTAGATGAAAGCAAGAAGGGTCAATTGTGAGCTTGGTCGGAAACTCGCATCACCATTTCCAGTCGTGTCGTGTGCATAATGCAGATAATATAATGCGTCATCCCCGAATATTGTTGTACCTCCTCTTACAAGTTCACATAATATTGAGGTCTGCTACTAGCATCGAGATGAATTGTCCCAAAGGTAGCGTCAGCTTTCAGCTGGTCGTTGCCGTCCCGACCTGGAACAAGAAATCTGTATTGCCGCGAGAATTTAACTAGCTGAATGTATCAGATCATACAGTCTAGGGTCGAAGAACGCTGGTATGTGCATCTGGTATCAAAAGCTAATTATGAGAATCTAAGATCAGCCGTCGGCAACCTCCGCAGCTAACATCATTGAAGGATACCTAGATTACTGTGCCTTATGGTGTCCTGTTGAGGTGGGTGATAAAATTGCACCCAAATCTTTCCGAGTCAACCGAAAATACAGGTTTCAGCGGAAGTTTCCATTCGCTTATGTCACTCACTTTGACTAAACAGAATTCCATAGATACTCATTGGTTCCACATTTCTAGCAGTGAGGCATATACGAATGCACCGACAGTCAGTAGTAGATACCAAATGACTAACTATGAACGAGTCATCTTTGTTCCACGAAGCAATACTCCAATGAGAACTTAAAAATACAATTTTACGTTAAACGTGGACTTCAATGTGTCCGATATCTACTTATAGTAACTCCAGTCCGTGACACGTGTGAAATGGCACAACCGTTGTACACGTAACCACGGTGAACCTATAGACCAAAATCCAGCAGTACCTGGTGCTTGGCTTGATGATGAGCACGCAGTGTTTAACATGATATTTGACCGACAAAGTTGATGAGTATGATGAGGTTGTTCTCCGAGGGCTGTAATGGGGATAGCCCGTACATCATAGACTGTTAGTTCCAAGATGTCGAAACGTGCGAAGGCGGTACACCTTTGCCATTGAGTAGTACACACAACGAGGAAGGAATCAGTCATTACATATAGTACGATAGGATAATGTAAACTCAACACCATACCAACAATGGGCTGGTTTGCCTGTAAGTAGGATATTACCGGCATAAAAATCGTGGATATTTTAATCGGCAGTTCCTTCAGTTAAGTAAAAAAACATTCCCCCTTCCCCATTTTCGCGCGATTTGAACTTTGTCAGAATGGAGACCGGAAGTCTGGAACGTGTTAAATCCCTCGTGATATTAGCGAAAAACGTGCATTTGCAAACAAATTTGGTTCCGCGAGAGACTCACTTGGAACTTAGCTGATGTCGGATCCTCGGTTGTCGGCGGTAATTTTTCGCGAAGCAATAATTGATTTCATTTCCATAAAGGAAGTTGACCTCGGTAATTACACACAATGGCCATGGAGCTGGGAAATTCCTTTATTTTTAGTGTGCAGGATAACGTGTAAGACCGTAAGGTTCGAGATATGCATACGATGCATATAACTTCTCAGTAGAGTGATTTTTCGACAGTTGCATGATTGGCTGGGGAGCGGTTGTTCATTACTAGAAGCCGATAACCTTATGTTCTGTGTCGCTTGGTAACCCAAAACTTGCAATGAAGCAGCTATTCCGGAGTGAGAGGGCTCTAAGAGTGCCCCGAAATGTGTTACGAGGAAGCGAATTGCCAAAGGCTAAACAACCCTATTGACGCGTATATGCTAGTTTCCCCTAAAAGGTACCACCCACGGGGCGTGATTACAGTAATGGTTTCAAAGGAAGGTCACTGTTCAAAAAGATCGATGAAACGCCTAATTGTACGTGAGGACCGAACGAACCTTAATTGAAATATTCGCTGTTGTCCGTCCATCATTCATATCCTCCATTCATTTGACATCATTAGGAATGTAATCCCCACACAAATAAACTTAATCTTACTGGGGACCCAAATACTCAATTTGTTGTTGGAATCTCACTGAGTAAAGCAAAAACCATGCGACCTTTCATCGAATGATTGAGCCCACGATACCAAGTTTTCACAGTATTGACAGGAAAAACTATGCTAAGCGCCCTTCGGCTCTGTTGAACCCTCATGACTGATAGTATTATGCAAAGCTACGGAACCGTCTTGTTTCACGGAAAATTAGGCTGTCAAGCGAATTAAACAGTTTCAGGAATGCGCACCGGAGATAAACTGCAGAGCCGAATTTAAGGGGTTTGAATATTCCCTTTTCAGGTGCAAAGAAATCAACTGTCACGGCGAACAGCTTTCGCATTTTTCCCAATTCCTGGAAAGATGTGGTGACTGCTGGAGGTAATAGGCCGGAAATAGCCGAAATTTTCCGATCCATTCCGAGTTAGGTTGTGGTCCGCCAATTATCTGAATCCGCGGGACTTAAGCAAAGCAGTTCTCCTACGTCGGGAGTCCCCGCCATAGGATACACATGGAGGGCAACTGTATTAGCCTGCAGCAGCATTTTGAAAACCGGACAGGACAACGCCAGAGAAAGAGCTAAATTGAGCTAGATCCACTCTACATGGAACCTAGGACTGCACTCCTTATGTAGGAGATATGGGTTGCTGTTGAATGTAATTAAAGTTCTCAGTGCAGACATTTAAGTAAAGTCAAATAAAAAACAGATTGACAACGATTAAAGGTGGGACATCTAGTTGCGTGATGAAGCCACCAAGAATACACACGAACAACTGAGATACACAAAATATGATCCAGTGATACCTCATTGCAATCATCCGTCATGCATTAACGGATTTCCTAGGGTTCTCTGCCGTGTAAACGACAGCATACTTTTCGACACGACTTTTCACTGGCGGTCACCCCAAAAGACAGCGATGCATCCTGTGTGTCTTTGAAAGTTTCTTTACGTCTTTTGCTAACGGAATAACATGCATTTTCAACTTTCAGAATGGGGATCGGCAGCCAATTTGAGGGGATCCATGCAAGGCCTCGAAACTGGGTTGTTGGTATGAAATGACACTGGGATACCCGATTCGCAACATATCCTACTCTGTAAAATCTAACGAGCGAGCTGAAAGATTGACAGAAGCAAGGATGAACCACTACCAACTGGTGATAAAAAGAGTAAAAAAACAGTTCACCACAGGTGAGCAGTCATCAAGTTGACAGGTCTCCCAGATTGAGACACATTGCGTTTTCCATACGCTGAATTCAAAGGCTACCAGTGTATGATGTTCACCTACCACTAATATCATGTGGTTAGACAGTCTAAGGCTTGTGATAGTGCAAGGTACATGAAACCAATCATTTGGATATCCCTCCTAAGCCGAAAGTAGTCGTTAGTGTTCGTTGGTTTGGTGCACTTTCATTCCGGTCTCAGCTCACAACAGTCACGTAAATTTCGACTCCATGTACATCGCTGGCTTTATGTCCTGGGACTCATCTGATTTTTGTGATTGCATAGTAATGGAGTATTAGGTGAAATTAACAGTACCGAAATTGGTAGATAATGTAGTATCCATCAGGTTTTCTCGAGATGATAGTAAAATGATGTTATATATGGAACAGAAGATTCAGCATGGATTAAATCACTATAAGTTACAGCATCAAACAATGACTACTTTTTTGTGAGAAAGATTGTCACTAAAAGAATTCCGATAGTTTGTAAAAAGAAGTTTAAAGGATATTAATGAACATACTGCTGAGCAAAATGTGGCTATCTAAGTGGACAGCCCAAAACTCACCGAGAAAATGGTCTCCATTGACTGATGATCACATTGGAAAGAGAAAGCTGAAACAAGACAAACAGGAGGTCTAAAAAAGACATGTGAGCATAATCCCTTAGATTCTGCATAGGACAGACCAGATTGCTGGCTACTGATAGCACTAGATCTACACATGTAATGTCCAACACGAAGAAATCGGACATTACCAAGGCGTGACGGTTTGTGAGTCTTCGTGACGCACTGAGCAATACTGGACGGTGTCCGCACGACACTCCCCGGGTCTCTCATTCCCAGTTGGTCATTGGTTATATCTCTGACTAACAGTCTCCTGAACCTTCAGGTTGAGAGTTGGAGAATATGTGACGTATTCCCTAAACGATGTAATGCACTTGTAGTTCCCTTAAAAAAATGCTACTTCGCAGCAAGGATTTTGGGCCAAACGTTCTGATCGAAGACCCTAATCGTCCTCCTATGTAGGTCTAGGCTCCCTGGCAGCATCACAAGACACGTACAAATATGTTTCTCTTTCACATACTTCTTCGTTCGTTTATCCCACTCCATTAATAAATCTCTCCTTGCACGCCCACCCGTTAGGACTGACGACCCGTCGGCCTTGCAGCGCTCTTAGCCGCAACATCTGTGGTTCAGCCGGCACCGACAGCCTCAGGCACCTAAGGTCTTCGATTCACACCCGGGCTATTTGGCCGCTTCTAAGCTTCGCACTCCAAAGTAGGCAGCATAAGCTGTCCTTGGTTTCACACACGTTTAATATTGATGTGATGTGTATCAGAAGCGGGAACTTTGATAATAATAATAATAATTGCTCAGCTCTAACACGCTTTCGGTGCTTAGCCGGTACCGCGTGAGGGAATCAGCAGGGCTAAAAAACTGCCAGTTTGAACAAGGCTAGACAGGAACATCATTACTTTCCGCTCGCTTCTCGCTATACAGCTTCGGCGATCTGGGAGCCACTGCGGAAGGATGTACAGGGCCAGCGTCATCCTAAGTCACCGGGCAGAAGGATCCTTGCTTGTTTAAATAGCCATTGACATCCAGCAACGTCCATGAAGGAGTCAAAGAGAGAGGTTGATCGTTGTTTGTTTACCGTGTCTGCTCCTGCTCAAACGGGCTGTAGCTCTAACACAATCAAAGTTATATGATGCCTCGATTGCCTTGTTACTGCGGGCTAAATGTGCAAATATCGTTGTGGTTGTCTCAAATCTGAGTGCATAAGTGGGTAGTCGTGGTGCACGTGAGACTCAAATAGGCGTTCGACTTGTTTTGGGCTGAGTATGCACATACAACCACGGCTAAACGCTTCAGCTGTGGCCGTTGTTTTGTCCGCTAGAGTGGACAATTTTGTTGTAACGCTCCATCACCAGCCGAGTTGACATCATCAGCAAGTTGTGCGAAGAGCGATAAGGTTGAAAGTGTGTGGTTCTTTGCGCCTGCACGGATTGATGTAGGGTCTACTCACCCAGGTCGACCTTGACCGATCATTGATAGTCTAGGGTTCGAGATGGCTAAGTAATCAAGGAGCGCACTTACTGACTGGATGGCCCGTGGTTCGAACCCAACCTCAACACCTATGGTGCTGGCAGTATTTCAGCCCTCGTGCTTCCTTCTCGTGGTACGTCAGCTGGGCATCGTAAGGGTGCTACAGCTGGAGAATTATGTTATTTTATATTACTGATCGTCTAGGTAAGCATTCCTATCGGCCCTTTGGTTGATCCGTCTTTTGATTGGTGGGTGCAGCGGGTAGCCTTGAGACTCGACCTCTCTGGTGCCTCCTCCCGCAAATTTCTTCGTTTGCCCCCACAGTGAGTCCTGTTTCTTGCTCCACCGGTCTGACGGCCGATTTTTACCAAATACTACCACTGAGTTGACAGTTCCTCGTTCGTGCCAATGCGTAGACGGGGTCAGTTTCAATATGCTAGTTGACCGGACCCGTTGAGGAGTACATCTCCCGTCCGGAGGCCATCCGTCCCTAATAACCGAACATCACATAATTTGGGTGAATGTGTCACGTGCAGGATACGGACCAAACGAAGGTATGCCAGCCAATCCGGATCAAGCATCTTCGACTCGACACTTCTCGCCCCCTCACGGAGATTCTAGCACGACCTTGTTGAACACTGTGATTGTCCAATAAATACAATTGCAATAATTTTCCTTTGCCTCCATAAAGGACTGTGTAGATCTACCGTGCCTTTTGATATACCATAAAGGGTGGAGCAGGAAGCCAAGGGAGCGATACATAGTTGCACTACCGTTTGGCAAGATACAACACCTCCAGAAGAATCCTCTCGTGGTATTTACTTCCGCGGGCTACGACCACTTTTTCTAGGTGAAAATTGTATCCTTCCTGATTTTCATGTACGAAAAATAAGAGATAGTGGATCGTCTTTTGAGAACTGCGTTGTTTACTTTTACCCGTGTAGATGTTTGTCGTAGTGCTTGCAGTTGCTTTGGAACATGACGTTGTTTGTGGCGTCTTCTTCGGCCTTGTGAATAGTTTCCTAAATGTAGCGGCTTGTTTGTGGGCTAGTTGTAGTTGCGTAGCTGCGAATTAACGTAAGTTCTTGACGTACGGGATACATATCCGTTTAGTCAGTTGATATTCGAAAAGAACCCTTCAAGGAAGTTCAGCTGTAGCACCATTTCGGTGCCTAACTGCCATGCCACCAGAACGGGCTAGGATACTGTAAGGTCGCCCAAGCCTAGACAGGGGAAGTCGGGGGGTAGACTTCGGGTTCGAACTTATGCATCACTTCCGTACAACCATAAGGTTCGTCTAACTATACTTAAAGTCCTAGAGTGAAAAGAGAAAAATAGTGGGTGAGGGAGGGGACCTAGAGCTGGCCAGAGGAGCCTACCCCTCTAAGCGCTCAAACAATCTGGAAAGAAACTGACAGCACGAAAGCCACTGACATCGATTGGCCGCCATTTCTTGCAATGTCTCCAGCCAAGCACATGTGGGGTAAAGGGGGCCCCATCCTGGAAGGCGTACAACACCAACAACACAGACTCTTCGTGATCTCTTCCACGCCCTTCTGCCAAGTCATGCGTTGTCCACCTCACGGTTTGCGCCATCCCGAAGGGGGCACGGAGAACAAAACTCATCTCGGCAGACGGTGTTTCGGGTTGTGTAGCACATGACTGAGCTATCGTAGTTGCTGATGCTGGGTGTTTTCTCCGACTGAAGTGCCTAACGCACATCAAAATACCCATTTTTAATCACCTCGTTCATCATCATCATCATCATCAGCAGCAGCAGCAGCATGACATAAGTGTTCAATATCGATGCTTCACTGCCGCTAATAACACGTTGGCGCCATCCAAAACTAGCCATGATTCTGAAGCATCGGTGGTCAAATACCTGAAGACGTCTCACATCAGCTGTCAGTAGAGGCCACGTCTCGCACCTATAAAACAGCACAAGCTTTACTGTAGCCTCGTACATGGGAGTCCTTTTGACGCCACACGTGAAGCAAATTAGCAAAGATGATTCGAACCTTTGAGATTCTCGCACTGACTACGTCAGATAAATTTCCGCCAGAAATAATACAACTACCGAAGTAAGTAAAATTTTCCAAGACCTCCAATGATTCTCCTTGAATTCTGAGCGATATGTTCGTAGAATGCACGTTCTGAAGCATGACTTTGCATTTGATAAAATCGAATGCATCTTTGAATGCAATGGATGCAAACATTATGGATCGTCTGTACACATGGCGTTGCTCTAACACATGACGGAGTGTGAAAATGTAGTCAACGCAGCTTCTACCCGGCCGAAATCCCGCTTGATTTTCACGAGTCAAGGGTACACCTGCCGCTGTAAGACGTTGGAGAATCAGTGACGCCAGATGCCTTGTCACAACAGAAGTCAAACTTACATTCACTGCCAGTACCCTTTTTGAGAATGGACACCACTATCGATTCAACCCAGTTGTCTGGGACGGTCTCTTTATCCAAAATAGACCCCAATAGGCTAGGAAGGTACTGGATGAGAAGTCCACTGCCCTTCTTGAAAAGTGCAGGTGGATGACCGTCAGGACCAGCAGCGCTTGAGTAGGGGAATACACTCGGACACTCCTGAGGCTGAAGGCGGCTCCATATTCACGGTCCAGGATTCTGGACTACGGGTAGCAGGTGGCAAGCTTAATTGCTGCTCGAAGTACTGTGCCCAGAGGTCCGAACGTTCTAAATAAAAACAATCGTTCAGCTTTAGCACCCTTTCGTTGCCCAACTGCCATGCTACCAGGTGGCACAAGGGTCGGAATATTGTCAGGTTGCCCAAGCTTAAACAGGGGAAGTCGAGTGGTCGGGTTCGAACTACGGACCTTCCGGTCAGTAAATTCGCGCTCTAACCACTGAGGTGTCTCCACACGTTCTGTGCAAATGTTCTGCTTTGCTGCATATCAGGGAGCCATTTAGGTCCCTGATTATTTCGATGACAAGAAGACCAATCGAACGAATCAAGTGGAACAGCTTGCGGACGTCATCAGCATTCTTTGCATCTTCCATTGCTCGGGCATTTCGGGTCCACCAAGCTCCTCGGTCAGCATGGATACTCACTTTCACCCGGCGTCAAATGAAGCATCAGGTGAAGTTGTGATTGCGGCCAGAAGGAGTCTGTCTCCAGCGAAGACATGACCCTATCAGCCAAGCATTTGAAGCAATGGCATATTCAGCTAACTCAGGAACTAAACAGCTAGGCACTGAAGTACGAGCACCACCGACCACGCTATCGGGTCATTTCTGCCAGTATTATTAACCTTTGCTGAGTTGAGTCCCGGGGTTATCATCCAAGGAAACCACAGTTGTTGACCCGATTGGGCTTACTAGTTAATGCTTCCATCTTCGTCACGTGGTCACACAATGTCCACCTCCCGGTCGCTTTCGCTAGGACAGAGATTGGTGAAAAGAGCTCTGCGAGGAAGACGGTCGGCGTGCGGTGTGCATATCCTACGGCCTGGTACGGGTTGCGTTAACCAAGTCTTCACAGTGAAGCATTAATGTCAACACCTATTTTGCTGTCTTTGATTATGATGAAAACTTCACACTCCGTCAGGTGCTAGAAGAACGCCATTCGTATAACAAAAGTCGTTGAGCCGTAGTACCCTTTCCATGGCTAACTGCCATGCCGCCAGGAGGCACGGGGACACTGATACTGCTAGGTTGCCCAAGCCTAGATAGGGGATGTTCATACCAACAATCCTAGTATTCCTGCATTCCCAAGGCGCACTCGACTCGGTTGACCGGTCTGTTCTTGACACACAAGCCTACCAAGGAACATAACAATCTCCTTGTACTGTGACTTCCGGACGTGTGAGAGCATACGGTGAACGCTCCAAAAGCTTCCCTAAACAAAGCGGTGTCCATCAGGGATGCCCACTCCCCCCATTCGTATTTAACTTCGTGATCGATGGAATCATGGGACTAACGCTGGAAGGTCTTCAAAACTTCGTTGTTCAAATAGCCTATGAAGAAAAAACCTTGTAGATCTTGAACATGCGGACGATATTGATGTCGTCGTCTAAGGGGAGAAAGGCGCGGGTGTTTTTGGATGAACTGACCAAAGTCATCCCTTTGGTATGCACTTTGTATCCACAAACTCTAAGGTCATGCTCCTGGACTTGCAGACACCAAACACACCGCTTACAATCCAGGGAGAGGCACTGGAAGTTGTGGAGCGTTTTACATATCCTGGCAGTTGCATTATTTCTGACCAGCGTGACAGATGAGGTAAATGTATGATTCTGCAAGGCCCGCATCGCGTATGCTAATTGGGGACAATTATGGCGTCAAATTGGTGTATCGTTCAGCTGTAGCACCCTTTCGGTGCCTAACTGCCATGCCAGCCGAAGTTTGCACGAGGGCTGGGATACTGCCAGGTTGCCCAAGCCTAGGCAGGAGAAGTCGAGAGGCAGAGGTCGGGTTCGAACCACGGACATTCCGGTCAGTAAATTCGCGCTCTACCTACTTGGGCCATCTCGCCCCCTGAATCTCAAGGGACGCGCATATCAAGTTTCAGTGCAGGCAGTTTTGTTGTACGACTGTAATACATGGCCTGTTCGTGCAGCAGAACTGAAATGTCTTCAGGTGTCCGGCAATCGTTGTTTTAGAACCACGGCTCGTGTGGGTTGGTGTCGGCGAATCCGTAACGAGGCAATTAGAAAGCGAGTGTTCGGTTGTGTGCCAAGTACTTCCATTGAGCTGCGTTGGTTGGGACGTGTCGCGTATGCAGAACCGAAGAGTGCTGTTCTCCGTCCCATTCAGTCTCGTAAGACGCATGCCAAACCGTTTGGCAGGATTATTTGGGCCATTTAATATGGTTCCCACTTTTGAAAATCTGAACCAAAGAGATCAAAATCGTCCGCGTACTCAATGTCTGTGAGCGAATGGCCCAGGGGCATTTCGAACCCGAGGCTTCAGAGGCAGGCAGAGAAATTTCAAGCAGAACATTAAAAACAAATTTGGAGAGGAAAGGCAAGAGAGGACAGCCTCGTCCTCCACCACTGGAAGTGGTGAACTTGTGTGAACTTGTACCCGACCACAGGAGTTCGCAAACAGTGCCCTTTGGAGATACCCTTGATTGACGGACAGTGCCAAAGTTCCTGACAATCGGCGGAGTAAAATGCGGACTTCAGATCAAGAGAAACGACCAATGCGAGACGTTTGAAGGAGTGGCGTTGTTCAAGAGCCTGTCTCAAGGTAAAGACATTCTATGCATCGTTGGCAAGGGAGGAATCTATCTTTCCCCATCATCGATCAACCTGGGCAGAATAATGCCAGAGGACACCTTGGATGCCACGCCTACCAGGCTGGTGCCACGATGGCTTTTGCACGATGTTCTTCTGTCCTTTTTGAAGGCTGAGACGACGGTAGAGACGCCCTATTACACTGGTATTCTGTTTCGGCTCTAAATCTTCCGCAGTAGGGTCATCACACTGTTCAGCATGGCCTCACCATCTACTTTGAAGAATGTGAGGTACAGACCGTCCGGGCCAGGTGCCTTGTCACCTTAGAGGAATGATGGCTCACACTGGGTTTCCATTGTTGATAGCGGACTGGTTTTGATGTTCCATCCGGGCCCTGTGGACTCTTGCAAAGTGTGCTGAATCGATCCACCTGAACTGCTCTTTGAAGTGCTCAGCTCATCATTCAACAGGGCTATTTTGAGTGAACTGCAGTTCCGTCTTTTTCGCACATTGTTTCGCTAACATTTGTCTTCTTGTTGCCTGTTGATCGAATCAGTTGAAATAGGGTGTCGCTATTGTCTGAAGCGAAAGCCTTCTCTATCTCTTGGATCTTCGGAATCCACCAGTGTTCTGTCTTTTAACAAGCTTTTGATATCCCGTGTTTGATGGATATCTGTGCACCACCATCGTCGCCGGTTGCTGATACGGCTTTTTTCGTTAGCTACGAGACCTGCTGGTCCCGGAGTTTTTCACTGTTTATTTAGTTCCATCGGATGGTTTGGATAGACAGTTCTGAAATATAAGTGCAAGGCTTCTTTATTTCGCTTCCTTTCAACCTCCAAGCAATCTTAGTACAGTGGTTCAGCGAATGAGGCGAGATAGTACAGTGATTCGAGCGCGAATTTACTGGCCGGAAGATTGGTTGTTCAAACTCGAAATCTGCCTCTCGACTTCCCGCGTCTAGGCTTGGGTAACCTGGCAGTATCCTAACCTTCGTGCTTCGTTCTGGTGGCATGGCAGTTAAGCACCAAAAGGGTACTACAGCTGAAAAGGGCTCTTTTCGCGCATTTACCCATTGGGTTATACTGGGTGTTGTGGCATACGACAATCAGAATCTCTCACACCAGGTTGGTCAATGTTTAGGGGTCTGAACAACACAGTCTCCTGGGCCTTTAGTTTGGGGCTTGGAACATATGTGGCGACCTGTTCCATAAAAATGATAATAAAGTTGAATTTCGCTACAAACACCACTACCTTGCGGTCAGGCTTCCGGACCAAAGGCTTTGGTTGAGGACCCTAATCGTCCTCCTGTCTAGGTCTAGATGCCATGGCAGTATACCAGCAGAGGTACAACCATCAAGTTTACAAATACAAATTAACTCATGCTACATCGACCGTTTCGTGGTGCCACCAGCCAGTTCGCCTCATTTGCTGCAAACAGCAGGGCGAGTAAGCAAGAACATGCTACTGATAACGCCTCGCTTCTTGCACTTTCAAGTTTCCCTCTTCTATGCTACCCCACCCAAGTTTGCATACTTTTCCCACACCATGCATCACACTCAGCTGCAGCTTCTGTACGTCCGACTTCAGCGACACCCTTAAACACCTCAAAATCTGCTTTCAAACCACGGAAACCAGTCTGCTTAGCTGCTCATAATGTTCACATGGTGGGGCAAGCAAGAAAACAGACTGCTTTTGCTCGTACACTGACTCCCCTCTGCATTGATGTGTGCTGTCTGTGAGAAACAATGACACAGAACGCAAGTACTATAACTGAACTCATTACACCCTCGCTCTCTTCCAGGTTCCGGCTGCGCACCTCTGATGATACAGAGGTCGCTGCAGATGAATGTGCTGGCGTCATCATCATTATCACCATCGACAGCTTGACATCAGTGTTCAACACCGATGCCTCACTGCCGTACAACCATGACTTGTTTGAAAGCCTTATTGTTCGCCGGTTGCTGATACGGCTTTTTTCGTTAGCTACGAGACCTGCTGGTCCCGGAGTTTTTCACTGTTTATTTAGTTCCATCGGATGGTTTGGATAGACAGTTCTGAAATATAAGTGCAAGGCTTCTTTATTTCGCTTCCTTTCAACCTCCAAGCAATCTTAGTACAGTGGTTCAGCGAATGAGGCGAGATAGTACAGTGATTCGAGCGCGAATTTACTGGCCGGAAGATTGGTTGTTCAAACTCGAAATCTGCCTCTCGACTTCCCGCGTCTAGGCTTGGGTAACCTGGCAGTATCCTAACCTTCGTGCTTCGTTCTGGTGGCATGGCAGTTAAGCACCAAAAGGGTACTACAGCTGAAAAGGGCTCTTTTCGCGCATTTACCCATTGGGTTATACTGGGTGTTGTGGCATACGACAATCAGAATCTCTCACACCAGGTTGGTCAATGTTTAGGGGTCTGAACAACACAGTCTCCTGGGCCTTTAGTTTGGGGCTTGGAACATATGTGGCGACCTGTTCCATAAAAATGATAATAAAGTTGCGTTTCGCTACAAACACCACTGCCTTGCGGTCAGGCTTCCGGACCAAAGGCTTTGGTTGAGGACCCTAGTCGTCCTCCTGTCTAGGTCTAGATGCCATGGCAGTATACCAGCAGAGGTACAACCATCAAGTTTACAAATACAAATTAACTCATGCTACATCGACCGTTTCGTGGTGCCACCAGCCAGTTCGCCTCATTTGCTGCAAACAGCAGGGCGAGTAAGCAAGAACATGCTACTGATAACGCCTCGCTTCTTGCACTTTCAAGTTTCCCTCTTCTATGCTACCCCACCCAAGTTTGCATACTTTTCCCACACCATGCATCACACTCAGCTGCAGCTTCTGTACGTCCGACTTCAGCGACACCCTTAAACACCTCAAAATCTGCTTTCAAACCACGGAAACCAGTCTGCTTAGCTGCTCATAATGTTCACATGGTGGGGCAAGCAAGAAAACAGACTGCTTTTGCTCGTACACTGACTCCCCTCTGCATTGATGTGTGCTGTCTGTGAGAAACAATGACACAGAACGCAAGTACTATAACTGAACTCATTACACCCTCGCTCTCTTCCAGGTTCCGGCTGCGCACCTCTGATGATACAGAGGTCGCTGCAGATGAATGTGCTGGCGTCATCATCATTATCACCATCGACAGCTTGACATCAGTGTTCAACACCGATGCCTCACTGCCGTACAACCATGACTTGTTTGAAAGCCTTATTGTGAAGAAAAGAATAAAGGTGAATGGGGGAGGGACTTAGTGCTAGCTTAACACAATCATTCCGAGGTGCCTACACCTCCAGACATTCACTCACGCGATATGGATAGAAACTGACAACAAGAACGCCACTGACATCGGTTGGCAGTCATATCTTGTAGTGTCTCCAACCAGGCACACGGAGGATCACGCGGTCCCCACCCTAGAAGGCGAGTAGCACCGACAGCACCCAAGCGTTTCGTGATCTTCATACTCCTCCGCCAAGTCAAGGGTTGGCCACCTCTCTGTTTACGCCACTCTAAATTGGGCATGGAAAACAGCACTCTCTTCGACAAACGATGGTTCGGCATACGTAACACATGTCCCAACCAACGCAGCT
>NW_008751738.1:1000758-1004923 GCF_000715545.1 Opisthorchis viverrini
TGCTTGATGCTTTCACTCACAGGTGGTTTCCGGGGACCGGTCGCATGGATCAACTGAAATAATCTCCGGGCATTACCTGCTTTCTGGGCCTCTTCCATTTCTTTGGCTTTCTGTGTCCACCATACTTCCCGGTCGGATCGCAAACTCACTTTCACTTGACGTCTGATGGCTCTTCGCATCGGGTTATGTTCGGGACCGGCTGGGATTTAAGTAGTGCCAGCGTTCGGTCTGATATCCAGTGCTTGAGTGCGCCTGGTTGGGTCGTGCCACAGGCAAAATTCCCAGCACTATGCAAAGAGGTGGCATTCTCGTCCCAGTATGAGTTCACATCTGATGGTGGAGCACTTGGAAGAGACTCTAGAAGACGATTCTTGTAAGTTCGTCTGACATCGGGCGTGGGTATCGTATTGAGCGACCGCGCGGAAGCGCCTCTACTCTGTGGTTGCCTCTGAGCAGTTCGTTTGGCGTCTTTGAGAGAATTTAGAGGAAGTGAAGTCCAGTGCAACCTGCTTATTGTGTGCTTACGCTCCAAAGTAATGTGGCTCTGAATCGGCCAAAGACAGTTTCTACGAAGCTCTTTTACAATGGGGTAAAAGCTCAGACATCGTTGTGGTTGTTGGTGACATGAATGCCCAGTTAGGTAGACAAGCGATAATGTGGTTCGATTGGGTTATCGTCTTGGTTTGGATACGAGACACACGGACAAATTAAATCGTCTACCTCAGATGTGTGCCGATCATAGACTGTTTCTTTGCAGTGCTAATTTCTGGAACAGCGGGAATCGCTTGACAACGTGCTGCTGACCAACAAACCAGTCCCCAATAAAAATAGACCTCATCGCTATTAGGTACCGGTGGTGAAGGTCGACCATACCCGCCGCTCCTTCTGGAATACCAGCGTGGACTCCGACCACGCACTCGTGTGCTGCTGTCTTTCATTGCGCTTTTCGGGTCTAAGCAAAGCGCGCACACATCTCTTAGCCACTGAGAAGCTAACGGCTCCAGAACCGGATCCTCGAACACATACCCGACTGTCCTATGCCGGACATCAACGGCCACTGGGGATAGATACCCAGGGTGCTACTCAGAGATGGAACTTCCGTTTGCGGTATGACCCAACCAACCTAATCTAAACATCGGATCTGTGCCATACTGCATACTGCGAAGACAGGCTACTGCTGACTTCTCCCTTATTTGCCCTTCACACCTTTTCCTCCCCCTCTCCTACTCCATTAATACCCTAATTGTAGACCGTCAGTTAAGACTGGTGAGTCCTTTTCTTCCTGCAGCGGTTTTGCAAGCAACATCAGCGCGTAATCCGGTGGTGATATCCTCAGACATCTCGAAATCAGTCTTCAAGTATCAACGCCCCACTTATGTGGCCGCCTTCAATGCTCACACGCTGAAGCAAGCAGGACAGCAAGCTGCTCTAGTTCTCACGATGGATTCGCTTTGGAACGTGTCCTGTGTATCAGAAACAAGAATTTGGGATGCAAGCATAGCGGCTGAGCTAACCGCCTCATCACTCTTCACTCGCTTCCGGCTGCGCACCTCTTGCGATCGAGAGGCCACTACGGCAGGATACGCAGGGTCGGTATCGTCCTAGGTCACCGGACAGAAGGATCCTTACTTGATTGGATACACATTGACAGTCGCCGCTGTACGGTTCATCTGGTAGCGTCTGTGAACGGGTCTTACAAGCGGGAAGTTGATCGGTGCCTGTGTGCCCTGTCTGATTATGCTCCAAGCGACTGTAGCTCAGACACCATCAAATGCAAGTTTTATGATGCTCTGAATGTCCTGTTGCGGCGAGCTAGAAGCTCAGATATCGTGGAAGTTGCTGAAGATCTGAATTCACAAGTGAGAAGGCTTAGAAAATCTGAGGCTCAATCAGGTGGTCGATACGGATTGAACTCAGTACGTACAAAGTGGCAAACGATTGCGCCAGCCACGTGCTGACCACAGGCCATTTCTATGTTCAATTCTAACTTCCAGAAAAAGGAAGTCGCCTGGTCACATGGTGTCTTCCAACAGCGTGCCGGATACAAACTCAAATTGACCATACCGCCATCAGTCTTCGATGGCGCGAATATATAACCGACTGGTGCTCATTTGGGAACACACTTGAGAATTCAGACCACACTCCTCCGAAGCCGCCTCTCCCTCCTTTTTCTATTGCCACGTGAGATGCGGACAGATCACTTGACAACTGAGGGACTGGCAGACGAATTTACGGAATAGTCTTCTACAGTTTTACAACTGTTTCACCATCAGATATGAATTCATTCTGGAACGAGATCGCCGGCTCTTTGCGAAGTACTGGGACTTTTGCCTGCAGCACGGCGCCACCAGATCCGCTCAAGCAGTGGATATCAAACCTAACAGTGTCACTGCTTAAATCTCGGAAAAATGTCCCGCAGAACACAAACATAAGTTGGCCCGATGGAATATCAGACTTTAAGTGGGGGAGAGCGCGCGCCGACCGTGAAGTTTGCTGTACTCATAGGTCTAAGGAAATGGAAGAGTCCCAGAAATTAGGGAATTCAAGAGTACTTTAGTTACACCATGCGATCGGACCCGGAAACATCTGTGAGCGAAATTAGCAATGATCAAAGCGGCGCGACTCTCAATCACAGGGCGCCTTGAACGATTCTCATGGCATGCAACTTGCACCCATAAAGTTTAAGGGTGTGGTCTCTGCGCATGCAGTTACTGAAAACGACAACGGTAGTATTTGGAGGCCATGATGGGTCCAAATGAAACTCCCCAACGGTACACTCTACACAGCTGCTCGAAAACTCAGTAAAAAGGAATCAACACATGTATGAAAAATATCCGTCAGAAGAAATAAACCAATATCATGTTAAAGCAGGTGAGGACACCATGCCCGGGGGGTTTTAGCCAGGCCTCTTTAAAGACGGAGAAGCCCGGGTAGTTTTGCTCCACAAAGTAATCGGTACTAGGTGAAGTGAAGAAAAAGTACTCACAGAATTGGATACCTCAAATATAGTACGGAAGCACTTAGCACGTCCTCTCTCGGTGTCCCCAATTTGGAGAAGAAGCAGTCTTCGCTCGTAGAGGCTTCCGTATTCACCTGTAAAATCAGGGCTTGACTTTCGCTCAGTCGAAAATCGCTCAGCTGTAGCACCCCTTCGGTGCCTAGCTGTCATGTCACCGAAAGAAGCAAGAGGGCTGGGATACCTCCAGGTTGTCCATGCCTAGAGTGAACTATAGATACAGTCGTGTTCAAACCGCGGACCTTCATGTCAGTTATTTGCGCTCTAACCACTGAGCTATCTCGCCCTTCTTCTGGCTCATTTCCACTTCTCATATCTCTGTGCCAGGCGTTCTTTGGGAAGGTCAACCCAGTGGCACATGAAGCACGTGATCATACCAGTTCAACCTGCGGTGTCACTAGTCCACCTATCGAGCGCGAGTTATTTCCTCTGGGAACTCTTCACCGTACTTTAGCATTACTGATCCAGTGTCCCAACTAGACTCGGGCGGGGCTCCCAAGACACCGATGCTCGGAAGCTGGAAGTCCTTCGACAGACTCGGCTGATGCTGACTAGATTTTTGACTCAACAAAATGGAGCGCACCGACCATCGTATACTCGAGCGCGATTTAGAGATAGAAAATATGAAGCGCATTTCAAACCATGAAACAGAAGTCTTTTGGCTATATAATGAACTGAAGCGGAGAAACGTGGGGGCTTCTCCTACTCTGGCAGTTATCTTCACGACAATTCGAGTCGCCGCAAGGAAGACATCAATGACAATGCTTCTTGCTTGACGAGTGATTTCGGGAAAATCATGTTGGAAATTGACCTTAGCGTCAGAACTGCAGTCCACATGGGCATACGCTGACATTACAAACAAGCAACGGTTTTACGTCAAGTAGGAGGTAAGTAATTGTTGTAACGGTATTTTCCTCAGCTTATTGACCTTAAGAACTGCAGTCCACATGGGCATACGCTGACATTACAAACAAGCAACGGTTTTACGTCAAGTAGGAGGTAAGTAATTGTTTTGTTGTTATTTTCCTCAGCTTAGTTCTCGGTCTGAGCCTCCCAAGCTAGCGTTCACGTCAAAACAAACACCAAAGGTGCAAAAGGTCTATTAACGCCCAAAACGAAATCAGGAACAGTTGTACAGCGCTTCGTATA
>NW_008751738.1:1009170-1010466 GCF_000715545.1 Opisthorchis viverrini
CCTCAGCTTAGTTCTCGGTCTGAGCCTCCCAAGCTAGCGTTCACGTCAAAACAAACACCAAAGGTGCACAAGGTCTATTAACGCCCAAAACGAAATCAGGAACAGTTGTACAGCGCTTCGTATATATAGCGTAAGCGGCTATAACTTTCTGGAATTTCTGACGCGTTCTGGAGCTCCATTGGCAACCGGCATTCGGCCAATACTGGGTCATGATTGGCTGTTGGGTCCAGATTTTTGACCAATCAGATCTCGTCTTGATGCCGGACCGGCAAACGTCCCGAATTTTGGGCCAACCTCGAGCGGGCCAGGCTTCTCGGCCGTAGCAGCGCCTAAAGACGTGCGGTATAGTGGGATCCGCGTGGATTCCTGCCTAACAGTAATACTCCATCAGAAAGGTCAGATTCCTGAAAATAACCCTAGAATACCCAAAGGCTACTGAGACCCCAAAACTTGACCAAAATCCCTAAACGGAAGTCTGCAAGCGTCCGGGCCTGTCAACCAGTCAATCAACCAATTCAGCAACGACCCAGATCGATGAAAAATGAAATTCAACTACCATGGGGTCCTTTGCGATAGTTGCACTCACTTAATCGAAATAAAGCTGTTGTGTTCCTCGTCGGCGAGTCTCTTTCCGGCATTAAGGCACGGAGCGGGAATAGAAGTAAGATATACACTTTCCGGTTGCCGAGGCCGAAAAGGAGAGTGCCGATTATGAAACTGATTCAAGAATCCGACCCACAAGGTACCAGGAGGATGTAGGATTTTGTTCAGGTGTTCTTCCCCCATACCCTGACGCAAAAGTTCAACCCACGAGGCAGCGCCCCGTAGGGCTTTCTTGAACACTTTGCCCAGAGGCAAGGAGTCATTAGTCTGACTTGCTTGGCTGCAGGGAGCTGGTCTAGTCAGATAGCGTACAGAATAATGCGGTTTCACTCCTGATGATTGCAGAGCAGAGAGGGTAAGTGAAGGTTAGTCTTAGTCTAGGTAACTTTTTGTGTAGTATCCGTGTGGGAGACTTATGTTACGTGGCTGAATGAAAGGGCATTGTCATTGTACTCCGGTAGTGCGGGGCGAGATGCGCAAGTGGTTAGAGCGCGAATTTAATGGCCGGAAGGTCCATGGTTCGAACCCGACTTCTGCCTCTCGGCTTCCCCTGTCTGGGCTTGGGTAACCTGGCAGTATCCCAGCCCTCGTGCTTCCTTTGGGTGGCATCATCATCATTGTCAGCTGTAAGAACCGCGTACTCGTCGTACACTGGTTGTAGCTGCCACAGTTTCGTTCACCGATGATTGGGGG
>NW_008751738.1:1013895-1017450 GCF_000715545.1 Opisthorchis viverrini
GCACCCTTCCGGTGCCTAGCTGCCATGCCACCCGAAAGAAGCACGAGGGCTGGGATACTGTCAGGTTGCCAAGCCTAGACAGGGGAAGTCGAGTGGCGGAGGTCGGATTCGAACCACGAACCTTCCGGTCAGTAACTTCGCGCTCTAACCACTTGGGCCATCTCGCCCCAGGGAATGAGGCATTACTGTCTCATTCCTGATGCGGCTGCGCACAGCAGACGCCTTTTGAGCAGCACCGGGCTCTTTGGTTTTAAAAGTATTTCGACCGTATCGGATAATGCGCCGGCGGTCACGGTCAACCGTTGGGCTATCGGAGTGTGCGGTGTTTGGGGCCGACCTTTTCTAACCCGTCCTTCCTCAGGGGAAGGCAGCATCGCTGCTTCCATAAATATGGACATGCTGGTCGCCTGGGGGAAACATCTTACTGCCTTCACATCGCTGTCGCAGAGGACAGTACAACTTTACCCCCGGACCGCCTCGTAGCACGATTACTCGTAGTACGGGGTCTCGCTGCTCTTGGTCTGGCTGCTCCCCTTTGGCGTTCCTGGCATGGTTGCAGCTTGTGGAACGAAGTTCCAGTCAGTGTAGCCCGCGGGATCACTGCAGCACTGAAGCCCGTCCACCATGTCAAGGTGGCAGCTTTAGGTCGGGGGTGGCATAGCAGCCACGCACCGAAAGGGTGCTACAGCTGGGCGATTTTACGATTTCTCCCGTCTAAACTTGGGCAACCTGGCAGTATTCCAGCCCTCATGCTCCCTTCTGATGGCATTGTAGCTCGGCACCGAAAGGGTGCTACAGCTGAACGAACTGCGGTAGTGCCGGACACGGGTTCACTGACTATGAGCCCCTCGTTCGTAGAAACAAAGTGGATGAGAGGCAAGATTTCCGAGCCACGGAATCGTTCAGGATAGTTAAATAACGGGACCGAATAGGTAAGATCAAGTAGAATGTCCTTAAATTCGTCCCCAATCTTGTCAACTCAAAAAGTGTTGTGGTTACCCACTTCGAATACACGGGTATCTGATGTGCAACGCATAACAGTGAAGCGAAATTAACCTGCCACCTGCATGGTATGCTCGAAGGACTATAAATGACTGCTACAGGGTGATCTTCACTGTCGCTTGACAAATTGCAGAACGTAACGTTAGATCAATAGAGGATTTAGATCACAAAATTAAGGTTGCTTCTAGGATACGAGGCAAGTCTTCTTCCATTTGCTGATTCTCCGACTGGACAACAATATGTACGTGAGCCACACAGGCTGTCACTGTGATAATGATCCAGATGACCTGGTTATGATGATTTTCAGTTCACCGTGCGTGTTGTATATCCCTTGAGTAGCCGCATTTGAGACGGGTGATTTGGAGACGATTCAGGTGGGCTCAGATGACGGAAAATGGGTTTCTGAGATTTCGCATCTGATCAAAAGCCCATTTGTTGATCTACGGAAAGCGTAGCAGACTTCCAATTATAACCTCGTGTTTTGACAGCAACTGCACACTGAGCATGTCAAAATGAGGTGTACAATAAAGGTAGTGGGCGTTTTATTAACTATAGACAACTATTAGATGTACTTTCATCCGCGTCCAGCTGGCTACTAACCTGAACAATCTACAAGTCGCCAAATACCAGCACACCACAATCCTAGTCGCAAGGCAACCCATGCCCCGTTTTAAAACTCTTTAGTCCCTAGCGGAATTTGATGAACTTTTAGGGAGATTACCTCAATATAGACAACCAGGAGGGTGGTTTCCACGTCATCTATCAACAGCCAACTTAGCCAAGGTTGACGTCTGTTGCTAAGACTACGCTATCAGCTTCCCCAACTGTGAGAATTTTTGCGGGACAGCATGTGATTGGTAAGAACGGTTACTTATACGTCTATTTTTCACCGTATCCGTTGGCCAAACTGTATACGACGACATTAAACGAAGTATTTCAACGAATGTTGGCGACGCAATGACAGAGGTAGGTAGATAGGCGTCGCTTGAACACTGCTGAAAGGGTGGGTGCACGATGGGACGACCCCCAACTGTTGTGGTGAATAGCTCTTCGACATATAAGACTTGATAGAACTTCTTAGTTTGCGCCTCCTGTGACAAGCGATAGACTGACTCACTGTGTCAGCCTTTTAGCAGGAGAATGAGTGATAAAAGATAGCCACATAACCTTTGTCTATACAGATTCTGGATAATGATAGTGAATCTTTCAATGGTCACGGTGAGCCTCTCCATACGATACATCGCGCAAATTATGGCCCGTATATATTCGCTTTCATCCGCACAGCGTGTTGTCTCCGGCATTGTGGCAGCAGCAGCGCGTGGAACACCGTGAAAAGCACCCCGTTTTACACTCACTGACAGCGTGATCGGCTTGTGTGTGGGCGGGATGGCGCAGTTAGAGCGCAAATTTACTGACCAGGAGGGTGGTGTTTCGAACTCAACAACCTGGCAGTATCCCAGCCATCGTGTTTCCGTCGGGTGGCATGGCAGTCACGCACCGAAGGGGGTATACAGCTGAACGGTACCGTGACAGGACCGGCCTAGCCCACAGGTGGCTCTCATGGAAGCTCATCGCGAAAGCGCATTGAATTTCTCCATCGTGGTTAAGCAAACACTCACAGCACCGATGGAAGCCAAAAAATCTGATGGAGACGGTGGAGAGTCATATGAATGTAAAATTGGTTGTGTCTGGGACGTAAAAACATGAAGGCCCACGTGGAAGTCATTGATAAATCGTGGCATCCCATGCGGCACCGTAATCTTGGACTCATGGTTAGAATCGAGCAAACCAACGAGGACAAGCCTTTTGAAACACTCAGAACATTACCAACATTGAAAAAGCTACGGATCCACTTGACAGAGATATGACTCATCGACACCGACATCATAAGCGATAATTAGGGTCAGACAGCGACAAAGCTGCTCCTGTCCTTGAGTTCGGATTTCATAGATCCCATCAATACATCTGAGAGAAAATCCTTATATCGCGGATGGATTTTGAGGGTAGTGCATCCGAATAAAAACTGGGGCCAATCACTGATTTCAACAATTCTACTAGTTGAATCGTTTTTAAAATTCCTTAAGGATAGAAACCTCTTTCTGGTTGCACACATTGCCTTGGGATTGACCGGCAAACCCAACATGTTCAGGAAACCTGAATCGTCCGCCGTGGTCAAGGTCAATACTTTTTGAAAGCGATTCAAATACTCGACAGTTCAATAAACAGGCGAACTGATTGGACGCGGACACATGGGTATTCTTCACGGATTTCACGGATTGATACACAGGATCGAGGCTTTTGCCCAAGTTTCCCGGGTCGGTTTTGTTCTTGTCGGTCAGTGGCTGTCGTTCACCTGAAAGGCCCAAGTGGAAAAAGGGTGTAGCACTGCTCTTTATGTTCTCAGCGCGGGACGGCATGCTCGCCAGCGCGAGGATTCGCATAAATAAATGTCTAATAGTGCTTTAAATTGGGTTCGAGAAGGAGCGTGTACAACCGTCGGAGGAAGGTCATTCCACGCAGCTACTACCCGAAATGAAAAAAAGTTTTGTCTAA
>NW_008751738.1:1017850-1100666 GCF_000715545.1 Opisthorchis viverrini
TTGAGGAGACCCAGATGCCTAAATCTTTTTTGGCATCTATCCTCATGATTTTTTCTGGTCCCTTTTCACCATGCATAACAAAGTCATTCGCTGAATCCCCTCCAAACGATACATGGACGCACTTTTCATCATTCAGAGGAAGGTGCCAGTTCAACGACCACTGCTTGGCAGCGTCTACATCCATTTGGAGGGCGCTGGCATTGGAACTCCAGGATTTCAAGTCGTCCGCAAAAAGTAAACATGGACTCGCAAGAACGTCTGGGAGGTCGTTGACGTAGATCAGAAACAGGAGTGGTCCCAAGACGGAGCCTTGAGGAACTCCAATGGAGACCGGCGCTGGAGAGGAGTAGGTCGAGCCTATTCTCAATCGGAATGATCTGTCTGATAGGTACGCCTTGATCCAGCGAAGGATTTTCCCTTGAATCCCGCAAGACTCGAGTTTGTGGTGCAGCGGGCTTGTGGGACCCTGTCAAATGCTTTTGCTTATCCGGATGCACGCCCGAACCGCAATAAGTTAAAATTCGAGATTACTGAATTTGAATTTTGGTAAATACGAAGCTAAAGCAATTTCAACTCTTCGAATACCATATTAGAATGTTCAATAGGTCCACAGTAGTAGGCTGAATGATGACGGAAACAGTGGATCGTGGCCTCATCTCAGCCGATTTCCAGTTAAGTTAACATATTGGAGTTGACTAGCTGGTAAACATTCGAAAATGGAGGTTTACTCATTATTTGTGTCGATGCGTCTCAGCTGGATTAGGGGACCCTTAGCTTTTGGGTTTAATTCATGGATTCACGGATTGATACACAAGATCCAGGGTTTTGCCCGAGTTTACCGGGTCGGGTTTTTCTTTTGTCCAGCGACTGCAGTTTACCTGAAATGCACAAACAAAAGGGGTATAACACTGTTCTCTAAGTTCTCGGCGCCAAACATTAGGCTTGCCAGCGCGAGGATTCGATAAAAAAGCTTCTAATGGTGCCTTGACCTGGGCAGTGAGCAACCATCGGAGGAAGGTTATTCCACGGAGCAACTAACCGAAATGAGAAAAAATTTACCTGATGGAAGTGTGCTCTCTGAACTTGAAAATCTTCCTACCATGACCCGACGTGCATTAGCTGGGTCATACAGCTGGGTTCATACAGTGCATAAGCAAATGGTAGGTCCCCTCGGAGTCGACGATACTCCAGGGCACAGGTCAAACACCGCGACATGCGTTTCATAACTCACGGTTTTAAGGCCACCAGCCATTTTCCTAGCAGCTTGTTGGACAAGCTTAATGAGGAATATATCTTTCTTTCTGAGCAGACAATTTGGTTGGCATACTCAAGAAGCGGTCTGACGTAGTTCCCATGGAGTATTTGGAAGTCCGCGCGCGTAACACGGGGGAAGGTGCGCCGAATCAACCGTAGAACGCCAAATGTCTTTTGAGACGACTTCTTACGGCGCAGTGAGGACACGTTTGAAAAGAGCCTCGCACTCAAACTCTTTTATGCATTCATGCTCGTGATGTTCTCTGGTCCGTTCTCACCAAGCACTACAAAGGCGTTCGTTGAGTCTCCTCCGAATGATATACGGACGCACCTTTCGTTATTCAGGGGAAAGTGCCAGGCCGCAGACCACTGCTTTGCAGCATCTTAATCCATTTGAAGGGCACTGGCATTTGAACTCCAAGGTTTCAAATCGTATACCAAAAGTAGGCGCAGTCTTGAAAGACGCCTGGAAGGTCATTGGCGTGGATCGGCAACAGCAGTTGTCCCGAAAAACAGCCTCGAGAAACACCCATGGAGCCCAGCGCGGGAGAAGAGCAGGCTAAGCCCACTTTCACTCTTAATGTTTTGTCTTACATTAACACTTTGATCCATGTAAGCATTTCCCACTTAATCCCGTAAGATGCGAGTTTATGGAGCACTGGGACGAGTATGACTGGATGGAATGCTTTCGGGAAGTTGAAATATATGGCATCCGGTATTAGTCCCCCGTCTTCTTCTTGGGTTAAGCTGCCCATAGATAAGAGCATGTTCGCCACACAAAAGCGGTTTGGGACGAATATATGTTGAACTGGGAATATCAGTTTGCTGGTTAATAGGTGATCTGGGATGGCCGCTTCGGAGTCCGTTTCATCACTTTGCACGGTACGCAAGTAAGGCTAATAGGCCTGTAGTTGATGGGCTATATTCCGTTACCAGTTCTGTAGATTGGCATGAAACCTGCTAGTGTTTTTCGGGATGGACATCGCGTCAGCCTACCGAGCATTCTGGACAACGGTCTTTTATAACTCTTCCGCTGACACTGGTCCCAGTTTTGACTGCACCTGTAAGATGCGCACTCCCGGGGACTCTGCACGGCAGAAGTTTCGAATCTACGTTTTAGTTTCGTGGTTTCTGGCCCAGCAACAGATGAAACCAAAATCAGCACACACTGGTGAGCGTGTCCTAGTGGGGCGGAAATCAACGCCTGATCGAAGAAGTGCACTTTGTTGTTGGTGATCTAATCCAGGTGGGGTGGTTTCTGCCCCCCTCGGTATACGGTTGGTGCTACGATATTTTGGGAACGAGCGCTTGCTGGACGGCTTCGGTCAGCGCTGGTGCAAAATATCCACTAGAATCGATGCGTTGGAGCTCCATCCAGCAGGTCTTAGGGGCATTAAGTTCACCTATCAGCAAGAGACTCGTGAAGTGGTAGCTGGAGGAGAGGTGCTCAAGTGGCTGTACGAGGAAATAGCCATCTTCCGGAGAAATTGAGGGGCAGCGGTGGACCACGCAGCGAAGTCAGTCAGTCAGACACAGCGGGATTTGGATCCACAGGAGGAGTGGTATTGGAGAAGACAATCGGCAAGTGCGTGGCCGCAAGTAAGTATTAAGCGGTCGCACCAACCCTCCTGCGTTTTGAGTCAGCTTGAAAAGAAGCGCGACCCAATATCGAGTTCTCTACGCCAGAGTCGTCTGGTGTGGGCCAGGTTTTTATAACTGCGAGCATGGACGGCTGTTTAAGGAAAAATTTCGTTGAATTATTGAAAAGGTTGAGGCAGTTTGTGGACAAGCATTTAAACGTTGTCTCTGCCGTCTCCGTAGTTCAGGAGCCGAGGAGTAATTATTTACTTTTGATAGGTTCGCAGGCTTATTAGCTGTACGCCGTTTCAGTCTAAAGCACCGAAGGAGCCTCCGCCGCATATTGTCTGCCTCCTGCCTTGGTGGTTTTGACAATTGCTTTCAATTTGCAGGGCGCCTTTTGCCCCACCGACCGTAAACAAAGTTTTCGAACACCGCTACATTAGGCTCCTTCAATACCGGCTTTTGGACGATAAGGTTTGCTGCTGTTCAAGGATTTGGAGTGAACATTTGTCTGTATGTTGTCTTGGGCATTTTGGTGCGGTTTGATTGATAAGGGGTCACTGTGAGGCCATGTGCGTTGGGTGACAGCACAACGTAGTATTCCCATGAGGCTCAAATGAGAGCTCTCATGGGGTTCCCCTTTGCAGAAAACTGCATCTTGAAGCTGGCCAATAAATTTCCGAACTAGCGGAGTTTATGTAATTTGTTTGAATGCACTCGGCCTTTTCACGCTTGTGTCGACTCTCGAGTCTCCGGCGGTCAGGGTGGCCAACTGCCTATGCGAAGGATTTTACGGTTTGTTATGCGGGGTTATCGGCTTTAGATTTTGGGATCATGAGCGACGACTCTGTCCACAGCCGGACAGACCACTGTTGACGGAGTGGAGGTGCAGATTGGTAGTTTCACATCCTCAGTTGTTGTAAGGTTCTTACAGCATTCTCCGTTGTCGATTTCAACGCCCTTGGTTGATTTGTCTCCGCAAGTCTATCCTCCCAGCTAAGAAGTTGTGACTTGAGTGCGGAGTCCACCGCTGTGCCTTTACAGTCTTCTACGGATTAAGCGGCGATAGTTTTACGTACTTTGGGCGCTACGGCAATGCCTCCTCCTGACCGTCGCTGCTTTTGGAAATCATGGGCTCTGCGGTGGCTGATTAGAACTGCAACACAGATTCGCGGATAGTTTCGTCGACGTGCTTCAAGGAGTACAAGGGGGCATAGCTACCATCGGTCTGGCCATAAGGTCGAGTTCGTATGAACTTGAGTAGTTTTCCGCCTCTCTTCTGGGACATTCGTGGCCCAGTTTTTGCGCATCTGGGGGGAGAACCTCGGATATACGCTTTTTCATTGGGCAAATCTTTTGAATGCTAACAGTCCCCTCAAGGATCTTCTGTATGGAAGATGCGATGCAAAGTGTGACTAGAAGTCCAAAGGTCCTTCCGTTTCACTTTCCGCGTAGCCACTGAAGCATGAGGCGATCTGTGTTCAGGCTTTGTGAGGACACCGCCAACGAACGAGTTCTGCGGAGAATGCATCCAGATGATCAGCTTACTCTCCCTCAAGCGCCTTGGAGGTCTTGATTGCCGCATCAGAGAGCTGAATGACCTTTTTTGTACTGATCTTTCAGATTCAACAGTGAGGACCTGGTTGTTTTCGGCAGCTTATGCTTAATCACAGAATGCACAGAGCCCCTGAGGAAGAGGCAGCTGACAAAAACAAACGGGTCAGGAGAGTTAGACAACTGGCTTATCTGCTGGTACTGTAAACTCACACACTCAGAGTTCCACCAGGCTTTGCAGGTGTTACATTGCATATCACCTCGTACATTAGCTGGACACCCATTTTGCCCGCATCTGATGTGGTCTATTGATAGCTGTAGAAAGCAGCCTCAATTAATCAGGCCCATGATTGAGGCTGGGTTCATCGCAGGGATTGGCAAGGGGACGGGGGTTTTCAATCAAATGTCATATTATGGTGAAATTTTCCACGAAATAACACGTTGCATTCCTGTGAATAAATTGAACAGCAAGAGATTCTTTCAACAATTTGCACCAGCAAATCGAAAGCTAGTTGATTCATTGAAAGCAGAGGATGGCACCGCGTGAGTGGAAGGTTCGGGAGCATGGGATGGTAGTAGATGGGAATGTAGTCAGTGTCACGCTTGAAAGCGGTGTGAGAGGCGAATTGATTCGCCCTGCTCGGCATTCTCAAGAGAAACCCCAATCGAAGGGGAAGTGCTTCTCGTTGGCCCACTGGTGCTTCCATGTTGAGTTGGGGTATTCATCCCAGAGAATGAGAGACAGAGTGTGAAAAGAAGGAAAAAACGAGAGAGACCCAAAAACTTAAGCCTTTGTAGTGAGCGATAAACGGAACAGGGACAGTTTCATGGAGTAACGGATTCACGGATCGATACACAGGATCGAGGCTTTTGCCCAAGTTTCCCGGGTCGCTTTTGCTCTTGTCGGCCGGTGGTTGTCGTTCATTTGAAAGGCACAAGTGGAAAAAGGGTGTAGCACTGCTCTTTATGTTCTCAGCTCGGGGAAGTATGGTTGCGAGCGCGAGGATTCGCATAAATAAATATATAATAGTGATTTAAACTGGGTTCTAGAGGGGACGTGGTCAGCCGTCGGAGGAAGGTCATTCCACGCAGCTGCTGCCCGAAGTGAGAACAATTTTGTCTGATGGATGCGTGTGCTCTGAGCCTGAAAATTTCCTTACTATGTCCCCGCCATGTGTTTGCTGGGTCAACGGTGAAAAACCCGTTTGACAAGCTCTGTTCAAACAGGGCGTAAGTAAGAATTAGATCCTCTCGGAGGCGACGGTACTCCAGGGGAAAGAGATCAAGCATCGCGAGACACGTTTCGTAGTCCACGGATTTGAGGCCGGGGCCCGCTGGGCACGCTCAATGAGGGTAACGTCTTTCGTACGTCCTGAGTAGACAACTTGGTTGGCGTACTCCAGGAGCGGTCTGACGTAGGCCCCATAGAGTATTTGGAAGTCCATGCGAGTAATACGGGAGAAGGTGCGTCGGATCATCCGTAAAATGGCGAATGCCTTTTGGGCCGATTTCTCATGGTGTAGTGAAAAGGACAAATTTGAGGAGACCCAGATGCCCAAATCTTTTTTGGCATCTATCCTCATGATGTCTTCTGGTTCCTTTTCACCATGCATAACAAACGCATTCGCTGAATTCCCTCCAAACCACACATGGACGCACTTTTCATCATTCAGAGGAAGGTGCCAGTCCAACGACCACAACTTGGCAGCGTCTTCATCCGTTTTCTACCAGCAAGAAGCCAGTACGTTCCGAATGGATATGGTGATTTTTGTGGCTGTTTGTGAGGCGATTTTGCCAAATTGCGCGGATAACAATAGACTGTGAGTTTTACCGTGTTATGTGTTTAGGTGACCCGCACAAACTCGTGCTCTACAGGCTAGTTATAAAGGAGTACAAGGCAAATAAAAAAAGATTACGCATAGCATTAATCTGAGTACTGATCCTTGTGGACTTCACTGGAGGTGTGAGAAGTGAGAGGAATATGAGCCACCGATACAAGCCAAGGGAAGTTTTAAGGAGTGCAGCCGTAAAGACAACCGAACTCCTAATCCTGAGAGTCTCCATAGGTAGGGGGAGTCTCATGAAGATATTGTCTGATGCACGTAGGGATTTCTGGAAAGTGCGATCAACAGAATTGCTGTTTACAACATGCAAAATATGGATGAACCTGGATTCACGGATTCACGGATCGATACACAGGATCGAGGCTTTTGCCCAAGTTTCCCGGGTCGGTTTTGTTCTTGTCGGTCAGTGGCTGTCGTTCACCTGAAAGGCCCAAGTGGAAAAAGGGTGTAGCACTGCTCTTTATGTTCTCAGCTCGGGGCAGTAAGGTTGCGAGCGCGAGGATTCGCATAAATAAATATATAATAGTGATTTAAACTGGGGTCTAGAGGGGACGTGGTCAGCCGTCGGAGGAAGGTCATTCCACGCAGCTGCTGCCCGAAGTGAGAACAATTTTGTCTGATGGATGCGTGTGCTCTGAGCCTGAAAATTTCCTTACTATGTCCCCGCCATGTGTTTGCTGGGTCAACGGTAAAAAAACCCGTTTGACAAGCTCTGTTCAAACAGGGCGTAAGTAAGAATTAGGTCCTTTCGGAGGCGACGGTACTCCAGGGGAAAGAGATCAAGAAGGAGATGAGTAAACCATTTTGCGGTGGATTTTATTTGCAAGTAGATTACTGAACGTGTTCTTGTCAAGATCGTTTCGTTATTCTTCACGAAATGTACATGGGGCTATCGGGACGGTGGTCATTTGGTCTGTAGAAGTTACAACCTTTGTAAATGGGGTGAAGAATCGGAGGCGTTTTGATGGACGATGGCTAAATATAGAAGAAGCAGAAGAGCATAAGTTGATGCGGGAGAAGAACGTCAGTACATCTCATGAAAATATTTTGGAAGACGCTTTTCGGATCAGGGGACTTGGAATTCAAATCTCTACCTTAACATAGGTAGTGGTCTGGCTACCCAAAAACTTAAATTACAAGGTGTGTCGACTACTGTGTACCAGTTCGGCGTTGGGTACTTGATATCTTCATGACTAACTAAGAACTTATTGGTTGACCATAGACCAAGTAAGGGATTGTAAATTGGGCACCATCTTTTTCGGCATTTCAAAGATATTTGATCAAGTTTTTCATGCGGCTTCAGGCTCGACCCATATGTTATTCAAGAAGAAATATGAACATGACACAGAGCTTCTGTTGTAGGTTGAATATTTTGAGCGAAGGCTGAGACCACCCACTCCTCCAGTTCTCAAAATCTTTTTGGAGTCACTCAACGTCCTCGCCTAGAACCGTTCCTTTATCGGTCTGAACCATTGACCTTCATGATATGCTTTTAAATCTTTCCCAAAACGTCATGCGGCCTTGATGAATATCATTGCGACAAGTTAGTGTACACCGTGGGTACTCGGTAAGTGTATTGGTGCATGGTGACAACATACCAGAACAGATCCAGAGCTTTTATCGCCTTTTATTTCCGGGGGCAGATAAATGCGCTAAACTTCAAGAAAAAGCTCAAACCCGGAAGCGCTGGAAGTTGTCTCAGTCTTCACTCTTCTGAATCCACTGATTTTGATAGGTGAATGAATTGTGCGTAATTCAGCATGGTCTGCTAGTCTGAATGTTTACTTTGGGATTTGATTCGAGATTCTGACAAGTCTTGAGCCTTTTTTGGCGGGGAACCCAACTATTACACAATAAACAACAATATCATGCCAGATAAACCTTGTTTTTTTTTGCAGTCGTTATTCTGGCGGTCCAATAGCCAACCCAACAAGAAATTGAATGCTGGTTCTATTTAGCAGCACATACACTGAAGATACCTGTGGATTACGAGATGAGACTCAGCTCCACAGTGGAAAAGCTGAAATGAACAAATTTTCGAACGTTTTAGTCGGATAATTTTTCTGTCACAAGAACTCATTTCGTTATCGGACATTTAGTTTTCTGTCAATAACTTCGAGTCCAGTAAAGTTCGTTTGAATCGTGAACTTTTTGATGCACGGCTAATGAGAGTACAGAAAGAGGGATGATATTATCTCTGGAACGAAGAGCTTCATATGGAAAGAAATCTCATAATAACATACAATTATGTCAAGCGACTTACTCAGCAATGTTACAGAGTCTTCCCAAAGTGAGTTGGTTAGGTAACGTCTTTAGATTAATCCCTTAGGAACACAAAGATGGTTTACCCAGTTGTAGACTACTGGATCCAGTTTCATCTCACCCTTTAAGAGATATAGTGATCTATCATGATTCCTCGTGTGCCCTGGGAACTTGCTGTCCATTTTGACAACGTGGTTTGAAATGTAACGATAAGTCTGGTCCCGACATCAAATAGAAGTGGAAGTATACGTTATTCGTTTTTCTTTTGTCCTGTTCAAGCAATCGTTTCGGTGTTTCGCTCAGTGTAACCAAGACTAATGATGAATGAGTCATTAGAGTTCAAGTCTGTGTTTTTAAAGGTAAATTTTATAGAAGTTGAATTTGGAAATTCAAGACGCTAACCAGAAGAACCTTGGCTAGAAAATCAGCACAGATCATTTGAATAATTAATCCCTTCTGAATTTCACCGTATTTAATGAAGCATTGAGTAAAACCGCTCTGGTTATTATTCTTTTCATTCTGGCATTACAGACTATCTATTGCGGGTTTGTGCTTGTATATTGGAATAGACTGGGTAGATTTGACAGTTCCTTTGTTTGAGTCACGCTGCGCAATTCAGAGTCTTCAGGCTTCGTTTTGACAGAAACTTCCGTTTCATTTCAGCTGTAGAGACAGAAAGTGAAAAGAAACCTACTTGTATGACGTGCTTGTGGACTCGTGATAAAGAGTACTGTGGTGTTTTGCAAATCAATGTTACATTTTCCCCACTACAGTACTTTCTTGACTGAATGGGCAGATGCGGTCGACTAAGGACTTATGTAGACTAGACTTATCTAGTCCTCTAATCATGGAAATAAAGTCATTCTTAAGGGATGTTTATCAACTGTCAAGCTGAAGAGATTCAGAATTATCTGTGAAACTGAAGGCATGGATAATCTGCCGTTTGTGAAGATTGCTGAAAATGATGCTGTCTGACGATAAGATTTTCACAAACGGATAGTCCACTTTACTGGTGATTTTGCGTTGTAGGCCACATTTCAACAGTTTACATCACTTGAGGGCAAAACGTTGCATTAACGACACATGTACAGATAAGCGGAGTGCAGTAGGATGATTACCTTTTTATCATCCATTGTTTTATCAGGTTACAAAGTAGTGATTTTTTCGCACTAAACAGATGGTTGTTTCAAAATTTCGGTTTTAATCTCGTATTCAAAATGTTGCCGGTTCGAGGCCTACTCGTGCTTCTGATATCCAGCATTTACACCCAGGTTGGAAGACTTGTGGATTAATAGTGGCCTCTGATAGGAAACCAACTGTTTTTTTAGTACGGATAGAGCAATTGAGAAATGTATCAAGCACTTTTGATGTACATTTTTACTACTTTTCTAGATGCAGTAGCCTATCTAAAGAAAAAAATTGTTCCGAGTTACGCAAATTCGTTGTGTGACGAAATGCAGCTCATTTGGCAGGTCGGGCTATACAGATCCCTAAATTATTGTAGCATTTTAGTATTCATTGTGCTTGTTGAATGTAAGCTCGTGAAATTCACGCAGCAGGGCAGTCGAAAGACAAGTAGCCGTAGTAGCAGTGTAGATTATATTCCAACAAATAACGAATAGAAAAACAGCAGTCTGTGGATATTTCCATTGGTTGCCCTCGACTCACGCGGGGCACTCGAAATCCCAGGCGTTATTCAACCGGCCAAATAAAAAGAGGGGTCCGTAGTCTATCAGGTGTTATCTAAGTGTCCACCTTGTCCTCATTAACCAATCCAGAGCTATTTCGGCAATCAGTGGCGTCAGACTCTTCTTTCCTTTCTGTATCGTCTAAAGTATCAAAGTCTGTTTACTTGTGCAACCACAAATATGAGAGTTAGTGAATTGAATCATCAGTCGTGTCCTCTAACATCGCCGTTATGCCGTTTTTTTCAGATGGCACAACAATAAGCTGGCGAGTGCATGCTACAATGTTCAGATCAAGTAATCACAAGAGCAGCTGTGGTCACCAGGATACTTAAAGACTTTTCAGGCTAATAGATTCGACTATTTCTCAAACATGCATCTGTTTAGAAGCCTGATGGTATGCGCTAACTGGTGAACCACAAGCAACGCAGTGCTAAAATGGCATTGGTCGTAGATCAGGTGGTTGTCAATGTGTTCGTTAAACTTGGCGGCTTTCTTGCAGACGTTGTGTCAGTAAACATGTGGACATCGTTACTGCGCGTGCACAGATCAACAGTCATCCATTTACCAACCGGTTAACATACCGGAGCCACCAATATGCCGATTTATTACCAACAACTTGGTAACACAGTGTCGTTGTAAGTCCACCGAGTTTCACTGAGGCTAGACACTGTTGAACAGAATACTGGCATTTGGCCAACCTCTCATAAGTGGGCTGGACCAGCCCAACGACAGCTGCCGCAGAAACTAATCCTTCAAGATAGAATTCTCACGCCTGCCTGATCGACAAATTGATAGCCAAGTCCGAAGATTTTTGGTTGTTTCGGGAATTGGTGTTTAGTTGCTTTGCTTGGTTAGAACAGTGGAATGTTCCCTGTTCGTCAGTTTTGTTATACCGGACCGTTTCGGCAAGGATGAATGTTCATTATGATGATCTTTTCTCGTATGTCAATATCAGGGTATGTTGGGTATGGTAAGGATGAATTGTTTTCTCATTCAGAAGTCTGCCGTTGGATGACCTCTTGGCAACTTCCCCAAAATGCCAGTTTTCAACTAGCCTGGTATAAATTACACGCTGGGCCAGTCTATAAATCCCAAATAACTAACCCAGGAAGCGGTAGGGATCATGTTTGCAATAACGAACTGTAGTTCGGTGAAAAAATGCGAGAGTAGGTAAACCATAAGTTGACTGCACTGACGACTGCAGTCGCTGGCAGATATACTTGAGTACAACAAGTGTTTACGAAAAAAGGAAATTGAGGGAATGTGCCCTTAAAGAGCCGGAGTTATAAACTGACAGAAGGCTGATAATTGGCTTGACTAGACTATGTGATCACTTCGGTGCATCGTGACATCCGGAGGGTTTTCAGCCATAAATCCCGGTCAAGTTGTCGCACAACTCTCTTTAGACACCTTGCTTTTACCGAGTATCTTAATGACTTCTTGATAAATAACTCTTTGTTTCTACTGTACTGCAATCAAGCACAAAGTTCTAGTTTGAAGATCTTTGAACTCCTCTCGCTGGTTTCCGGCCGAATTTAGATTAAGACTGCGATTCAGATAATAAAACTTTTCCAAAATGAATCGAAATTATGTATCGTCCACGTAATCGAATTGGTTTCCGTGTAAGAGGGTGATAAGCGAAAGCAAATTTCTTGTTGAAATGGGTCAAAAGACAATCGTGGCTTCGTCGAACAATACAGAGCGCCAACCAAAAAAACGCAGAATATTCACACAGATGCTGGTTCTTAACATTAGCTTAGAGACACCAAGGATTACGCAGTGGTTAGCTAAACTGTGATAAATTGACCTGATGGGAATTAACAGTCCACAGGATGGTAAAGCGCACTACAATGTATCTTGCTGAATGCAGCCCACACCGAAAAATTGCAGCTGATGAAAAAACGTCTTTCACGAGAAAATACAAACCAAACTTCCGTCATTTTAATAGGTGTAATTAAGTACCCGTATGTGTGTTTATCGTGTTTAGCCAATCATCATGAATAGTTGGCGGTCGAATAAGATTCACTACTCTGAATTTAGTAATGCTTTCTCTTCCGCAGTTTGTTAAAAATTGAGCGCTAGCTAGGCATCAAACGATTTGCTCAACAATAAATCTTTTAAGCGAAATAGGTCTGACTGTTTTTGACCATTTTCGAAAGCCAGTAGCAGTCACCTCAACTACGTTTTATGAAATATTAGGGTGATCGGTTCTCCATCTCTGAATAATCCACTCTTAAGCCATCTGGCTACAATGTGTATTCAACCACTAATGACAACCTGAAACGCACAAAGTTGCTGACGTCTTGCTAACTCAAATCACCTAAGCTTGGATGGCAGAAAGATATTCCGACGCATCGCTTAGAATTCCAGGCACATGATTCATTGGAATCTTGACCGTATTACAGACAAGCCATAAGTGCTTGAAAAATGAGTGTTTATTTTACGAAACAAAACAGACCTTTTTCAATAAAGATGACAGACATATCGAGGAATTTGGTCGGGTTCAGTTCAAAAGAGCATAGGGATAGATATTGCTTGCATTGATTGAGAAAGCGACGGTCGAAATGAATTTTACAATACTGGCCGCAGTTTGTACACATTCTTTGGAGTTTGGCTCAGAAATGCTTGGAATTTATTGGATATTGCTCACGTTGGTTTGGAAGGAATGGGATATTTTGCTAGGAAAATGCAACAAACCGTCCATTTGCTAGGCTTAAATATTTTCACATACATAGTCCACACAGGTACACCTATGCACGCGTGAATGTCGTGCATACGGACCAACTTGAGCGATTCGGTTTGTGTGTAGATAAGATCTGGTTCTGTGTGAAGCTGACCAAGCGACAGGGAGTTCTGGGAATCTCGCTGTAAAATTTGGAAACAGTTTTTTTGTTATGCTTGTTCAATTCATCACGCGCAGTTGCATAAAAATTGGATTCATATTTACTATACCGCAAACTGGAACCTGCCTACTCCGTCGGCTCATCAGCCAGTAGCATAGAATACAGTTGTTTGTCCGCCATACAACCATTCATAAACTCTTCTCGTGTTAGGACGCCGTCAGCATTGCTGTCCATCTTTTCAAAAATCTCATTGGTCCGTTCTTCTGGACTGAGGTCTACAGTGCTCTCGTCTGCTCCGAGCATACTGTAGATGGCCTATTCGAAAAGAAAATAAGAAGAGAGCTATCAACATTGAGGGAAGTGGTTTTGTGTGGCTTCATGGATATATTTATCAAGTTTTATCCACACAGAGCTCATCTCTACTGAGTACGCTGTGTTTCGAACAACAGAGTAAATAGTGAAATACAATCATTTGCAAATTAATTTCGTTTTTCGAGGGACTCACCTGAAACCCAGCTGAATCTCTCGTTTGTGGTGTTTCTAGAGTAAATAGTGGTTAAGGTTTGTGGATAGGACCCTCTTATTCATTCCAAGCGTAGTAAAGAGAGGGCGAATCTCTCGGGTGTTTCTAGAGTAAATAGTGGTTAAGGTTTGTGGATAGGACCCTCTTATTCATTCCAAGCGTAGTAAAGAGAGGGCTGGTCTCGCAATGCTGGGCAAAACCATCGAGCACTTCAAGGTAGGTTGCAGACAAGCAATAATTTCTCACGCCTCAACTGTGACTTGGGTATTAGTAGGTAAAACTATAGCTCAATCCTCTTTTTGAACGCAAACGGCACTTTAACACAGTCGGCAGTAAAGCCAGTGTGTAGAATAACTTTCCCCCTTCTCAGTGTTCAGTGTTTGGTAGTAAGTGAATCCAAGCGGCTGCCAATTAGGTTCAATGTGTCGTCGAACCAGATCACAGTGTATTCATCATCGTCTCATAAAAATCACTGTGACCAACGGGAATACCCGAACAGATTGGAACGTAAATCCGGGTAGAGGAGTCGTTCACAAAATCTTATCGTCAAACGTTAGAATGAATCCATGGAAAAATAGATAGTCAGTAAGAACAACACGTCAAGGACAGGCTTAACGCGGGGGTCAACTGACTAGGTTAGGGTTGTTCCAATGGAAATGTTTGGGTCTCGTGTTTCGTGCGCATCCTAGAGAATGTCCATTCGCACTGGTTCTGTTTGCTAACATGTAGCGTCAATACCATGGGTGTTAGACTATGGACGTAGGATGTCCCTGGACGCAAAACGCAAGAATATGGATGTGGATAACTACAGCTCCCATGATAGTAGGTCTCGGTGCTCTAATTCTTTTTGTTATCTTAGACAACGAAAATGACTTTAAAGGCATTGTAAGTATCAATGTAGTCTCCCGCTGGGCCTAACCCATTTGTAAACACTACACTTGGAGTTGGTGCAGTCAGAGGGTCACCTTCATTTTGGATGGACTAGGAGTTGTGTATACAAAATAAAATGTAACGACTGTACGAAGGTTTGTATAGGTCAGACAGCCAAAGAACTGCACATCAGAATAGGTCCATTAATAGACCCATTAACAGACCACCGAGAAACGCGAATGAATATCAGGCGATAATCAAAGGTTCGCGATGACAGGGCTTGCACTAGACACCGGGCACAGCATGGATTTGAAAAATGTGGACATTCTGAGACCACACCACAGCGACTGGTGGCCTTGATGGTGGAAATCGCCATGCATCCCAGTGTGAATAGAATAGAGGACGTAGAAGTGGTAAGCGTGTGCTGAGCGGTTTTAGATCAGCCGAGATGACATGAGGTGGTGCAGTTATCAGCAAGATGGTCTGGGTCTAAAAGTACAAAATCCAAGCAGAGCAGGATCCAGTTAACCACCCCAACCCCAAACCAATTGTCCCGGTACCCCTCGAAGAACAGAAGCGAACAAAATCTGTGAAAGACACCAAAAGTATTATTCCACTAAAGTGTCCTAGACAGGAAAAGGAAGGCCGTAAAATCCACTTTCAACATAAAGACGACTCTCCTTAACCAATCTATCCGTGGTTTAACCACAGCCGTACAATACCGACAAACAGAATCGGTACAAGTGAGCATTCTCGGTGGTCCACATGATCTAAACACCACATCTGACACACCCACACTCTAGTCACTTGACACCCTGCATCGTGCTTCTCCTTGACGTATTGTTTTTGACGACCATCACTTGTCGACGGGTTCATTCCAACTTCGTAACACATCCGGGTCCAACGATAGGACTCTGGCAATGATTTTTGCGCTCAGATGTGTGATTTTTAGTCGAAGCTAATAAGAAGTCGTCTTGGTTCCCGAATATTCGGGCATATCGCTACTTACCACCAGCTAATTAACAAATGGGAATTCATAATCCCAGTTTGAACCGCTCTGGCAGCTCCGAGTCAGAAGATCGGTGGCATTGGTTTGTATCTACCGACGTTCTACACTAATTTGCATTAGGAGTAAAGTCTGACTTCAGAACACTTGCGTGTACGTGGTTTCTCGATTAACACATATACTGAAGTTTAAGACAACTTTTGGAACATTTTTCACTCCACAAATTCGCTCACCTAGGATTTGGTGATAAGTTTTGTATCCAAAGGACTTTTTCAAAAATTTGTGTGACTTGTTCAGTGTAGTGTGACCGTCATCAAATTGACGAAATTTCGAGTGGTCTGATGAATTAATCGAGAAGTGGAGAGTGTACGATTTATCTCAAAGGAATTGAGTATGATGATCGAGTGCTAGGGACAAAACATTGGTGTACTTCGGTGTTTTTATGAGTGATGAGGTCTTTTGCTTGCCTTCTACTTGCGTTACTCCATAAATGACATGGAGGGATTTCGTTAAAATTCTTTTTTTCCTTGATTTCTTGAAAGCCCAATGTAGATTGCTATTTCCTTGGGAATAACCTCAGAAATGCAGTTCAATAGTCACCTGTTAGAGCTATCGTTTTCTGGAGAAGACATGACTATAGGGAGCCAACAGTGTAGTTTTAGCCGATTGTTTGAAGCTTCTTTCAGAGAATAGGATCAGATTGAACGAGCGGATCTCTATGAACAAGCTGATTTTCCCGATATTTCCATCGCGAAAGGTACCGTATTATAGTTTCTGTTTTGATTGGCTTAAGTAACACTTAGTCGTCTCTACTTCTATACATGTAACTATATAAGAGTACTACAAGAGTGCACTTTCTCTGGGTTCCCAAGAGTAAAATGTCCCAAGAGATCATTCATGTATCTGGAGCACGTCTCAACGTACTCCTGATATGGATTAGTAACCATTTCGAACACAATGTTAGTAACATGATATTAGGAAGAGTCTTGAAGGGCACCAAACAGGCGGTCCTTACCTTTCATGTTCTAGTGATGACTTTGTGCAATAAAAGTTCCTGAAAACTGATAGATAGACTTAATGTCCACCGCTAGCTGTAGCAGTAAATTCCAGCGGACTTATCCAAATGGATCATGATAGTTAACATGGATCTGAAAGGACACTTTCACACTGATTTGTTGTGAATATAAGGTCGGTCCTAACTTGTCAGCAAGTAGGTTGAATCGAAAACAAAACAAAAAACAATTTAAAACACTCAAAACCATATTTAATTAGTGCGGCCGCTAAAGTGGTCTTAAATTTGTTCAAATACTAACTTTGATAATCTCAACCATTTCCAATTTCTCAATCGTTCCGTTTCCATTGATGTCGTACATTTGAAACGCCCATTCCAATTTCTCTTCCGGTTTTCCACCTGAGGTGATATTGATCGCTAGCAGAAATTCTTTGAAATCAATTTTGCCTGAGTTGTCTTTGTCAAATGTTCGGAATACGTGTGTACAAAATTCCTCGGCATCGCCGTCCGGAAAGAAACCCGAGTAGACCTCGATAAACTTTTTCTTGCTCAACTGTCCGGAAGGACAGTCGCGCTGACAAGTTCGGGAAATGGGAAATGCAAATGGCGAGCGAAAAACGACCATCAGCATCAGCGGATAAAAATGTTTCACCAGAAAAGAGGAATTATCACATAAATTGTAGTCTTTAATGAGAAATCGTCCTCTTGAAAATTACTTCGCCATTTACCCAAAAACTGTCTACTCGATTACTGGTTACTGGTGAGTTTTGAGTCAAGCGAACTTGATTCTTCTCCCTACGGTGTAATCCTATTTATGATGTGCTTAATTTATATCAAATCAAAAAATGTGTAGATAACAATACTGAAGAAACGCTTGATTTGCCTTCCTCTCACTCCCAAAGTTCTCAGATTAATTTAACCCAACTGCATCGATTTTTGTATACGTACGCACGATTCAAAGTTGTCCGAGACCATGTAAATGTATTCCCCTCGGAATTGTATCCAGATTTGGCAAACCAGCTATAAACTCTCCAGTATCACTGAAGGGCACCAAGCGAATCTAAAGAGTACCGCGGCTGCGAAAAACTGGGTACTGGGGAGAGGACTCTGTGGCCAAAAATCTTTAATTTCTGACCAACGCACTGAATGAGCGATCCATCTCCTCTTAACTAATGAGCACTTATAGAAACGACAAATGTCCTATATGGTATGACAACAAATGTTTTTATTCACGTTCCGGTCAAGTATTTTTGCTTCCATATTAAACAAATACCAAAGCCAATGCATAAAGAAAATTGTGCTCAGATTTCCATGATAACGTGTTACATAATTCGGGAATTAACCACCTCTGCTGGATACGAAAAAATTCCAGGGTTGCTCATCTTTGATAACGGGGTATAGGGAGATATTGACCAAAATTCCTTTTTTGTGAAGAAATGCAACATTGTGGGGGAACCATTCGCAGAGGAACAGCTGGGATTACTGAAAACTACTGTGCCACGACGTGCACTCGAATGGGGCTCCTAAGGAACAGAAATGACTAAATGTCATTTCAAGGTCGTTCTTTCAATTTAAAAATCAATAAAATATTACTGATCGTCCACTTATCTTATCGTCTGATGAGTATAGCCACTCAGTCATTTTTGTACTTGAAACGTATAGTGAAAATGTTTTGATATCCTTAAGGGATTTGAAAATTTCATAAGCGCTTCGCCATGTAAGCGGTGTCAGTCTACAAGTCCTCATCCTTATTGAGGCTCGCTATTAGCGCGCACCTAAAATGACTCCAGGTAGGTTTAAACTTGCGACCCTCGGGTCAGCATATGAAAAGAAGGCCTTCTTGCCACGAGCTACTGGTTGACAGTCCAACTGATTCGTGCAGGATATAGTGCTCCTCATCCTTTAATTATGGGATTCTCATCACATGCTTAAGTGTTCACTGACTTATCTGATGACGACTTCTAATGTGGAAGGTTCACGCAAGTTGTCCTAGTGCGAATTATTCACACTACTGAAAAACCGCTTGTGACCGAACGATTTTGTGTTCACCTACTAGCCTGGAATTTCGTGAGATGTGCACTGCTGATGAATTTCGATAAGGATGAAACAGTTATCCAGGACTTTTAGGACGAAATATCGAATAAATTTGAAATAGTTATAGACCAACGTTCATCTGAAAGACGCAAGGAGGTTCGTTTTATACCTAAATGCATTTCTTTTTATTGCATTCCTTACAAGCTTCGCTGGCTACTAGTTCAAGTTTATTTCACCAACACTGAGTTCTGAAGAACCAATATTTTACAGCAAAGTCAGCTGGGCCGTTTACTGCTACTAAGTTACTGTTGATCAAGCTTTCATCCATCGGTTTTTCATTTCCCTGGGTTAACTTTTTAATCACCGATAGAGTTTACCCAAAGCAGAAGGGTGGTTGTACAGTCAACTTCGCTTACCGACCAACCTGTATGGGCGTCACATAGCCGTGCAGAAGTTGTTGATGCAGGTCAGACAACAGAAGGGTTGTCAACCGACAAGGACAAATCCGCCGAAATGGTCTCGTGGCAAAGCAAAAAGGTGATAATTTAGCACATCAAATTACCGTGTATACTACAACCTTTGAAGCCTTCTGAAGCCTTTTTTCACGGGAAAAATTCTGTTGTCGTTGGGCGAAATTTTCGGTCTACTATATGTATTAGTTGCCCCTTCAAGCCTAATCCACTCAGTTAATCCCATGATATTTTGTACCAGCACATTAACTTGGATTAGTTTCCAATTTTATATAGCTTTAAAGTCTGGCTATTGCTCGGGGACGAGTAAACATCGATTAATGAACATGGTTTTGTCTAGAACCTCAGAGCTGGACTATCTGGATCTCGAAAACGATGATGATTACAGAATTATTGCTTCCATGATGTATACAGTTTTGAAAAAATCGAGAAGAGTATCCAGACTGCCGGGGTTTTGGATGAGAATGCCTCTAATATTGGCTATGCTTTCAGTAAGAGTGAATAAAATCCACTATGCAATCTTTGAAATGTGACATATTTTACTGTGCGATGGGGTTACGTCGAATTAGCAATAAAAATTATATATTCAATCGGTTGGTAATGATCTGTCTTAGCGAGACAAACATCGCGCAAACGACCACCCGCAAGATTAGTCGCAGTGTCCGGCACTTGTGTTGGATGTAAGAATATCCTCCATTACCAGGGGTTATTATCGCTTCTTCGTTTACCAAAATCCAGTTTACTTTTTTATTTTTGACACATGTGAACAGATTATCAGGACGAGATACGGCGGTCATTTTGAAAGCATCCATGTAAGGACTGAACCCGGCTAGCCGAGATAATAGCCCACGATTTCTTCATCTCGGCCACCAGGGTTGCACATTGTGCAATCTGTCACACCGCAATATGACTGCTTTGGTCCAGTTCGATATCTCTAAGGCAAGTGTGACTGATCGCGGCAAATGCGAACGTTGATCAGCGTGGGTATACGACGTGACAGCAGCAGAGACATGCAACCAATCATCCGGCGTCAGATTTCTTACCTAACCTTGACATTGTTTGTCTCCAGATTGCAAACAATTTTAGAAGGCTTATCTGCCACTTCACTTTCAAGCTTGTGGGTTATCGGTCAGAAGGCCATTTAGTTTTTTCATGTGCATTCGTCCAGTGAAACAAAATTCAGAAGTCCCGTCCGAAGACAGAGAACACTGGAAACAGTTGGTTGACAGATCAACAACTCTGGAAACAGTAATGGTCAAACAGTCATTGTTGTTTTGCTACTGACAACATATTTGACAAACACTCTGGGTCATTTCTTTGACCACTGTCCGATATTTTCAAAAGACATGGCTCTGAACTATTGGCAAATGGAGAATGCAATACTGTAGACGTGGTGGGTGCAAGTGGGACTCAGAAGGTTCTCACAAGTGTCGGTGAACGGGACGGTTAACCATTGTATGGTTCTAGTACTAAGCTCTTATGAGCAGTTCAGAAAACGAGTAAAGTCATTTCACACCTCTCTAATAGACAGAATCTCTATGAAAGCATAAACAGAATATCTTCTAGATGAAATACTCCGTTCCAGAATCAACACAGGCGCAAACAGTTTTAACCGAGTTCTAATAAACCATGTGTTCACCCAGTGTTACTGAATGCTGAAAAAATTCTCCATTCCATTAGTGTTGGTAGTAAATTGTGTGCTTCTGTTTTCATATTGCATGCTTTTCACTGGTAACCCCAGTTAGCACGACCCTGAAAGGAATTGTGTCGTCGTAGCGAGTTGATACTGCACATTTCGGTAGGTGGTCCTGGTTGAGCATGTCCCTTGGAGAACATCTCCAACTAAAATGATATACTTTTAGTGTGGTCCGTACATCAGGGTCGTGAACAGGTGATGAGTAGACTTTGTTGAGTAAATACAAAAACCGTTGAAGCAGAATACTCAGAAAAACCGTACACCACATGTGTCAGAAGCAATCCTGGAAATGAAACCAAGCTCACTCGCGTGATAAATATAGTTACGGGAAACAATGTCAAATCGACTTACTATGAAGCCTCTGTACCACTGTTTAATTTGTTTCTTTGTGAAATTCGTATTCGCTCGAAGGAACTCTAAATCTTCTTTTGGCAGCTTTTTATGCGGACCAAGGAGATTCCCCATTTGCGTGAGGAATGATTGTATGGATTAGCTTGATGTTTGACGTTTCCGGAGATTCACTTTTGGTGATCACAGGCAGTGTTCACTGTAATTAGAGAAGTAAGCAAAAGATGGGTTAGAAATATGAAAGACGAAATGGGGTCAAATAAATCGTTTTAACAATTTACTTAACTTTGTAAATCCCAAGTGATTTTTAGTTCCCTTTTAATGATGAAGAGCACTGGTTCCCAACTGATGTAGATAATCAGTTTTTAAAGACTGATTACATTGTTGTCTTGTGTTTCAACAAAAATACAACCCAGTTCACATTTTGTTCTATGCAAGTGTTAAAAAATAGGATAAAAGGGAAAGAAAAATTCTCCGACCTTGCGAGTCTTTCTGAAACCTTAGTCGCACATACATACGTGCTACTAAGGTTTCAGAAAGACTCATAAACACCAACTTTGTGAAACTTAGTCTTATCCGTTACCAGTGTATTCTGCTTTACTCAGCTAATATTTCTGGCACCGCCAGTAGCTTTGGTCCGCTAAGTTAGGCCTGTCTAAGTTGGAGTGGGTGAGTTTTTACCCTCATGTTGTGGTACTGTTTGCATGTCTGTGATCAACCAAGGAGAAATTTATCTCTCTCCGTGTTTCCCGTAGCCACTGTTAGGTCGCGTGCGATAAGATCATGCATAAAATGTTGGTAGTGCGGGAAGTTTTGAAAATTTCTAACGCACATTTCATTTTGTAAGTGAAGCAAATCTATGCTAAAAATCCCAGGAGTACTGCACACCTGTTTGGTTTCTAGACAGGATATAGCTCCATCCCTCCTTTAGTCAGCGGATCCGCTTCGCCCAATCATGAGTTTGCTCGAGTGACCTCACTTACAAGATGAAAACGGTATTTGTTGATTTGGTTCGTCTTGTTACGCGTATTAGTCATTCACCAGCGTCTTTCTTCAGACAGGTTTTCTTTGAGATCCTGGATATCGAACCCCAGGCTATCGAAGTGCTGGTCCCATCTTCTTAATAAGTCCATATTTATTCCGCACCGTACAATTTGTTGATTGGTTCGTCTTGTTACGCGTATTAGTCATTCACCAGCGTCTTTCTTCAGACAGGTTTTCTTTGAGATCCTGGATATCGAACCCCAGGCTATCGAAGTGCTGGTCCCATCTTCTTAATAAGTCCATATTTATTCCGCACCGTACACGTTGGACGCTATCCTTCTTGACCAGTCTAAAAGGTTTGACGTAAGTTTAGTTTGCTCGTTAGGTTCTATCTTTACTTAACTTTTCCACCATCCTCTTAATATTTGTGTTATTTTATTGCTACTATTACTTTTTCGGAGTAACTACTGTGCTAAGGAATTCTTTTAGACTGCCTGTACCCGAGTAGACGAAAATTCCGATTCGCGCCACGTCTTTCACCTCCACGTTGACATTCATCATTCGAACAATCTAGATAAGCCAAAAACGAATTGCGTCGATCTCAATAAGCATACCATTGCTACTGTCCAGACGACAAAATCGGTAGTTTATCCAAGCGAATAAAACGTGTGTAGAGTTGCAAGTGTCGGCCGGAAGGTAGACCGCACGATGTGGAAGTCTTGGTAATATACAGAGGCAGACTTTGGAGGTTATCTCAGGATACGCCAACTACTGTAGCCATACTGATTTAATGTTTCACCATACTGTGAACAGTTTTGACGTTTGATGGTTGACCGAATAAAGAAACCGTCCAGAAACGTTTGTGAGGGTTCAACTGATTTACATCTCATTTGCAAACATTTAAAATCTAAAAGATTGAGAGAAAAACAGTGTCCTCAGCCTGTTTAATCAGTAGTGTCCGAAATTAGAATGACAGGTGGGTCGAGTTATGAGACGTCTGGCGACAAACCTTGATTTCTGTAGGGTAACACAGAGAGATGACAGTGGCATGCGTATTATACGAAACCTTTTTTGGAATAAGACAAATGCATCAAAATACGCGAAAATTTACGGAAAATGAAAGGAAACAAATTCTCGGAAGTGAAAGTCATAGTAATGTCCCAAGACTCCTCGCCATGCATTTACTAGTTCGACGTGAGAAAGGCTCAGTGTTTCGCTGTTGATACCCTTACAACTTTGCTCAGCGCGTTGTGTAACAGATATCTCTACACTCAAAAGCAGACGGTTTCGCGTGACTAAACTACTCACTATCCGTATAAACGGCGACATGTTCTGCGTCACCTAGACAGCCGAAGTATTTGCGGCAAATTAGTGCGGAACATTTAGACGTTTGCCACAATTCGTCCTTCTTTTTGTATACATGCTACAACATATGGATAAACGTTGTAAACTTTAAAATGTGCCATTTATGCAATAACGCCGAGTCATGGCTCAACATCCACGTTTATATTGGCAAATATATGGTCGGTTTTGGGAAAAAAAAATAGACTAATTATAGGTACGTAGCGGGGGCGGTCACGGGACTTTCGTTTGGCGGCATCAGGCCATTGACTTAAGAGGCACGTGTTCAACCACCAATTTTGCCTTGCCGGTGATTTTTTCTAAAGTCAGCCATTTTCCGACCGACGCAATCATTTGTGTAACCGTTTCAAATTTATTTTTCGAATGTTGTTATGTAATTTTACTGAAGAACAGTACGCAATTTCGTGGAAACTTCGAGTGGCCTCATATTTGAGTTTCATACTCTAATAAAGTTATCAGTGTAGTGTGATAATATTGCACGGAAAACAGAGGCTACCGAAGATTCAAAATTCCATTTAAACCCAGAATGGGAATGTATGTGATTTTCGAGTGCCCTTCATATAAAACCTCATCATGCTTTTTGTGGACCTTTTTCATCCGAAATCGTGGGTTGAACATGAAACTCATTTCGGGGGAGCCCTGGTGTCAAGTCATCAGTAACGCTCTCAGTAAAAAGTTCAGTTACTGTTTTATGGAGTACGATTGGTCATTTTAGAAGAATGATGCCAATGAAGTGACAAATATCGGTGCGGCAAAGAAGGTTTTATCATTATCTCTTCTAGTTGTAAGCATCTGTATGTTTTTTGCTTTTTGATGAAATCCGTTTCCGGATTGACCTGTCAACTTGATCGGAGCCAATGGATACCCATACAAAATGGGTAGTGCCACAGTCGGCTTGAGCTGGACCGCGTGGGCACAAACATGAAAGCGGTGCAACNTGCAACTCCGCGGGATAACACCGGAAGATGAACAGAATAGGCAACTCTGAAGGCATCAGGATGCCGAAATTGTTGCCTACATCTGTCAATTGAAGCGAGCACAACAGAACTGTTGGGCCTCACAGTGCATACAGGGGCGAGTCTGGTGGCCCTGATTCGGAAATGAGAGAGCCACTTTTCATGCAGTAAACTGCTCGCAGAGTTCCTGAAAATCCTTCAGCAGCACAAAAATGTTTTTTGTGGTGCTCATCAGGTAGGCGCAGTCCACGGGTTTTCGTCAACCTCTATTTGAACACAATTTGCACGAAATTCGACAAATACACTCATTTGCATACCAGTCTCATAAACGAAATATTCAGCTGAGTTTCAGCTGAGTATCCCATGGAAACCGGATTGGCATGCAAATTAATATATTTGTCAGGGCAAGCCGTTTTCCCAGTTTCTACTTCACATGGTATGATCGGAAAATCGGAACACACTAAGTTACAGAGTGAGACGGGAACACCAAACACTCACTTTCGGGGAAATCGATCCGGTTTCTTTAATGACTCACCCACTAAGTACAATGAAGGCGAAAAAATGCGACTGCAACTTTGGTGATCGAATCACATTCAGCTCAGTAAATTCTGCACTCAAATGTGTTGAAATTTGTCAGATTTTACTGATGTTTTGAATTCCTCTTACTTGTTGCTAGTTAGCCCTTCTGAGCTCCAGCGCCCAAGTGCTTTACTCACGCCATAGGGTTGTCTCATTTTCTTTTCAGTAAGCTTTTACAGCCTGTAGGCAAAGTCGTATTTTACCATGCATCTCGTAGCGTTGAAACGTAATTCAGACTAGCTGGCGGTTCATCGTCTCTTTTAGTTCCTGTACAGAGGAATCGTGCAAGTAGGGAACAAACACCAGTTAAACCTACCGACTTTCTCAGTCATATACATTCCGTGTTCATGTTTTAACATATTAGTTTTCTACTTTCATTCTGTACGTATCTAAAAGTCCTCATAAAACTGTCAAACTCCAGTTCTTCTCACTGAATGGGTAAAAATGTCATCAACAAGTAACCCAGTTGCCTGAACGTATTCTTCAGGTTATCTCTTAGCCCATTTTGCTGTGGTGGTTAGGAGTCAAGAAGTGTACGACAGGCAGGCGTGACTTGCGTCAGGTGGCCAATCGGCAGTTTTCATGCAGAAGAGGAGGAGATACACGTGCATCATTTCAGCTCTGGACATACATCACTGGTGGTCTGATTTGCCTAGAGGGTGACAACTGCAAAAAGCCTAGAAGTATCAATTTATTCATGCAGGACAACAGCAAATTGTGCGATTTGTATACTCGTTTTAGCTGTACAGTTAATAACAAGAACAAACCGTCGTTGTCTCCAGAATGGTTTACTTCAGAAGTATATTAGTGTGTTTTTGGTATCAAATCACACGATTTCAGCACAGTCACTTTCACCTGGGATAAGGAAATGATGTAATGAAAGCCACACATTGGAGGAGATGGTATAATCAATTCATTGACGTCGAATGGTTCTGTTTGTCAGGTGTGGCAGGGTTTCAGGGCTACACAATGAAGGCGATAGATTTCGTGCAAGACGACCACTGATCACGTGACACAGCTCTACCTCTCAGGGTTACCAACTATTGGTTTGTCTTGCCCCGCCGTCCCTAATTGGAAAGAGAGCATTTACCAATGCGGCTGATTTGACCTGCAAGGGATTTCATGCTCTGTTTCCAGGTGATAGACTGACCGACCCTGAGTCGTCTCCAAGGGACACAAAGCTGGGCGAATAGGGCTCTGCTAGGCAGACGGTCCTCTAGGATACGAGGCACACGGCCTAATCAGCGTAACCTATGGAGTATAACCAACTTATCTATCGAGGGAGAACGAACTTTCAGGAAAACCAACTGGCGTACATCAGCATTTTTGATATGATGTTCCCATCAGACTCGCGTAGCGCTTTGGAGGCATCTGTGGTCAAATGCAGTGAGCTTTCGAATGTCTTTCGCACGCACTGACCACATCTCTGATCTATTGAGTCGGACAGATGGGATCACAGCGTTGTACGTCCTACCCTTGACAGTCAAGTTCATACCAGGTCGACACCACAGATGTCGATGATTAGCAGACGTTGCCCTGGCCTTTTCAGTTTCAGAGCGATTTCGTCTTGCATGACACGATTATTACACTGCTTCTCCTACATTTTGAACTGTCCCGATAAATATCATATGTGACGCAGGCTTAAAAGGAAAACGGTATGTTTNTCTTGGTAGTTTACCGAGAGCACTTCAAGGAGTGCAAATCAGACGGTGATGGGCATTCAGCTTCTGAGCCCACAGCTACTCCTGACAGTGAAAATGTCTCACAATGGACCCACGATAAACAGTACATACTTGTCAGGGATATCCAGAAGTTCATGATTACCCAACCAAATTTACTAACAATAGGGCGAATCAAAACGTTTTACTTCCAAGTCAACGTGGATTTCGATTCAACGGACTCTGGAGAATCAGAAACGATGGACAACCTATGAGAAGATCGAGATTTACAATAGACATTCATCAAATGGATTTTGGGACAGGAAAAGTACCTTTTTCCTGGAAAATTAATCCAATTTATCGTTGAAATATTTGTCTGAAGACAATAGAATCCATCAGGATTAGTCTGACACAACACAAAACTTCTAAATGCACGTTGGATCCAAACACTCACTCACCTTTAATAAAAATAGTATAAAAAACGAATGAATCCAAAACAAGCTAGTTAGACGGCAAGAAGCGCAAGGTTTAACTTCAGCGTGGTGTTTCAACTGTTGACGATGATGATAGGTTAGAATAGTGGTTCAAACATTGGACACACTACGATTGTGCTCTAGCGACAGCAACGTTTTGACTGCAAGCAAGCCTATTTGGCAAGGACTCATCATCGAACCTGATAAAATTAAGTGCCCAACAAATATGTATACTCGAGGATGTTTCCCAGGCTTGGGACATATATCGAACTGGCTAATATTTATGGGATACACCTCGACAGGTGATCTGATTTCCAGGAACCAATTAGGAATTTTTGCGATAATTTCTCCATGAATAAAATATAACATTTCTATCAATCATGTCTTTCTGATGACTTCGGTACCACTTTTCCAGCACAAAAAGTAGCAGCACTTGCTCTATTTCATTCGGAAACAATGGTAAAGCCCTCAGGATTTTCATCATGGCGTTTCTACTTCATTCATAACTTGCCTAGGGAGAGAGCGGCTAGGTTGTTTTCGATCTCGCGACAAAAGCCCATAGGGCAAGGCGTTTCAGACGTACTGACTTGAGGTATCAGTTCGTCTTACTAGGCACTTTGATGTCATTCACTAGAAGCTATTTTACCGGCATTAACTTCGTTTCCTGAAGATCTTTCATGTCAGTTTGTGCTATCTTTTGCACTTGTACAAAAACCATTTTCGACTTTTGACGAATGCAGCGAACAATGATACGGACTGGTCTGGCTTACTGGCTCGCTGCGTTCAAAACCTACCATCCGTTAACAGCAGTTGTTATTTTTGGTGGATTTTCTACATATTTTGCCGTAGCACAGTGATGTTCAGCAGATGTCTGGGACAGATAGACGCTGATCTAGAAATTTCCTTATCGAGAACAGGAAGAATAATTTGGATGCTGCAATGGAGCTCATTTTATGGAAAATAGAGTGCCATGGAAAACAATTTTATAGATGTTGTGGTTGGACTGGTCATTAAATTCTTAGAGATAAAAGTTTCTTTCGACAGAGATCACTAATCAGATGCGTTGACCTTATAGGTTCGGAAAGGAAATTAGACTAGCTACTAAAGGGTATCATACATACGCTGTTCAGATCACCAGTACTTGTTTTACCGTCCTCATTTGATCACAAGTTCTCAGTGCTATCAACGTAGGAATTTTGTGACTAGATCCTCTGTAAGCACACGAAATCTGCATTGACCTTTCATCTAAAAGGCCTCTCGCAACCACTCGGTGGCTGAAGTACATTATTGGTGCATCCTACATATCTGTGTATCAGACATAATGCAAATCAGCCGAACGTTGTCGAATCATACTGCACTGAGAATCCAATTAAGTTGTCGATATGAATATCTTTGAATTCTCTTAATGCTAATGAGCCCAAAGCTCTATAGTGCTTCTCAGCTTTTAAGTGCACATTGGTCCCACTGCAAGATCAACTCCTCATTGAACATGAATGGTTAATGGTGACTCTTAGCAGCGGTACACAGCTTTCAGCCAGCCAGGTAAAGTCATAAGATGTTTGTCTTTGCGCTTCAGGACCTCTTACAATTGTCACCTTGATTTTCGGAAGATCACTACATACTGGTTACCACAATCGTCAAAAGGAACCCATTTATGTCGCACGCAAAGCCTCCGGTGGAACAGTGTCTATTTTGCGCTTACTGGCACTGGACATTCGACGCAGTCCCCCGCAGTCGACGGCACAGTGATATTTATTCGCACCATACAAGCTATTTAAATGTTCACTTGTGAAGATGAGACAATGAAAAACTCAAGGTCTGCATCTCCAGCATCGTAATCGTGCATCTCAGCCTGAAAAAAGCAAACATCCGACCAAACTGCTCTTCAAGCTGGGAGCTGATTATCTCACCTTCTCTGGGCCCATTTATTGTGTTTTATACAGGTTAGTAGGCTGTCTGCGGATTTTGAGCACTCGTTCGATGATGCTTATTTTGGTGCAAGGAGATGCGTACATCCTTCCGAAATATTTTTAGACACTTGTCTCCTCAATGTTGAATGACTGACATAGCAAAGCGGGAAATTTAGACATCTAGCAAAGTTTGACTTTATAATGAAATTAATTGTGAGTCATTGATTACTAAAAAGCCATTCAACTTTCCGAAAAAAATGCAAGAGATGTCCTGCAGCAGAACGTTTCTGTGTAAATGGGAGCTGTAAGCGGTGTGTACTCATCAGTTGCAGCCTTGGGTGGAACTAAGAATGTAATTTGTCTAATTCCAATTAATCAGATTAATCGGAAAAAAATTATACAAGCTCTAATACCGGTCTAAGGCTCGAATAATTTTAATCAGTTTGAATCAGTCAGTCACTTCTATTTAAACGGCATTATTCAGCCTCTCCAAGATTGTGTTCAGCTGGTAGCTAGTCAAATGAAAAAAGAAAGGGGTGAAGAAAAACCGCAATAGTTTGTATTGTATTTTAATTAATCAGACGTCTGACAAAGTGCGTCTGCATAGGTGCGCTCAGTTCTGTCATATTTGTCCGTCCAGTGTGCGTGCCGCTATCCCGGTCCACTGCATTGCACTCTAGTGGAGAGTTCATAAAAAAATGTGGAAATTCATTGCACCTGCATGTTAGGCGCATATTATTGAAACCAATATCCTAGGCATTTTTAATTGTAGGTTTTCTACGTCGCATTGCAAATTCCCAGTAGCAACCAACCGATTGTGTGGCAATCATGAAGGCAAAATTGCGTACACAACTCCGAATGTTAAAAATCCTCTCAGAACAATAACGTCCAACTTTTTACGATGTTTTTGAGGGGATGTTGTGCTAATCAGAAAAGGATCATTTTCTGGAATACAAAATCACTCCACAAAACAAAGACTCAGGATTGTTGCTGACTGACCCTAATTCGCGCACCAAATCCAGTCTTCTACACATAAACATTTTCCAACTTTCCATTCAACTCATTGGGAAATTACGCGGTCTTATGGAAACATGTGCAAAAAAGGCTTCATTCCACAGGATGTACAAATCTTCTGAGAGTATTTATTGGTAGTTCATCAAAATGAAATTAGAAATCAATAAAAAAGGGAAGCCGTTCCATAACAAGAATAACCCAGTTGCACATGTTTATCAGGTCTGGTGATGATCAGCTTGGCGTTTATGACGCAGTTTGAGTAAGAAACACACGTCGTTCTTCAAACCAGGCAATGTACGCTTGTGAAATATCAGGATTTCATTTTGGTTGTCAATACCAAACAAAAATTGGACTTAGTATGGTAAAAAATATCCTTAGTATCACCTGCATTTTATGCAATAACTTTACTGAGCACATAAGCAGTGGTTTAAAATTTCGCAAATTTTCGCACGCATTTAGACGTCACCCATTTCGAAGGATTGTCAGGTCCGAGCGTGCGAATAAACAAGAATCTTGATGGTCTGTGGTAACGTATGTGACAACCAATCAACCAAAAAACGGAGCCATTTTGCTTGGAACAGTTAAGCATCATAGGAAGATCTTTTGGAGGCAAATTCGGTATCACTCACAGTGCGCAGACTATAAACAGAGAACCAGTGACTTCATAACAAAATACAGAGTAGAGAATACTGTTTGCATGTGACCTTTGAGATATGTATGGATGCTGTCCTGGCCCAAGTGGTTAAATTTGGTGGTGCTATCTGTTGATCTGCCTTTAAAGGACGGTATACAGTTGGGCACCTGTATGACCCACCGCATAACCTCCCAAGCAAGCACCAATACATCTTTTCTCATTCCGACTTGGGAAGCTTAATAATCTTTGTGATGGTAGTGCACCCCTTTCTCCAGTGTCTGAATCTCAGTGGAAAATTGAGGTTTTGACCACCCTCCCTAATTAAACAAGCCTTTTGGTTTTAGCAAGATGGACTCAAATTAGTCGTTGTGGGCGACCATAGTGTTCCTAACGTATCAGATTTATAGAGTACGATACAAAAGCTGTGCAATTAAAGTTCACTATTCACAGATGTAGGTGATGTACCAAGCCACGGTGAAATTCGGTAGTCGGTGGTAGCTGAATGAGGGTTTGAGTAGGTCTCACAGGGCCAAAAATTTTTGTGAAGTTTTGCGAACCACTTGTGGTTCAAGAGAACATTAAAAAATTGGAATACACGAAATCTTCGAAAAACTGGTCAAGTGTAAAAAGCTCATAATTCGTGAGTTCTGTTCCCCTAAGTGAGGTTATGACCAAAGTCATGACTTGCTTGTTCTCCGTAAGAGCCAAACTATTGGTCTTCAACAAACTTCAATAAAGATCTCATTTTGTTCCAGGGTGTTCGTTCAATGAGAATTTCGAGGGTTTTGGACACAGCAGATATTGGGAAGGTTTTACCTCCATTCGTTTATTTAAGTCCTACTTCAACTCCTTGGTCCAAACATTTGAGACAATTTTACGCTGAATATCACGGGGAAATTTCAGGGTAGTCATTTCAAACTAGTATATCAGTTTCCCATCATAATGTGCGGGTTTGAACTCAGTTTCAATCATTTAGTCAGCAAAGCACCGCTGACTGTAATTCGTCTGAGAAACCAATTCACGCTGTTTACCATTCAGTTTATGTCGCTTCGATATCATGCACATTCTTGAAGGTAGCACATCAATATTGTTTAATCCCGTCTATGGTTACCCCCTTTCCAGTGAAAAATCTCGGCAACACGTCCCAGCCATATGTGACCAGATAAATGTGTCTCAGTTTACGAAAACTTTATATCTGTGGTTTGTTCGTGGGGAAGGAGCGTAAAACCAGGTCGATTCTAAATGAACACAGCATTTGCTGTAGTCTACCCACTCTCAGCCTGATCATCTCGTGCGGATGTGGGTAATATATATCATAGGCTGTAGAATAGGGTATCTCGGTGGTTTTATCCGGTTCAGTCCGTTTTGTTGGCTGGTAGTACCAGGTAGCTGATAACAGACATTCTGACAATTTCAGACAGCATCGGTGTAGCCGAGCGCTTGTACGGCGGGGAAGGGTAGAATGATGTGTGCTTCACATTCGCTAGTTCTGGTCAGCTTCCGGCTGACCGTACACTATTATCTTTCAGACTGAAAAGAGCACACCAATTATTTTGCAGTAAATATGGGACTGACAAAACAAGGGATGCCAGTGGAATATTTAGTCTCGTTTAAATCTGCGTTGGATTGGTTGCGAATCCTTGTTTCCGAAGCCATTCAGCCTATCACTTGAAAATTTGAAAGGATACACAATGAAGTGAGACACAAGAAGTAGGAAGTTTCTCATGAAATGTTTAACCTAAGGAATCGATCTGGTATTTCCTGGTTGAAAACAAGAATTCTATTCATGTACGTTATGGTTTCTGATCAAAAGTGAAGAAGGCTATTTCAGGACGCTAGCAACTTTCGGTAAAATACTTCTAAACTCATGATCGCACTCTTCCAAAAGCACCAAAATCAGACCACGATTATAGGCCTTTCTTGTCTCCTGATGGACACCAAGTATCAAACAATTCGTTGTAGCTGCTTGAGCGGATGGCTCCTCCAAACAAGAATAATCACCACTGTAACTACGAGCATTTCGGCAGGGCTTTTGTAAGGCTTTATTCATAGGAATAGACGGAGTTCCAAGAACACAGTATGGCTACTAGAGACTCAGAGATAGCTGAAACCTACAGTGGAAGCCAACTCTGTAAACGCAGACTACAGACACTCACCAATGGATAAATAACAGCCCAGTCAACTGGAAAAGTGCCGTACAAAAGGAACTATCAAACAGCGAATAACATCTCTTACGTACACCGAAGTTGCTAGAAGGATATCACATTTGGTCTGACTCTATTGTATAAACGCACGGAACTGCGAAATCTAATCAGATGATAGAGTCACCCTACAAGAAAGGGTTTCATGCAGTCATGACAACGTGTAGCAGCATAGAGAAGAAAAAACTTTTAAAAATCCTGGGGTCATCAAAGGTTGTTGAGTTGAAACATTCACTTGGTGTTGAGTCATTATTGATTGGTTACAAGTATATCGCATATGTATGGTGGACTGGCAGCCGTGTGTGGAGCTGTCTATCACATCAATCGAGGCTGATGGACACCTGGGCACAAGAAATGATATTAGTTATGGCTTGCGCCGAGGTTTATATGTCCAGCTGGACACCCAGTGGAAACCAGGGGGGAATCGATGAATGAACAGGAGAAAACAGTTCTGAAGCTATTAGCGTGCCCAGCTGGTGAAGGACAATTGTCAGTCCAAGTAAGTAGAACTGAAATTTGAGCCCCACTATGCATATAAGGGGATAACAGGTGAGTCACCGTATTCAAAAGACGCATTTTACGCAAGCCCATATAGCTAACCAGCACTAGTCATTGAAGCCCATATAGCTAACCAGCACTAGTCATAATTCGGCAGGAAATGTACAATGACGGTCATAGAAGGTCACCTGTCGCACCACTGCATGTATACATATAGCCTACAGTTCTAAAGAGGCACAATATAAGGGATGATGCGGTGGTGCCACGAACTGTAGGCTTCCTTCATTAAGACCAAAAGCTGTTCGTAAGTAGACCTGGAACAGCCAACAGAGAAAGGTAATGGGAGATACTGGGTAAGGGCAACATAATTAGCTTAGTTTTGTTAACAAGGGATACATTGATTCGAACACTGCAAACCGAGATAGGGGACAGATGTTTTTCTAGTTGGGGGAGTGACGTATCCAAACAAACGGCTGAACACGTAAGGCCCATCATGCAAGATTCTTCATTTAGGACATCATGAGGACATCATCCAGCCATACTTTAGAGTGGATAAGATCGTGGATGACCATCTTGGCGTCCAGGATTCAAAACCCATTTAACAGTTTAAAAATTTGCAGTTGTTCCTCGTCCTGATGATCCTCACACATGTTGTTTCGGAATTAAGAGCCTAAATACTGAACGCACCCCTCTTTCAGGCTGGTTTTAAAAGAGTAAGATAGCGAACCAGGTAAAGATGCCGTCAAAAGAGAAGTGTCTGATTCGGACAAAGCAGAAAAAACGGACAGGGGGAGAAAACAGAGTTATTAGCATAGTAGGCAGATGACAGTGACCTAAAGGTCGTCAAAACGCTAACTTTATCATTCTCTCTAATAGTGAGCCTCCGTTCCAAGATGGAAAAAATGAGGTAAATTCCTGCATTGTCAATGAAAAAGGACATGATAGAGAAGTCTAATGATCTTGGTAGATGTTTGTTTTGAGACAAAGCCGGAGACTTTGCAAGGTCAGTGTCTGATTTTCCGACTCGGCCTCTCGTATTAAATGATAGCAATGACCATCGCATTAAGAAAACCCATAAAGTGATGAAGTAATGCTATTCCCAAGTGGCATTTCAGTAAAATAAACCTACATGTGGTAATTTAACTGGGACAAATATTTTATTTTCATCGTTCGCCTTTGAAATAAAGCTGGCATAGGACGCAGGTGGATGATAAAAGCTAGTATGGAAGAGCAAGAATGGACAACAGTTTGGGAACAAGGTGTAGTTGGGGAAATTCAGGAAACGTGATATGTAGTTTTTTGTCCAGTGGTCCTGTCCATTCTTACAAAACAAACACTGAGGTCTTGCTCAGTACTTATTTTCTGGTTTGGAGCCAACTCTTTTTACATGATTGCTCCGAACCTCTAAAAGTCCGGCTGATAGAATCTTTACCTGCTGAGGGTGATAACTGAACCCACGGAAAATTTGCAAATATGCCCACAGCGGTAAGGGTTTGGCGAATAACAACATAGAGAACAGAAGTCAATAAACGAATTCAATTAACTGGATTGCGCCAGGTCCCAACTGCAGTTTTACACCAGGATTGCCTTGAGAATAGTACAGTATTGTAAGAAACAACATAACAGCTCTACAATTTGTGTTGTTCGAGGAGAACTCTGTGTAATGTTTAGCTGCTTAGGCCGACGACCATACATCCAACTCTTAAGAAAGTTGCTGCATACAACACCTAATTTCCACCAGTGAGTGGAACTCCTCATAGGTAGCTACAAAAAAGAAATGTCGAAACAAATCAATTCTTGATTTCTTCTATAAAACCCAGTGTAGAGGTCAGAGAGGTATCACATTAACGTTCAGCACTGCTGGATGCCAATCGATGATCAACACAAGAGGCAATCTATCAAATTATTCTGCACACAAATGGCTTCGCTATTACTGGATCATCTGGCTAGGCACAGCAGACTGATTTTCAGCCGGCTTGTCTTCAGTAAAACCGAATTTTGTGCTGCCCTGTCATGATAGTAATGAAAACCAAAGTAAGGTGAAGTCACTCAGCCTGACCATAAATTAGTCCCGAAGAACAACCATACGAATTTTTCTCGATCGTCCAAATTCCTCTGTCAGAACCCCAATATTATAATTCTGAGTTCATTACCCGAAAAAGCGCCAACAAACGACCGAAAAATTACTTGGATTAGCATATATACAGGTGTCTTTCAACCAGAACACATGTGTACAGCGTATCCTGGAGTGACACGTGGAATCCGGGGAGAACAGATGTAACCAAACTGATCAAATTCCTGTGCTAACACAGCGGGCTCGTTGAGATGACCACATGAATAAAAAACTGAACATTTTTGTTGATGATTGATTTGCAGTCCGCGATTCATAATTCTTTCGTGAACATTTCGTTAACAATTGCACCTCTGTTGGTGGATTGCGAAATCACGATGCCAACTAAACCATTAAGTAATGAAGCCTTATTTAGGGGAAACGATCACAACAGACTTTCGAAGCCCGTAGAGCTATTCAACCGGCAGCTCGATGGACTCTATATCACGGTCGAAATTTCGAGGTTATTCTTTTATATATATTCTCAGATGCATATCTGCTCCAGTCGGCTAGAAGTATGAATTCCAACAGATTACGTAAAGTAAATCTATCAAATGTTCATCAAATGTTCATAAACTATATTTTTTTGGGCGAAATCTATCTAAATCGCAAAGACGCTTCAAAACAGCGCATTCTTTTTATCCTAAATCACCCCTGGAGCATGGCTGTTCTTGACCAAGGTGCATTTAGCCTGGTAAGCGGGTATAGATGAATGAAGTTTGTCAAGATCTAAACGCCAAAATTCCCCAATTAGCAGCGGACTAATTCAGATAAGCAGCTTATAACCGATGCGGGATCCCAAAGTATTATCTGAATAGTTTCCAAGCTGATAAATGCTTATACATATGCATGAAATTTTCTGCTGCTGCTGGAGGGAAGTATAAGAGTGGGTGAGCTTTCCGGAATACGACCGTATATGCATACCAGCTACGCGGTTAAAGTTCTAAGTCGACAAGGGTTCGATGACGAGATAGGCAAGATTCTGACCAATGTTCAAATGATATCAACCAAATCCTCCGGAAGCTTGAAGTGATCTGCGGGCATGCGGTTATGAGTGACAACCCGAAAACTTTATTCAAAGCGTTACGTTCCCGACCCTTAAAAATCCTATCGCTTGATCCAGATAACGACAAAGGCATTCGTATACCTGATATTTTTTAGATCCGAAAATATCTTAACTTTAAACGTTAACATTTGATTTACACCCTCATTTACTCCTCTACACACTCATCTAATAACCTCGTGGCTGCTGGTTCACCGTCTGCTCTGCTCATTGCTTTCCTGTACTGGCAACAAAGAACCAAATTTTTGGTCTAGAATAGATTGAAAACAGCAACAAGGATCGTTATAATGTCGTTTTTATTACTCAACAAAAGTAACAAAATGGTTTTACATAATCGGGGGTTGGGCAGTCCGGCGCGTGGGCGGAGTCGATACAATAGCATTCTTTATCATTATATTCGGTTATTTTGTCCCTACATAAAGCTACCACCTAGATGTGGTGGTTCGGCTTGAATGCTGCAATCATCCTGAGGAATACAATGGCTGAAACTCCTTCCCACAAAGTGCAGCCATATCAGGAAGGTCGAAGGAGAGCTGTCAGTATGTTCATATTCACGGAAGCGACCGCAGGAAAGGTTAGAAAAGTTTGACCGCAAACACCGCACACTTCGATCATCCAACGGCTGACCGAGACACAAAGCAGTTTATTAAATACGGTCGAGAAACTTTTAGAACCAAAGAGACTCGTGCTTCTCAAAAGGCACCTGAAGTGCCCAAATGCATCGGGAGGCCCGAGACAAAAGCAGTTTATTAAATACGGTCGAGAAACTTTTAGAACCAAAGAGACTCGTGCTTCTCAAAAGGCACCTGAAGTGCCCAAATGCATCGGGAGTCGGACTGTAATGACTTGATTCCTACATCCTCGGCCATTCTCTCTACATTCGCCCCCGGCAGGTGAATGCGTCACTCAGCTATGCCTTTGGCTTCGGCCAAGGTTCTCAAAGAAATTTCTATTACCCGAGGTGTCGTGGGCCAGGGGTTAGGGAAGGCTTCCGAACAAGAGCTTACATCCCCATTACTATGTGGGTTAAAAGCTCAAAGTAAGGTACCTCAACCAAACCCACTTTCTCGGTCTGAACAACCAGGAAGCGCCATTTATAGACACACTTCTTTGTCCACAGATGTTCCTCTCTTCATACCACCCTACCAAACGTTGCTGGATAATTTTACAGCTAGTTATCTGACTAATGCGCCGAACGAACTCCGCTGCTCATTAAAAACAAACTAATACCATGCTTAACTGAGAAGCTTCTTTCTCTATGCGAGCTTCCAACGCCCGTACTCTTTGTCAGACTTGCAAAAGGGGATTTTCTCGCCGAGAACTCAAAATACAATAAAATTGAGATACCCTTACATATGAGCCTCAAGCGTGCCTCCGCGTCTCAAAAACCAAAGCACACTTAGCTCTTTAAAGTTTCGCTCTCCGTGTGTCATGTAATTCAGAAGCGATGACTCTTGGAAGATGCAGCTGTACTCAGCCTCAGAGCTGAATGCGATTTACTGGATCGGATTCCAGTGAACAGTCCTGTACGCGTCGTTCGGTTGCTCAGCTCGATCAAACCAAATGCCTGTCGACATAAAATCGGTGCATTTTTGCAGTGTCGGCTTATGCCCCAACGGGCTACCGTTCTGACATTGAGAACAATAATATCTACCGAGAATCATCCGGGCTCACGCGCGAAGCAAGAAGCACTGACATCGTAATACTGTGATGACTGCCCAACTGGATCGTCTGAGCGCTCTGGAATCACATCCAGGTGATCGATTTGGAGTCGATGCTTATTGCACAGATATCGGGAAGCGACTCCTTCAGTTGTACGCTGATCATCAACTGTTTCTGGCCAGTGCTAAATCTTAGCATAAACATTCGCATTGCGTAAACTGAAAGCCAGCAAGTGCAAATCAGCCGTGGACCAAGTTGGATCAAGTGGCTATCAGTCACCGGCTTTAGCTGTCTTTTGACGAGGGTCACCCAATCCTGTAGGTGACCTTAATGGCTCGCCACTTACTACTAATTGGGATGCCGAGAAATTTGGTGGGCTTTTAGCCAGGTGACGAGATAGGCTTTTTCCCCAAAAAACAGTTGTGCTGTGTACGAATCGATACGATCGACCGGCCATGGGAACGCAACGGTCAGTGAAAAGATAAGTGAAGTAGGCGGCTCATTAATTCACACACAGACACCAGCTGGAAAGATGGACCGGAAACTTCGAAGAGTAGCTTAACTGGCCTCTTGCAACGCAGCTTCTGGAGAGGGTGAATTCGGGAAAATTGAATAAATAGCTAAACTGCCCGTTAGAAGAAGAAATAAAGTACGAACTCTTCGTACCGAAGTGTGTTAAGACACTAAGACCGGACGGTCTGTATCCAGGCCTCTTCCAAAAAGGCCGAGAACCCGAGGAACTATATGAAGTAAAGAGTAAGGGCCTGTAGAATGGGGCACGTTGACAGTTAGTACTTACTTCAAAAGATTTAGGCGGACTCTGATTGAAAACCATGAGACATCAGTCCGGTAGCTGTATCATCTTAGGTATTTTCTGTTCTCAAGGAGAGACAGATCCGTGAAAACCAAACTTAATTCCATCTTGCAATATCATATTTGCACATTCCGACAGATTCTTGAAGACGACATTGCTCTGAGCAATCAACAGTCAGTAAAAGTGCTAATATTCAATATTCTAAACAATGATGACCTACGGTTTTATATGCGCTTTACATCTGCGAAATACAGCTGCATGATTAGGTGAGCTCAAGCCTGAAGCTCATGGTTGCGAATGAGCCGACTAAGGAAGTAGGCAAACTTGTCTATCTGAGCAGCTGTATCAGTTACGGTGGTCTTAACAAAGGTGATATCTCTATCCAGGATTTAAACCTGGTTCACCTGTGGCGTACGCATGACATTAGCTTACTCATCCAGGGTCGAGCTTACAATGCTGCGATGCGTTACATATTATTAGATGGTTCTAAAACCTGGCCGCTGTGCGCGAGGACGTAAAAATGCTTTCACAGTTTGACCATCGACAGCTTCGGGGTCTGGTGGGAACGCCAGATTGATGAGCAGATCAAAATTCATGGGTTGAGCCTATTTGGTCACGTGGTCCGTACATCAGTTGATATTTTTTCTCGAACAGCCCTTTTCGCACAACCACGTCAAGGGTGAAAGCGAGCCAGGCAAGGGTAAACAATGACTTGGTAGGGAAAGTATGAAAGTGGTTAACAGCAATTTCAGGCGCGCTGGTCATTGATATCTTCCTGAATAGCCACCCTGAGAGGGAATACATCACTCATTAGATACATTGTGAGACATGGCACAGTCGCCCCTTGGTGGCATTCAAGAGGTTGCATGAATGGATAGCACACCCATTCCAATCTCCCTAACTAAAACTCTACTGACAGCCCAGTACTTATGCATCAGTTATATGATCTAATTCACTCAATGAGCAATTATATACCACACATACCCAACTAATCGGTGAACGAAACCTGGCGGCAAGTACGCGGTTTTTACAGCAAACTTCCCGTGAGAAAAGTTCCGAGTTATCCAACTTAATTCCAACAATTAAATTTGCCTCAAAGATTGTCGGTCTTCAGAGAACTGGTGCAAGTCAGAACAAAATTATCCCATGGCTGATGGTGAACGGTCGACGTCGGTAGCATATTGTCAACTACCAGTTTACAGACTTGAAGACCAATGACTGATCCCAGTTTTTCCTTTGATTTGGTTGTTTGAAACACTCCCAAGTTGGGAATACTCTATCTTTGATAGCTCAGTAAAACTCCAAGAAAAAGAACTTTGTGTAAGACTTAAACTAGTAGAGGGCACAAAATACGATTCATGACTGAAAACTTGGGAACGACAGACGGACCAAGTGGAGTTCATTAAATGCTTTGTCCAGTCTGCGAAATTGGTTTGCATCCAGCTTCCACAAATGTTGGCAATACGAGACAGGGAAATGGATATTTTGGAACAAATTTTCGGAGTTCCGATGCACAAGTGTCCTACATTTATTTTTTTGAGAACATTGGATTTATTCAACGCAGATTTCACTTCAGCCCCCCAGACTATTGTTTGTTGATACATGTTGAATTTCCTCACGAAACGGTAAAGAAGATTTGGCTATGACTGTTCCTCGTAAACAATGACCAACGACCTATCCTGTCTTGCGAATCGGCCAACTGTACAGAGATATTCCCCAGAACAATCGATGCAACATGGGAATTTCCATTTTGTCTGCATGTATCGATTTGACGAAAACAGCTGCCGTGTTTTTCAGGCAGAAAAACCTAACGTCGCACTTCCGGTCATCCAAAATTACAGTAGGCGTATGTGAAGACATTTCGGGTCACCAGTGCTTCGTAGGTAGACTTTCTGTGTTGCTTCATGCATAGGTAACTATTTTCGAGATTGATCATTTTCCCAGGCAAATTAACTACGTTGCAACTCGAGATGAAATGACAAACAATGCTGATATTACAGAGATACACCTTTGCTTCTGAGCTGCAATCAACATCTTTACAACAAACTGTCATCAAATCTGACATATTAGGATGTGGCTCAAAATTTAAATGGTGGCGTGTGAAACCTTACGAGTAAAAGCTGACACAGTTGGGAGGTTATAGAAACTTGTTCAGGCTGATTAAAGCTGGAGTTTGTAAGGAATAAATTTCCCATTTCCCACAACCAAAAAACGCACCGTTTACTCCGAATGTACATGACTTCTGTCAGGCGAGGAAAACGATGAAGCCTGTGCATTTTTATCAAGCAGCTTAGTTGTGATGGACTAAACAGTTATCTCAGCTTACTAGTGAGGTTTAGGCAAATTTTCTAGGAGTAAAATGCAGTCCAGTTAGTGACAGTTTTATCTTTATTCACTTAGTATAGTAGCCTCACAACCAAAAACGCACCGTTTACTCCGAATGTACATGACTTCTGTCAGGCGAGGAAAACGATGAAGCCTGTGCATTTTTATCAAGCAGCTTAGTTGTGATGGACTAAACAGTTATCTCAGCTTACTAGTGATGTTTAGGCAAATTTTCTAGGAGTAAAATGCAGTCCAGTTAGTGACAGGTTTATCTTTATTCACTTAGTATAGTAGCCTTCGTGGTTTTGAACGAAGTACTGGCTTCCGTTCTTTTAGTGTTCCACTCCTGATGATGACCAGTTTCTAAATTTTTCTACATCTTTTTTGACAGAACATCCTTTGCGCAACCTAAAGGAAATTAAATTAGTTTAGTTCCTTATTTAGTTAAGTGACGTTTGTACGGTAAGTTATTAGTGGTGATGTTTCAGATGCGAAATGGTACGCTTGCTTCAGTTCAGTTTTAATTCGATTTACTATGCAGGTGACCTCGCAAACTACGGTTGTGCTCACTTGTTCCTCAAACTTGTTAGGCAGTACAAAGTAATGGTTGGCAGCGCAAAAGTGGAGGCACGGACGTCAGTGTACATCAGTTTCCCCGAAATAACCCTATGCTACTAGCATGGTCAGTGGTACTGAAAGTATTTTACCGGAACAGACGATATTACTCTACAATCGTAATTCATACCGAACATAGAGCGGTAACTAACGGATAAAGAAGACTTGACATCCTCCAACTTAGACATGATAAACTAATTTAATTTTAAAGCTGCTCAAAATTGCGTGCACACTTAGCTTAACCAGTTCTTCCAAGGACTCTGACTTTTTGTATTACGAGTTCAGCTCCATCTTTTTTGATGACAAAAGCAATTTAAATCATTTAAGTTGGAGCGATTTAGTGAAATATGGTCAAAGTAATTTTGGTTTGGTGTTGAAGAAAAAGACTCCTGCATGACGGGAAACTAGATTGGGCTACCGTCGAGCTATTATTTGCGTGCTTTCTTAGACTGAAATGATTTCTTATCTGGGAATTGTGCAGTTACTTGTGGTTTATATTCCAGATTCTCCCCTGAACATAATGTTCTGACAAAGAGTGCGCAGCAGCGCACCAGTGACGACCTTATGCAAAGCTACTAGTTGCTTGAACTGTCTGACATGGGTCCTTCGTCAGCTGCACCCCAAACTGGAGATATTGACAAAAGTTGTTATGCTTCCATTCACCAAACGATCACCTGTACTCTTACTCATGCCGTCGATCTATAACTGCATCAAGTTCTTTCCAGTTGGCTGATCAAACTCACAGTGCATCTAAGTCGTCAAAAATAATAAAAGTTTTCTCTCATGAAATTTTTGAGGTCACTTTGTTATTACCATACCGCGTCGAACACTAACAGTACTTGGTGAATTACGAAAAACCGAATAAACTCAGAATATCTGGAAATGTGGGAAGATGGGAATATCACCGTCACATGCCAATGAGTCAGAGGGGGGGCTGTCCATCGGGCAGGTAAAAAACTGTGAGGCGGAAAATTGGCACCGCAATCGCACGCCGTGATGAATTATGTGGGAGAATACAGAACCTCTTAGCAACACAAAGAACTATGCTGTCACCCTGCATTCCTGCACACTTTTCAATTGATTAATGCCCAGAACAGACTTGACAACCATTTTCGAACGGACAAAAGTGAGAATCTGTTTCCTTTTCAAAAGTGAGCGAAGCACCACCAAAAGTTAGTCAAAAAGTGGGGCTGAATTCTTTATAGTGGCGTGAATCTGTAGTTGCAAAAAGCTCTGAACTTCAGCTGTGGGGTTGTTCGTCGGAAGAACCCGTCACTATTTTCATCCAGTCAATTTCCAATCAGGAGAATTTTCGAGCATGGGGAATGGTTTTATTTTTCACAAGGTCCCAGCAGAACTGGTGACAAGGCTTTGATAAGGAACCAAGAAACAAATATGTTTCTCTTTCAAAATAGGCGCATACTCTTTGTTTACCTTTTTAAAGTTGGCTGAATGAAGCCATTCTACTTCATCTTTTTACTATGTATAAATACATATATAATTTGAATTTTCAGATAAAAACTCTGGTTAATATACCTTAACAATTGTTGAAGCAAACAAACAGCAACTGTTGAGAAAGGATCGTGCGGCTTCCACTATTCCTACGAAACATTTGTCATCGGAAAGCGGTTTGTATTGCTTTGTCTCATGGGATGGTTAGTCTTCTGATTCTGGTAATGATAAGCTTTCCGAACTTTCACGTGACCAAGAGGTAGGTACACGATTAGAGGTTAACCTTTCTTCCGCGGACCCTTGAGGTGAGCTTGAGCACAATGCAGGTGCTCACAACCATTCATAAGGTTTGCGCATGGTTTAAGTCTTACTCGATCACTGGACCACTGCAAATCATGTATTTGACTTACTAAACAGTTCAGTTAGAGGTCAGAAAAAGTTTGAGGTCAGAAAAACGACCAAATTTTACAACACTTTTTGCTGAACTGGGCTAAACAAATGGAGTGCCTCCATCTCCACGTACGTAGTTTTTTCAAAGCGGAACCGTTTTTCAGTATCACTACCAGAAGTGAGGTAATTGACGACCAATTTTGTAATCATGCAATTCGGTGGAATTCACTCAGTCTTCCTTTTTCTGGAGTGAGTGGGGTTTTGATGCCTCCTCATGAGGCAGGCTAATGGAACTTAAAAGGTGGCAGCTATTTTGACCAGTGTCTTACCGAAGACAGTATTTCGGCCTTTAGAATTAGATCACCAGTTACGTCGCCCGAAACATTCTACAAAGCTGACTCGATAAAACCATGAAGGAATGGTACGTAAAAATGACAAATTATCTATAAAGGTTTTTATAGTCTAGCTGCTTGCCTGATTGACAACATGGAGGGTTTTTTATCCTAGGCACTAAAACGGATTACGACCCAATAAAAAACTGTTCAGCTGTAACACACTTTCGGTGCCTAGCTGCCATGCTACCCAAGAGCTGGGATACTGCCAGGTTGCCCAAGCCTAGGCAGCGGAAGTCGAGAGGCAGAGGTCGGGTTCGAGCCACGGAACTTCCGGGTCAGTAAATCGCGCTCTAACCACTTGAGCCAGATGTTAAATCCCATATCGAAAGTCTCATTTGTTATATTAGTCCACATCCAATTAGATGGAGCTGGATGGAGAGAGCATATTAGCGTCGGTAGACAATTTCACTCGTGTGGCTACGAGCAAACTGGGACCAGCGCGACAAATACATAAAAAATTTACAAAGTATAATAATGCTGATATCTTAGACAGGCAGCGATAGCTTTGGAGAGAACTAGCCTTAAAGAGCAACAGTCTTATGTCTCTAAGCTGTCATCCAGAACCAAGTACTCATGCTGGAAGAAAGAATGCTACAGGCAAAGGTTTTTGTGGAGGAAAAAATCCGTAAGCCAATGAATTTTCCTTCCACAATGGGATTAAAGTGAACAAATCCCCGTCGGTAACCAGAACCACCAAGCATCAGATACTGAAAAGTCTCGGAAGACAACTGAATACTCAGGTAAATATATCTGAAAATAGAATTTGGTTTAAAAGTAAAAAACCGAAGGCGCAAAGTGATTGGTTAACGAGGAGTCCTATTTGGAGATGGAATCTTCAGAAGCGTCATAACTAAACGCTCATCTGTAAGCAAATCTGAAAAGCTGAGAAATGGTCACTCATCGAGTTAACTATGGCTGGTTATGTTTGATCAAACGGGAATTATTGATTTCCGGTAGCCTATGGTAAAGTTCAAGGTCGTTGCGTAACGACTGATTCACCACAATACTTCCTCTGACCACCTCAAAAACGACTCGAACACAGATTAAAGTCACGGATAAGACGCCGACCAACTAGGTTGACCATCTTTCGTTGAAAACTGCAACACTATATACTAAGGAGACGGATGGTTACTGCGTTCGTCGTAACACTGTTACAACGTACCCGTGTTTTCCTGTCTGCCGCGTACGTGAAAGATCGAAACAAAATCATTTGGACCACTTTAAGCGAGTTGTCTATTGAAGCTTTAAGTCTTCTATACTGTTTGCACAAGTATTTTTCGTGTTGGTTTTAAACTTTTCACTTACATAAGTCGTCCTAAGAACATTTTTCGCATGATAAAACAGGAGGTTACTTCACTTTCCCAGCAGTCCCAAACAAGCATCCAACTAGAAAAGCTAGTTGTACAGTTTATTGCGTGCCTTATTACCTATACTTAAAGCAGTTCGCGTTTATTTTGTCTGGTGTTGGTTCCAATAATGCGCCTTCTTAGTTTACGTACTATGAGCACGAGTGTTTTCTGATACCAACAAGTCATCGTCGTTTAACGTAGTGTTGCGAGGTGTAGCCAACACCCACTGTCCATTTCATCAAACCAGGGACATTTTATTCATCACTCTGTATAGGCACGAGGTATATGAGGTAGTGGTCCGTGATACTTGACAGCCTACACACACTGCTCGATTAGAGACCTTCTCTCTGTTGTGATCTGACAATTCGGATCTATTCAGCGTAATCTGGCAGGGATGCTCTCCTAAGCATGCCACGTGACCACAATCAAATACTGGATTCGGCGAGATCACAACATTGAATAGATCCAATAACAGCAGCGTTGAAATCTAATGCTTTTCTCCTTTCTTTGACTTCTGCGTGAAAAGAGGAGGATTATTTAAACACAAATGACGTGAGCAACTAAAGGACCCATCACAAAGCTATTTCCCGAGTAGTTTTTCATTCATTCCGAATAGTACCTCACTCACGTTTTACTATTTAACCAAGCCTCGTGAATAATAAATATCAGGCTATCTAGAAACGAATTGGTGCGCTATGTGACCAGGTGCTCAGTATTACTTCTCCTCGCTCGAAGAACAATTATTTAAACGAAATAATAACGTAAAATAACTAAAAAAAACTAAGTTTGACAAAATAAACCATTTTTTTAATGTGCGCAATCTGTGATTTGGCAAAGTTCCTGATCCAACATTGTTTATAGCATTTCTCTTCCCACTGGAATGCATGCAGGTGTATACATTTTTGTTTATCCGGTCTTCTTGTGCAGGTGGTAACGCGCTAAGACTGGTGGTGCCATGGAACAAGCGAGGCAGTATGGATAGCACCCATTAACAAAATTTTGTTTGCTCATTAGCTGGGATGCTTCCAGAGTACCCCAGCTCTGACGAAAAGACGATGAGGATAGTCCATCACCAGGTTAGGCTCGAATGTTTCTTTACCAGGCAGCAATGGTCAACGTGAATTAATGAAGGTTCCCAAGATTTTACGGAACAAACAGTCACACGTGCTCTGCCTTTAATCTGAAAAAAACAGAAAATGGGAAGCTCTGTCATCTTGGTATCGAGACCAACTTGGAGGGATTATATTTCCGAGCCATTTCAGATCCTTTTCATCAAGTATGTGATTAGGTTTTGGACCAGTGGACTTATCCAATAATATTTAATTGGATTTAGAAGGATTCACCTTCTTAGTTTCGAGGTCCAAGCACACTCAACTCCACAATCCTTGAGGAAAGTTCATTGTGTTTCGCCTGGATAACTTTGGGACCAATTCTCGGACATCAGTAGCCTTTTAAATAAACAGTTAGTACAACTACACTGTCCGTATGACTTTGATAGAAAAAAACGGCACTGGAGAACATGATTCAAATGTCCTATGTTATTATGTTGTTGCTTGTGTTACTGCCATGAACACTAGTAGACGTGGAAGAAAGAGGCGGTTATTCAGCTCGTCTGGTTTCACTCCACTGATAGACGTTTAGTGTCCCGTTAAATACGTCCTTTTCGCTTGGTCAAGCAAAATACTGATCCTATGTAGTACACACTACATTTGATCACCAGTTTCAAGCCAATTTAGCGTTGAATGTGGTGTTCTGACTAAGGATTTCCTCTGGGAGATGTTGCGAAGGCCACAGTTGTTGATTCTTTTCCGCTATTCTGACTGCGTATGACAATATTCTGGTTTTCATCTTTTGCCTGTATCCCCTTTCTTGTTTTGACGTGGGCGTAAACACCTCCTTGATCATGCTATCACGTGCCCACTTTAATACAGTCATGTAGGCTTTGTCACCTTGTGGCCACCTTGTTTGAACCAGTGTGAACTTTGGTGGGATGTACTGTTCCTACCTACCTTTTTGCACAGGATCTTATTTGGAACTAGCGATTCTGGTGTTCGCATAATTTCATCGTTTTTCTATTGTTATCATGGCACCGTATTTGCTAACAAAATTCTACTTGAATGATACAACTTTTGTGGTCTTGCACGTTACTCCACCCGGCCCGCTCGACTTCTGGAGACAGCTAACAACAGCACAGCAGAGAAAATATTTTGCCACGATTCAAGTAAGCACAAGCTCCCACAATACCGAAGCATATGGACAGTGCCAATAAGAAAAATTAGGGTCACGCAAATATGCAACCTTGCTTGATCAGCGGAAGCAATTTTGAGAAACAATCACACAAACTTTCATTGGGTAGGTGTACATTTTCTCTCCTCCTAGTCAGGTCGCGGGCTGAGTGTGGTCAGACTTTTTCATCATCATTATTATCATTCCTTTCAGGCAGTGAGCTGTGCCTGTGGATAATTGATTTGTGCCATCTTAGATGAAGAACAATATAGTTCGTAGCAAAGTTAATGGTATGCGACCCCACTATTTTGATCCGTTTGTTCGGTAGTATTCAGTGAAGCAAGCCGTTTAGTACAGGGTTCCAAGCACGTCGGTGCCGAATGCCGTCCGTCCTGAAGCAGTCCAAGGCCTCACCACTAAATTAATGGCTAAACACGTTTTATCAGCACGCCATACATAGCCCAGCTGACACAAACAATCGTCTAATATGCTGGACATGTGCGTTTTGCATATCAGGTGTTCACATTTCAAACCTATGCACTGATGGTGAGCCTTAATAAGAGCGAAACTCGAGTCCGCTGCTTCTTCCTTTCGGTGTGGACTCAACAGAATGAATGCGCCGGAACAGTGGGATGACCGTTCAAACGATGGTGATTGTTGTGAGAATTCTAAAAATCCCCAAACTACCAACATATCGACTCGAATACCTCTAAGGATTGACATAAATCTTTGGATTGATGTTAGGGGTACTTGTCCACATATTTGGGAGACGTTTTCTAGCTTACATTTGTCCCTTTTTGGCCATTGTTGCAACTTGTTCTGAGTTTTAGCGGGGGCATTGTGATGAGATTATACAGGTGAGTTCATTTACTCCTGTTCAATTTACTTCAGCTAGTCCTTCATCCTGCTTGGCGCTATGGTAATATCAGGCTTAGGAAGTGCATTGAGTGACCGCACTACACGCCGGTTAACATTGAGGACCGCTACCCGAAGGTGAGTTTATTCTGTTTATTTATGTCCACTTGCTTGAGTCAAATTATCTAGTCGTCACCAGACTTAACCGGTCAGTATGTTTTCATACTAGATACTTCATATCTCATACACTTCAACATAGCTCTTTCTGTTTCCAATTCCATTAGTTATCAGCCTATGATTTTTAACTATGTACTTACTCGTTATTTTGTGTACTTGTTTGTTCGTTCTTTTTGATTACTCGGTGGTCAGCGTCACATACGGTGGAATTTGTGGCTGGTTTTGCAACTACAAGTAATGTCCGAACAAATTTGACCACTGATAACGTCATTTTCTACCGAATTACTTCCAGGCATGAATTGAACTCATACTCGTTCTCAAGGGCACGCACTGGTCAAGGATAATCACGAGACGAGAATTGTTCGCGTTATGCAGTTGACCAGTAGTATTTTCGGATGACACAATGTGAACTCAAGTGATTATCTCATCAACTGGCAGATGAGCCAGGAAATTTAAGGTGGGCAAAAAACGCTCAGACGGACATAGTGTGGTTTACTCAGGAAGGTCTTTATCTAATTCCCCATTCAGAGCATGAGGAAAGTAATAAATGCCGTTCATCTGGTACACCGACCGATCGATTAGATCAACATTTTTGCTATAAAGTGAAAATTCCACACTCAGTCTCTTTATCAATTTCATACGCCACAGAAAAACTCAAAATATATTTCTAAGAACTTGTAACTGAAAACCAATGGGGAGTTTTGAACTCTCGGTAGACATAAAGAAAACAGGCAACTGCCAGTAGACCATAACGTTTCATCCTGGATGACAATGCAGAGAATAGTTTCAGCATATGAGTTACTAGGATCGCGAATTGGAAACCTATCAGAGGATAAGCGTACACTACATTTTTGCACACCATTTCGAAGCTTCAAAGCTAGTGCGTGTGGTGTTGATGCTGTGCTAGTGATCAGACATTATCTAACCACGATGAAGTGGAAAATGCTTCCAACTTTACTGCGATTTGGATGTTAGCGATCGGCAGCACGTATTGTAGGAAGAATATGCTGCAACCGAAAAACAATCAGTGTTAAATGTGACCGGCATTAACTCTTACGCGCTTGCTTCTTCCCAACACACTCCTTTAGACTTGCTTCTCCTAGTGTTGAATTTGCCGGCTTCTGTTTTTAAACACATATTTCTTGTCCTTGAAAAGCATATGAACCCGATTTTTTTCGCTAAAGCGAGACATTTTGTTCATATTGTTATGACACTTTCATTCTGGACATGCTGCCTTTTAATGGGTAAACGGTGTTTGTTTTCTTTGAACCGCAATATTCGGAATTATCACTTTGGCTGGATTCGGTTGACTGTTATGAACGTGACCAATTGCTATGATATCTGCAAACACCCAGCTCCAGTTTTCCTGACTTTGGGGTTAATAAGATACCTGTGCCAGACACGCTGAGTAAATGTAGATGTAACTGACTGAACCAGCAGTTATCATCATCATGAGCGTAATCCCTCCGACATACCTAAGTTGGTGCAGTGAGCGGGATGTTGAGGAGTATGTCCTACAACCCATAAAGAACGGTTTAACCGGTCGCACTTCCGCACCCAACTACGAAACACTCGGACCTTACTATTTTTGCTTAGCAGTCGGCACATGAAAAATGAAATCGGTTAAGCACGCGAACATCTCCTTTGTATACTGTACAGGTCTTGTTGTTGTGCCGTAGTAAAGGCAACACAGCTGCCCGATATCTTACCTTCCTGATATTTGTGCCCAAATGATGACCGTTGTGAAGCTAAATGCAGTTCTCACCAATTCATTCAGTGCTTCCGTTCCATTATCAGGCGTTACGTCTGTGAATAATATAGCGTTAAGTTAGCGTAAGTCCATACAGCACATTATCTCACAGCTGCTTGGCCGAATACTTGACTTTTTTACGTTGATTTCCAGGGTAAACTATAAGTAATTTAGAAATACTTATAAATACCTACCGGGACGGTCCTGAACCAAACGCTGTAGTCGGTCATCGTGATTCTGTTTCAGAAGTCAAGAATAAAGACTTCGCACCCAGCAACGGATTGTCAATGCAAGCACTTCGAATTAAACAAAATCATTTGGTGGGTAGTTAACTGGAACACTAACTTTGCAATTTCTGAACTCCTCTGAGTCATTAATCCTTTAGTATTTTCCCGAATTTTTCACCTAATCGAAAGGAAATACAGCAAAGCGACGCTTGTATAATGGCAGCAAACATAACCCGGGTTTTGCCTGCCCTCTTTGGATATAACCCAGCGTTACAATATCAGGTGTTCTCCGAATATTTCTCGCTTTAGTCCGCAATGATAAAGATTCTCCCAGTGAAGGCATTGAGACCTGGCTATTTTTCTTGACAGTGAAACGCATCTCTTGCAATACAACTGAACTGTGGGCCAAAAGTTTCCGCTTTCATCATGGAGGCACTCCATTTCTTGAACATAACACTGCTCTAAGATAGCACCAAACATGGTGAGAATCTGCCCCACTTAGTAAACCAATGGTCTGCAGTTCAACAACTGTGGTTTCAGGATCATGATCAAACTACTGTGCCATGCGGCGCTCAAAAATGGCTGCAAATGTCCGTTGAAAGACTTGAAAGAATGACACCTATCGTGACTATATATGGGCTCAAACCTGAAAATATACCAAACTTTAAGAAAATTCTCCGAATAATACGGTAGTCATTGTAAACAGGTAGGTCTACGTGACTTCACATTATCGCGATTGGCTTGATTTCGCTTATGCTGAGAAAAAAGTTCAGTCAAACCTCCGGAACGCTAAGCAGCAGAGCGAAACGCACAAAAGAATGTTTGTTTGCCAAATTTCGGGGACTGGATATAGAGGACAGAATAAGCACGCGGATTATCGTCACGACATTATGGTTGGTGGTATGCAGTTTGGCCACGATGAAATTAGTCTGCCACTGTGCTCTCAACTCGACAAGTTGGTATATTAAAGATCATTAAAAATACCAGCATTTGCTTCTCACCGTATCAAAGGTAGATTGACTAAGAAGGCCAAATGCATTGGTCATGGGCAATGCCCTGAATATTTGTCTTTCGTTGCACTGAAAGAAGAAGAAACGGCTAAGTTCGAATTCAAAACAAAATGAAGTGCATATGAAACGCAACTTTTATGGTTCAGTCTAGAAATATAGACCTGAAGATGACCTAACTGACCCTTTCAATGATTATCTGTTTTAAGAGATCTCAGTCCTTACATGGGACAGATTTTCATTAGTTCTTTTGTCTCCGAAGAACAGGACAACGATGACGATCTTGTCAACACGAACCAATTTCTGTCATCATCCTGGTGACACGAAACAATAATTTCATGAATACAGTCGACCATACGCAATATACGGGTTATTTCATCTACTAACACAGCAAACTTTGCCCGGCTTTATGGTAGGTTGTTGCCTTAGGGATTACACTAATGCCTTAAATTGGAAAAGCAGAATGACTCCAGCAAGGTTGTTCAACTCTTTGCTGGGTTGATACATAAGCCCAAGCAGTGCGAATCCTCCGCATTTTCATAAATTTTTCAAAGACAGCAAAAAACTGTTGTTGTATTGAACAGACCAAACTTTTATACTTATTAGTCTTCAGTTTACAACCTACGACCAGATTTGTGTAGATCCTAGTATTGCAGGCAGTTCAAGAGTCGAGCGTTCGAGGTAACACAGCCAGACTAGTTCCCTCAAAATCTAATAACCGATCAGAAGTAGGCGCAGTTATTTGGACGTAATTTACCACAGGCAGAAAATTTCAGAGAAACGGTATTCTGACCTCGTTGTTTATGCTTTTTCTTAGTCATCAGAACTCATGTGGTTGCACATTGGCTGAGGCTACCGCAAGCAGTTGAGTAGAGCATTCAACATGTCCAACAGAAACTTGTAACCATCAAGTTATCTTGATCGTATTAAGCATACTGTTTCTCCTAATTGACCAACCAGACTGTAACTATACGTCATTCAGCTCCTTTTGGTAAAGGCAGAAAAACTGCATTTTCTTGTTACATGCATTATGACGCTGACAACGCAAGAGGAAGTGCGTGTGTCTGATAGTCTTCGTCTTGTAACTAAGTGCGTTCTTTGAATTCCTGAATGTTCTGTCCCAGAACATTTCTATCAGTTCTAGGCTACAAACTGTCGAAGACTTACTGTAAACGTGTGATTGGATGAAATATAGAGAACACCCATTTTGGTGAAAATTGGTTTGCGCTTTCCAACTTACTGGAAATTTTAGTATTAAGTGTCGAACAATGTGCAAAATAACATGAAAGTCTTGAGTTGTATTTCTAAGAGGAATTCGGATCAGAGTTTAAAACAAAGTAAACACAGTGGTATCATTTACTTGCCAAGAGAGCTGTGTGTATCCTATACAGTGAAAACAATTGCTGGAGCTATGATGTTGCTGGTCGACCAATGTTGTCTGTGGACAGCGTGACACTGTATTGAAACACGCCCAACACAGACCCTTATGAAACAAGTCAAGGAATTAAGCCATTATTTCTGAAGAAAGCCTCTTGCTGTTTTCAACGCCATTATAGTGATTGTATCATGACTTAAAACTCCCAGATCTTAGTGGCCGATATACGCATGGTGAGATTTATCTTGTCAGTTCTAGACCCAAATAACTCATCTCTGAAGAAAACCTCATGCCGTTTTCAGCGGCATTATATTGATTGTATCATGACTTACAACTCCCAGATATTAGTGGCCGATATACACGCATGGTGAAATTTATCTTGTCAGTTCTAGACCCAAATAAGTGGTAGATGCGTTCGATGAGGTGATGAGAGATTTTCCGAAAATTAATGATCACTTTGTCCTGAATTGATGCAGAAGTTATAGCTTTTGGTTTATTCGTTTTGACCAATTGGCTATTCGAGGCAGTTAATAAACAATTATGCATTCCAGTCCAATCTGCGGGAGATAGACTCATGCCAACGTTCCCACCAACAGCCCAAGATTATCATCCGTCTCATCATCATTAACAGCAACACCAGCACCATAAGGACACTTTCATTTCACTGCCGTGAAAACATATCAAGTTAGTGGACTAAGGTCCTGTAGTGGATTGAGTAGAAAATAAGACAGGAGGGGAGACCTAGGGCTAGCGTAGCACAAATATTCGAGATGTCTGCAACTCTCACACTCAGCCAGACAATCTGGATAAAAAACCAACGGCATGGACGCTACTCCGATCGATTAGCCGCTATATCGTTCATTATCACTAGCGAAGCACAGGGAGGGTCACGTGGACCTCATCCCAGAAACCAAACACTATCACCGACGACCAAACTAATCATGACCTCCTTCATTCCTTCCTAATGTCCTATTCTGTCCCTCATCTAGAATTAAGCCACTCAGAATTGGGTATGGAAAACAACGCTGGTCTGGGCAGGCGGTAATTTGACATGTGTAACATAGAGTGTGCCAACTTAGCTTGCGATGCTAGATACTTTCCTTGATATAAGTACCTTCTGCTCCAATAAAGACCCATTAACTTATAATTCCATGCAGATTCGATAATTTCTGACGATCTCGCCTATAGTTCTGAGACATTGTTGGTCTCGTATCCTGCACCAGAATTGGTCAAGTCTCGTAAAAGTACAACACTACGGTCCGTACCACAGTCTGATATAGGCGCCATTGAAGAGCTGGTGAGATGCGTTTTTGATGCCATGGGTGGTGCGAATTGGCCAACGCAATTGTGGCATTTAGGTTCTTTCTTTGACTTCGTCTGCCACACTACTGTTAAAGTTCATGCACCAGCAGCAAACTCGATCAACTCAAACCATTTTTTGGAAAGGTCAGCTTCCTGGCCACTGATACTTGTGCTTATAAGGCAAAAACAATTCATCTAGACCCTTTCATCTTACAAATCAGTCAGTACAGAGTTACATCACATGAACTAAGTGGTTGAGGGATGACACTAGCACTGGGTGGATCGAGTCACACAAACTTAGCTGAGTAACAGCGTTTACTAGCTAGAAGATTTTGTTTAGATGCCCGTGAGATGCACACTGATGATATTTCCTAAACATAGTGGGCTGCGACTGAGACGCTTAAATTTTTTGTGTGCTTCCAAACAACATTCCCTGCGTCTTCGGCCTGCAATTTGCGGTTCGAGACCAGTTACCCACCAAAAACTCCGGTGGAAAGCATAACCACTGTACACAGTGGCATTTTCAATTAGTCAGAATTTTCACTTACTGATGTATCTTGTCCACACCTACAAACGACCGCTTACTAGAGTTTTTTCTCAGTATTAAGTACTGAGTTTCTTAAAGCTAAGCCATGCGGTTAGCCCGGATGAACTAATGTCACAGCAGCGGCGCACTTTTCTCAGTGGAGAGTGCGAACTAAAGTGGAATCACTTTCCCAGTGCTCTCTGTTGGGTTAACGGTCGTCTTAGGGCAATGTACCTTTTGTTTGGTAGTGTCAAGGTTTAGCGAACCTTAATAGATACTTGCAAGAAACTCCACAAGCAGCCCATGGTCAAGTCAGAGGAGGTGAAGATGAATGTGCTTTTTGGTGACCAGTTTGTTGAGCGTCTTTTTCGTCTGGAAAAGTGAACTGCTTATTTGGTCTCTGAACACACGTCACAAATTGATCACTCCAATTATTTAATGGTTACTGCATTGGAAAGTGAAAGAAATCTGCGGTTTCGTTCCGAATCGTTTCTCTGCTGTCCATGCTACGAATTCGAGTGAAAATATACATCCAGTGGTGTGACCAGAATGCTTGCCATAGCCTGGATTGAAACGAATAATCGAGGTATCCGTTTGGCTAATTTGACCATGTCTTCTAGACCCATACGTCTAAAAGCATGAGTGTCAGAAGAATTTTTCATCAAGCCGTTCAATGAATAATTCATACAGGGCCGATAATAAGCAGCCAGATGAATACTCCTTCCGATGCAGACTCTGTCCATTGACGTATACCCGTGGTTTGGCGACCAAAGATTAGTATGGTATGGTACACTGCACATGCAAGCGTGCAGCATGTTGGCTGCAGTGGTGGAAACGTTGCCACATCTTCCATTCTATACAGGACAGAAACAATCTGAGTTTAATTATCAGCAGTTGTACACCCACAACATAAATTAGGAGCGGTATCGTAGTAGTATCGTTTGCCTTTACACCAAATCCACTCAGTCTCCGCTGTAAGTTTCCAACAACGACAAAGCAGGATAGCTGTCATTTCTGATTAGAACAAATTCCATGAGGATGGCTCCATTAATCCCAAACCAAGCGATGTGTGAATTCCCAAAGGTTTTCTAGTCCATCATTCGGGAGAAAAATGCAACTGCGGCGACGTAAGCGTTTTATTCGTTAATAAAGCTTCTCCCAATGACAAATCAAGCGAATGATTGAAACTCCTCAAAAAAGCTTGTAGCGTGCTCTCCCGGGAACACTGGAAGCGTCTAACTGTTGAGAAACGAGTAGGTAATTCAATCCTGCAGATTTTTTAAATGGGAATTTGAGCCAGTTTACTGACATATGCGTATGTGCATGAATTTCATTTACACAGTGCTACTGAAAGACTCCTGAATTCCCCCGGAGAAGGGCGAATTTCGGCTATTTTTATTCCGAAGCTCCCGACTCAGTGGTGATCTCTTCATTTTGGAATACATTTCACAGAACAAATATTTGTCTGCCTAAATAAATTGGTCGATGGGAAGTGATCTAATGGAAGCTATTATAAATCTACTACCTCTCGAAAATTGCAACTGTTTTACACACATTTAGCGCATCATTTTGTAACCCGACGAGAAAATAAACAAAGTTCTAGTTATGAATATTTTTTCTCCTTCATCGGTTATTTTCCATGCCATCGTTCTGTGCGCAGGAACTGTGGCAAACATCCCGTCTGCGTGAATTCGGAATGAACGTTTCAAAATCAAATCAGCAGTTCACAAGATAGCAAGATTACGGTACATTTCTGCAACACTAATCTAAGAGGGTCGTCACTGCTGATAAATCGCCGCGTATACTATCGCAAAACCACTGAGTTTGAACAACTCTACCGATATTACCTTTGGTAAAAAGTCTCATCGGCAAATTCAGTCGGTTGGCGAATCCGTTGAGACAGTGTACTTTGGCAAGTGGGACATCCTAATCATTATTTTGGGTATACTAAAATAAATAGAGGTATTCATTATGGCTATTAAAGAATAACGTCATATTTTTGTGGAGGAATTGAGAAGAACTTATGGGTATTAATTAGTCAACTGTATTCTTCAGTTCATTCAACCAAGCCTTTTTGAGAATAAACACGTTGTTCAAACCCGGTGGAAAAATAACACGGAGTTACAAGTAACGAAGGAGATTGTGCATCCCAAATAGCAGGTACCCTCTGATATGTATAAATTGAACTAATCAGCACTATATGATTCGAATCGTTTATGATATCGCGAGTTCAAAATACTGTGTTTGACGGCATTGTTTTGGGAGATCGGTAGCTGAGGTTCAACTACTGACAGCTAATCAGGCGATTGTTGATCTGCCAAGCGGATTCTTCACAAGTTAAGGAGGCAAGCGAGTAAAAAACTAGTCGCTCTTTAAAAGCTAGTAAGGATCATTTAACCAAAACGTTTTCAGTACTTGCTACTATTTCATGTGCACACGTCTCATTCGAGGTGGTGTGCTCTAAAAAAGAGCAAAGGAAAATAGACGGAGGTCAGCAGAAAAAACTGTGTTTCGTAGGTGAACCGTCCTGTGTGAAAAATGTTCTGTTTCAACGCCTCGCATTTTATATTAAAGGAGTATACTGTTTCCGAGTTATTCCCAAATGAAGCGGTCAACTTTTACTGGCTACTCAATTCTATGGGAACAAAATTTTATGCGTCACGGAGTAAGGCATAAACCAGGGGAGTGAATGGCGCAATCAAAAGCTCATAAGTAAAGTTTGCCCGGATTATGCAGTACAGAGTGAGGTATATATCGTATAATCCCACGAACGTGAATGTTGGGAACTTGAAAAATCTTAATAACATGGAGGTTGAAAGGCTACCGTATAAGTCTTGTGCAAGTTGAATACAGAAGAATACAGATTTAAACCAGCAGCTGGGTTTTTCACTTTCTTTTCTGTATTTCAGGTGGGCTTCATAATGAAAGGCCAAAATATACGGTAATACAAATACAGAAATATTCGATTTACTCTGCTTTAGAAGTGCCGGCTGAACCTGCAATAAACGGTAAGGTAAAACAAGTGCAGCGAATCATCTTTAGTCTATCCTGGTAGCGATTTATGATAGCGTCGCAGGATTTCATCTGCTATATACCTGATTTAGGGTTAGCGATTTCAGTGAAATGCTGACTTGATGAAGTCTAAGTAATGTCCTTTAAAGGCTGGAATCTTTAGACAGTGACCTTCAAGGGGGATCGGCAACTGCGTAGTGGATGAAATATACTGAAAGACGAGCCTTTAGTGCATAACGTTACCATTCCATTTGGTCTTCTCACACACTTCTTCAGGTAGTACTGTCTAAAATTATCAGTCTACCGTGTTCTTACTTAATGATTTTTATTAAAGCCAGCTCTTGTGTATATGAGTTCGGCGACAAAAATTAAAAAAAATCCCGGCTTCTCCGGACTCAAGATAGAAATGCTTCCACCTTGAAGAAACTTTGGTGATGCGAGCATAAAGTTTTGCGGATCGATGTTGGAGCAGGAACGACCTAATATACAGCTTTATTATACAGTCATTTTCCACTTATTTTATTCGTGATAGAGGCGTGGTAAATTTTGCCTTCTCTGAGAGCATTATCTATTGTGATTGCCCTCTATGATCATCGGTTACCACTTGATTTATTGTCAGCTAGGTTCCAAGAGTATTTACACAGATTTCAATATCACAACTGGAATTGACAGCTAATTTCACGGGCTATATATCTGACTGTCTTCGGACAACAGTGGGTAGTTGCGATTTCCAAGCACAAGAAACTATTTGTAGTCCGCAGAATAAAAGAAATCAATACATATCGGCACAGAGAACTGCTAATGACCGCTGTTGCAGCATGTTTTTCATAAAACGGACAAGACACCCCAGTGGTTTCGGAGGGCTGTATCAGCATGCTTCAAACCTAGTTTGGTACGGTGACTTTATTTCGCGACTGTAAAGTACACTACTGCATCTGAATCGAATAAATAATTTTGTGAAACGATGTCTTTTGGCAGGGCAAAATTATCCTGAAGTTTCTGCTGTTGTTCGTCTACATTGAACCTACTTGTGCCATGGATTAACATCATAAATCCAGAACTAAAGGCAGTTTCAGACAAATGATTGGAACTAGACAAAGCGTGAATTGCTACGTCGAAATTGGTGCACAACACAAACTCCCGCCAGTGTTTTTTAAGGAAACAGACTGACCGAAAAAAATAAACAAGGGATAATTTAAACATGAAACTACACCTTCGGCATTTTGACTTAAATCCGCCGATGAAGAGCACCCAAGGAAATCTGCACGTACATTCGCTCTGAAAAACAAATATCTGTCGGCCCTATGGACATTTCAGACAGGTGGTGTGTTTACCCAAGTGTACGCAGATGACGGTTGGGCTGACCACGTGGATAGTAGAAAAGTAAGATCAACAATGAAAGTGAAGTTGGAGCGAGTGTTTTTTTCCCAGTGAAGAACCCGATCTTCTGGTCGACGTTTGATTCGCTAGTTCACAGCAATTGATTTCGGCTTTAGACAATGTACAGAAACAGTCGCAGTCCATCGGGATACCCTGGTTCTTGATGATCTATGCCATTTGCAGCTTGAGTCCCTAGTCCACCTTGGCGCTCTCGTAAGCCAGCAATTCCGTCCTGGTACACTCCAAGAGAAAAAGTCGACATTAGCTCCTTTTCGCTCACATTATTGCATGCCAAATTCACTGATTGGCATCTTCGGTGCTGCCTGCAAGCGCTTAAGTAAGGTCGGTAGTGAATATCCTCGGAAATGAATAAATTCGCCTACTGCACACGTGCGATACTTGCAAGAGATGTGACTGGCAAGCTGAACAAGAGATTGGCTTTCGCGCAGATACGGCAAGGCACGTATTTGTAGCGGCTCTACAATCCAAACGAACTAACGGCTGTGAATTTTGGCTGCCTCGCAACCAGGACACCAGAAAACTTTGGGGTTTTGACTGTTGGCACTGAGGGTGAATTCTGAATACTAGCTGGCTAACATAACAGCAAACCCTCTCGTTATTCATCTCAGGCCTCAGGCAACTCTTACAGCAGCAACCCGGTACGTTGAGCAAAAAAGGTGAAAGCATACTTCACAATGTTTCACAGGATCGTTGCTATGCCCGGGATGAAGTTGCTTTACTGGATTCGCATGATCCAGTTAAAATTAGAAAGTTCCAATTTCCACAGGGCATATTTTGCCCGATGTTGAAATCTGTACTGACGTGAGCTGTGACCACCGTTCGTGTAAACATATGAAACTGATTCATCCTTTCAAGCAAATAGTCGCCGTAAATTAAATCAGTAATAAGTCCACAACAACTGCCAATGCCTCATTCAGTGAAAAGTATAGTTGTATCCTTAATTTTGATATCAGGCGAAAAACCGTTATAGCTCGAATAAACCATGACAAAGAAGGCAATCATGATTGGGCCAACATCGACGCGAAATTTGTCATTTTTATGGTAACAGCGATTCCAGCTGTGCATAATCGTAGATAAAAAACGTTTTTCAGTACTCCGGCGTTTCAAGTGCCAGGAATGACTCAATCAAGAAACTGAAGATGAGTCTGCGTCCAAATGGTTAGTCTTTTATCCAGATGCAAACCAAATCGGTGGTTCCAGCTGCTCCAGGTTCGTTCATGTCACACTGACAGAAAAGAAGGAATCAGACCTCTGGCATTAGTATGTCTGACAACGCGTGAAGGTAGCAGTGGTGATGCATGGCAGAGCATAAAGTGGCAACATCTGTCACAGTGCTAACCCACGGTAATCCCATCCGGGCGCCTGGGCAACACGACCGCATTGAGTGGTAGACATCTGTCACAGTGCTAACCCACGGTATATCCCTTTCAGGTGTTCCCATCAGGGTGCCTGGGCAACACGACCGCATTGAGTGGTAACAGCGTTCGTGCTTCGTTTCCAAGTTGCGGACTAGCAGCTTGTGAACTGTTCATGGTTCGGCTAAGGTAAACAGCACTATGAGAGATCAAACACGTGACATAACTTGCCCCACCTATGGAACGTGATCAGAGAGTACACCTCAAAAATACTCATCCTGTTTTCCCAGAAGATTCAAGCGGTACTTCCGAGCCATTGATGGTCAACCATGGGGAGTATTCGGGAATCCGAACGCAGTTAAACATAATTAAAACGACTGGTAACATCCCAACCCCACTTTTGAGTGTCAGAGGGATGTTACTTCAGAGCAGCAAACATCACAAGTTGGACAGAGCCCTGACTTTCCAGATTACGAAAGTGATTTCATCTCTCGTCAGTCCGCCAGGATTCTTGCAGATGTCCAAGTAGATGAATTTATCTGCAACATCGGTCAGTTCATCAGCAAGCAAGGGATTTGGATTTCTTCGGATTTCGCCTTGCAGGACCGCTTTACATTTTGTAGGTGTGAGGTGGAAGAAAGCAGCAGAATTGTACAAACTACTTAAAATAATTCCATAAGGATTTCGTGTCGTAATTAAAGAGATTCTATGCTACAAGGCCAGGAAACTCGAATATTTCTAAAGATTCATGAGATAAAGATCGCTGATGATTCTCATTTAAGACGGAACAGCTGTACAGCATTCCCTTGCCTTTTGTAAAGGACTGACTCCGCCTAAATGAAGAAATCTTAACGAAGCTATTCCAAAATCTCACAATACAACTAGTAGGTTATTTAAAATAGTCCACAATCCTGAGTAATCCGATCAAGGAGGAATGTTACTGTCACCGCGCCAAATATCTGTGAGCAAGGTTTTGAGGAACATATTTATCCTTGTGGTGACAGTGGGCTACAGGAGGTTTCGAGGCGCAACATCATGGTATGCTGAAGAAGAGGGGTGGGAGATCTCAGCTCTGCTTGCTATCAATGGATGGATTTTGTCCGTAAGACCGCATGTCTTAATAGGGAGGGCGTAAAGAACTATTTTGAGGGACAAAAATCTAAAGAGGAAATACGTAAATGACAGACATTATCCTAGTTTTCGACGACCGACCGATCCTAAACCAGGTTTCAGAATGACGACTATTGGTACTCGCTTGAAAAGACCACTTATTTCAAGCACCTTCCACAATCTAGAGTTATGTCCGATGAAAGTTCCGTCTCACTCAATACTGAATAACCGTCCACAGTACAAGACAAAGGAGCACCTTGAAAGCTGCGGTTATCGAACTGGTGCCCCGGTAGTTTTTCACGGCGTTTAACCCATTTTTAGAGGTTAGGAAGCACCATCAAAGCTCTTTGTAGTACGTGTATACTGTCTCTGTTCCGAATATTTTTCACTGAGGTCATCAGGAGGCAAAACGTGTAGATCAGGGAGTATCCTGCGCTGAAGCACTGAAATTTCTGTTGTAGATGGGGGTAGACTGAGATGGACAGTCCAAGCAGATTCATCTGGTCTTTCATGAGGACAGCGGGCTCATGAGACCCTCTAATTTATACTTCCAATTATCCAACCCATTGAACAACTTGAAGTTTCTCTGACCGAAATGGGGTTCGATTATACTTCAGACCGTTTGGATAGGTTGGATGAAATAGAATGAATATGGGTTGCTCAGAGAAAGCTCTTTTTTTTATCTCCTACGGGGTCACTACACATAGGTGCTCTGCATCAACTCTTAGAATATTGCTTGTCCAGCTTCCGAGGGATGCAGATGAATCATCTGAGGCATGTGTTACTAGTATAGCTTTTATGCGATAACTAGGGACTTCAGACACTGACAGTGTCCAGTGTTCATGGGGATGCACAAGTAACTCCGGCCAATCAGATAGAAAAAGCGAGTTTCTTCCGGGCAGTTATTTCAAAAGTCCTATTCATAACACAGTAGTGGGTTATGGAACTGTGTTTGGTGATCTCTCCCCAAGCATCTGACTCGTAATTTTGAATTGCAAGATAGTGGTTGTTAGAGGCTTTTGGTTATCTACTCATGAGTAGGTGACAAATTACTCTGGCTCATTGGGCTCTAAAGACTAGTTTGGATCTGGAGAGCTCGAGGTTCCAGTGTTTCAAAATTGACATAAGTTTGGATACCCAGTGACCAATATCACCTGCTGATAACATCCAGCTTTTTTTCTGCCTATCCAAGTAGATCAGTAGAGTTAAATCTATTTGTTCGTTTTATTCAGACATCAGATTTATGCTTGAAGGATGTTTAAAATGGTAACCACAAAAGTATGTATCTCCACGACTGGCCCCATTCCAGTAGGTTCTAACTGTGCGAAGCCTGTCAGATGGAATGCTCATTTAGTTCATAGTACTCCATGAATTTCACAACTATTTTTTTGTACAATCTGCATACGCATTAAGCTCTACGTCGCTAAATTTTTTCACGTCTGTCCTATAACGGAAGTGAAAATCCCAACTCACACACCCACGGATACAATTATTGCTAGTGAATGGAACCATCAGTTTCGTCACACTCTGGTGGATGACGCAAACTGATAGAAATGAACTGAGAAAATGTACAAAAGGCTTCTGAATATAATGCGATTTTAAAACAATTGCTCTGGAATACTTAATACTGTCAGTAACAACCTGGCCACTCAACCAGAGTGCAAATAGATGTACCTGAAAGGTTTGTACAACCATAAGCTTGACTTGACTTTTTCACTGAAGTTTAACTGCAACATTTTCAAACTCGACAGTGTGTACTTTAAATTACGGTACTTAAGGCACTAACAAGTGTTTCCAGCGCATTCTTCAGTGGATTGTTCTAACGCCTTTTTGTATGACATTCAAAGCTGTGCAATCGAGTGGGATGATCTGATCAAGCACCTTACTAAGCCGTACTCCTGACTTTGGTAAAGTCACGTTGTTTGGTAATATAACAGTGTGTATGAATTTGAAAAGCTGTTGGGTCTCACCTGGCCTGAAACGCATCCGCAGAACTTTACGAAATAGCTGTCCAGCTAAAACCATTTACAGTCTAAGCCTTACGATCTATACATACAGATGTTGTCCATTAGTCTGACGGTCCAGTTACCTGGACCAAAGAGTTCGATCGGAGCACAGAACTGCAACTCGGAGGCGTAAGTCAGCTTGCTATGTAAAATAAAATAAGGCATTTAAGTGACTTCTCAAGAAAGATATGGGGCCAGGAATTGGTTCCATTTGCGTAAAATAGCGCATACTTAGTATCTGTGTACGGAGATCACTGAGAGGCCTGATCACTGCATCGAGTAGTCATACTGTTTTGGTTCAGCGAAGTTCCACCAACTATGCATCTCAGCACTCACAAAATCTTCACTCAGTGGATTTGGGCATCGCCTCGATATACAATTCTGTTTAGTCTAGATCTGGTACCCAAAAACCCGAATGCCATGCCGGCCAACAGAGAAAATATGGTAAAATGCACGCTAGCAATCCGGCTGCTGACTATTTATTCTGATTACCAGACTTATCTTGTAAAATTGAAATTTAGTTTCGGACAGTTTGGTCTACAGCAACACAGTAGGAAATTGTGAATCATTTTTGCACAATTCATCTGAACTTCTGAAAGTCACCTGAAATTCTCTTCGTCCGTCTTTTGACAATGCGCTTCCAAGCAAACTCACCTAAGTCAGCAAAGGCAAACAGCGTGGTCATATCCCACGGATGTTTCCGATGTAAAACGTCTATTTTCGCCTTTAGTTTACATGGTTTGTCCAGTAAAAGGACATTTGACAAACAGCATTTTTTTGTTTTGCACATACCCCATCCCCAACTTAAGCATGACCTAAAAACAAGCAGCGAACACTATGATGGCGTAATTTATTGGTACTTGTGTTCGCTATATCGGCTGTTTACCTACATTCTAATTGTTTTATTGCTTTGTTAAAATGTAATGCACCATATAACCTTTTACCGATGTTGGAACACGGCTATAATTTACTCCGCTCCATTAGAACCAAGCGATGTTCATTGTTCACTCTCCAGGCTACAATATTTCTCCGAAAATCCCGATGCCCCCGAAAGTAAGCAAAAACTGTTGTCAAAAGACAACAAGGATATAAGTACTATTTTGCAGATGGTAGTGGTAATAGAAAAGTAAACAGGCAATCCGATTAACCCCTTCTCTGTTTGCAACTAAATATTCACTCTCCTGAGCACTTGATTCAATGTTATCGGCTGTTGTGGCTTCAGGAATTCGACCAACATTGTAAGGCCTGAAAAAACTCGCTAGCCATATGGTCATGATATAGTCATATAAGACACTGAGATATCTCGAATACGGCCCTAAGTAAAGCAGTGCACTCGGCTGAATGACTTAGCTAATAAGAGTTTACCTTCAACAACAACCTGATTGGGTAAACAGTGAACCATGTAATAGCATTTCAATTAAATTGAAGGACATGGGATAACGGCAACTCCAGGTCATAAGAGTACGTTTTCTCTTGCATCAGACGTACGGCTTGCTCCTTATATCGACGGGAACGTTCAAATGACTGGTACCACCCTATGTGGACCAAAACGTCTCAAGAATCAAAACGTTCACTGAATTACCATCTGACTGAAAATGTGCTTACACTTATTTGACGGTGACGAAACTTTATAACCTGTTCCATGGACAGTTGCATCTAGGAGTGCAATAACAGTGAAGTTGAAATATACAGCAAATCAACTTTTAGTGCGCAGGGCCTCCTGTTTGCTAATTTGGTTCTCGAGAGACTCACCTGGAACCCAGCTAAATCTCTCGTTTGTGGTGTGATGTTTCCAGACAAATGAATGTTCTGCACCAGGCCGCCTCACGTTTCAGTTTGCAAATGAGTGTATTTCGCTAAGTTCGTGCGATTTGGTTTCAAGTAGAACATAAGGTTGACCGAAACTCGGGCACTGCGCCTACCTGATGAGCCACAAGATGGGCGAAACCGGTCGTGGGTTGTCGACGAAGGGCTATCAACGTTCTTCATCCTGAAGCGGCTCTGGTTCCGTCTGGTGCGAGTATTCTAGTTAGTCCAAAAAATTTAGGCTACATACTGGTTTATCATTCACCCCAGGATAGAGTAGGTCAACGCTAATTTTTGATATTTACTATGCCCATCAGACGGGCAAAAACAGCTTTCCTTGGTGATCGCGTAACGTTTTGTGTAAGTCGATTAACGCGGTGCTCAACAAGACTGTTGGAAAACTGAAAAATTGTTTAACCAAAATAAATAATGGAATCGGTGACTAAACAAAGGCTTGAACTCCAGTATTATGGAACGCGGATGAAGCGTATTACCAGGAATGCTCGATATCCAGTGGTCTGCTGAAGTACGAATCGTCCGACATGCACCGGTGGCATTTTAGGCGTGTTCAACTTCCACTATTGAAGTAAGCACAAAGCTTCATATTCACACTGCAAAAGTCCGGAATCCCAACTCCAGCAAGGTCAAGAAAACGACCCTCTGGTTTGCTCTAGCAGTGCAGTTTTTCCCATTTCTCGGCGGAATATCTGGAGTAACACGACCACGAAAATCCACCGATATAGTCTATCATCCACACAAGTTATGAACAGGTTTCATTTTGAAATACATATTTTTGCACCCGACAAAGCCCGCTCACAACGATTCGAATTTCGAGTTGAAATACTGCTCTAAGCGTTCAAATTATGAACTCATCTGCATAATAATTGAGTTTTGAGCTGAATTTCTCGTTTGTGATTTTCTTTCTAACTGAATGTGCTGCACCACGTCGCCTGTATCAGTCGGTACGATAGGTGAGACATCTCAACGCACTGTGTGGACGTAATACACTAATCCTAAGGTTGCTAAAAACTTTTCGACCTTCTCGTCTAAACCAAACTAATATAAGGATGAGTGTAGTAGTGAAGTTTCGGGCACTTGGGGTTCATCTGGAAGAAAAGGTCCCCGTAAACTGAGGAACTGCGCATACCTGATGAGCTTCAAGAGGGTGGAAACCGATCATAGCCTATCAACAAGTTTGCAACTACCTTTTGAGTAGTGCATTGCTCTAAACTTTGTTTTGACAACAGTAATCAATTTCAGTGTACGGTGCGGTCATGAGGCATTTGAATATTGCTGTCTTGGCATGTAATAAGCTTAAACTCGAACGGCGCAGCAAACCTACAGGAGATAGATCCTCCACTTCGAAACCATTCCAGACTCTGAACGCCACAAGAGGCACATCAGTCCAAATGGAATTCACCAATTTGGGGATGAATCATACTACTGAACAAAAATAAATACCACTCAACCTGAACTCATCTGTAAGAAGCTCTAAACACTTGCTTTCCACTGATATTCAACAAAGCCCCCTGATGTGGTATAACCTGTTTTTCTGACTATTCGCAGTTTATCTAGTATCATTACCTCTTGGACACCATACAAACACCAAGTCGATGGGAAAAACTAGTTTTCTGATTGATTCTCAAACGTTTCTTTCTGTCTTCTTAATGAAATATGAACCAAGTCACTGAGAAGCTTTCAATGCATTTTATTACATGTAATGTCTAATGCATCCGTGGCGTCCTCCTCAATGGCTCCGAGTAGTTTGTCCCTTTTCAACATGAATACTACTGCCTTCTTGCATTTCTATTTTGTCTAACTATTAGTGCATGTGAATGTTCAGATCTTATCATGGAATAACCATTGGCAATAGTTGGAGCCTTGCTTATAACACGGAATCAAAATATTTGCTCACGTAACACACCATACGAATATTTTCCTTACAGTGGAAAGACATGCTCTGCGGATGACATTCTACTGGCGATGTATGTCTAGCTTGTGGGCCCATTATTGCAATACACCGTAGAATAGAGAGAGGGAGTGGTGCACAGGGTAGCAAACAGTGACTGATGAGTGATGAATATTATTGCCAAAAATATATCTCTTACAACATGGGTGTGCCAAGTATGAGAGCGAATTTCTTTAAGTAAGTTCGAAGGAAATGCTGTATTAGTACCGCAAGAAACGAATTCCGTTCCACAAGAATCGGAAGCAACGAATCCGCACCAAAGAAACCAACACTCAGAGAAAGTAAAAATCGGTTGTTCCAGGAAACGTCCCTCAAGGTCTATCCATCTGTTACCACTGCGCAAATGAGATTCATAGAATTCTTAACATTCTGTATGGCAGTAGCCTTTTACCCGATCAGTGTTTTCCAGTTTCTGCGTAATCAACTCGACAGATGCGGTGGAATGCTCATTAATTTTGTGAAAAGTTAAAGGCAGATTGTCATTACTAAGAATGACAGGCTATGAGGCTATTTTACTTCAGCTCACTTAAGGCGGTCCCGTTTTCTTATTGTACTATTACACAAATGTATTAACACCAAATCTTGGGTGCGAAATGTCTAGTGCTACCATGGATACTGAGGATCCATCTAAATAACTAAGCACTTGGACCACAGAAAGTTGCGCTCTGCTTGAGGTTGAGTCATTTGCGGAACTTCTTCAGTGATCAGATGTATAAGCATAAAGTACTAAGACTGCCAGTACTGCACCCTTCAGTTGTTCCCCTAGTCATATTACATTACTAGTCACCCTAAAACTTCATTGTTAGTCATCTTGCCCACTTGTTCTGAAGTGATTTAACCATTACCAATACGAAATCTTCCTAGATCGAAGTGCTCAGACCAAGACACTCTTTGTGATGAGAAATCGCCAAGTGGCAATAGCCTTAAGGGCTTTCAATTGGAGGTGGTGAACGCTCTTTGGGGGGTCTCAAAAGGTCCAACATCAGTATACTACTTCAAGAAAAACCTCACATGCAGTGAGGGAAATTCCTTTGAAGTATATCTAGAAACAAGTTAGTAAATTTTACTGAACGTGGCTGTTGATATAACTCAAATAATTATTTCTCAGCACATACGTTTCCAAATCCACTTCGAAACGAACTGTTGAACAACTCTGATGGCCAGAATAACCTGTTTGGTCTCACGTAGCTACTTATAGTCTACTGCTTGTTTTAACTTCGCGTAGTAAAACAAAATACCATGGGGATGTTTCTGTTCGTATTTCACTTTGTCTTAATCTATCAGCTAGTGTCGCATTACCATGCAACATTCAACGATGGTAGTCTCCAATGAAAACCAGTTGCTGTCATCGAGTTAGCCAATTTCAAATTCACTTTTTCGATAGTTTTAAGGCAAGTTTCATCCACCTCTGCAGCATCGTGGGCCGCCAATCGACACCAAATCGGATTCGCTGGGGCTGTTGAGAAAGCGCAGTTCAGGATGAGGTAGTTTGGATATGTGGTATGGCATCTATGGGAGAAAATGCTGTCTTCCATTCGAAATCCTCATTGATGAGAGAAAGGACGTAGCATGGTAAAATTAATGAAAGCTGTTAGTCGTACTTGCTGCCCTGGGATGTTTGGAACCTTGTGATTCCGATCACGTGATTCTACCCAATCGGGTTTGGAAGTCATGGATGACGTATCTTGCAACCATTTTCAGATACAAACACGCTCTCACGTCTAAGATGCAATGTCAAGCTAAAATTTTTTCTGCCTTTGGGATTTGGGTTTCTCTTGAGTGAGATTTGCGAAAGATCTCCCAGTCAGTTCCGCTGCCTGAGACTGATTCTCTCATGTTTAAAGATGCGGGCATCTTGTTTTCTCTCTTTTCTTTTACAGACAAGAGGTTTTCCCTCCTCACTTTGTCTACTAGCTATTTCCCTCATTTTTGCACTGCCATCCTGGAGATAACTTCGTTCAATACTAGCTTCAATCAAAGATGACGGGGTGGGCTTGATATGATGAGACAGCGGTGTTTGCCATGGAACCAGGCTGACTCTGATGTCACTTTATTCACTGGTACGCCAAAGATTGTTTACCAAAATCATTAAGCGCCACGATGGTAAACTGTAAGTTGGCTTCTACTTTGTGTGTGGAAACAGTGATATGGGGAATTACTGTATCCAGTTAACATGACCAACTTGGTTTCGATTGAAGTTGTTCAGTAGTTCACCTTCACATGTAATTCATTCGAAACGAGTCTGTTTCCATAAGTTTTTCGACAGCCAAGAAGTACCCAGTTCCTCACTCTAAACAGCCCTCCGTTTCCGAAAAATTTCACTAGGACGAGGCGCTGATAATTGACGAAGCATTTATAAAATTCCAGCCCGTTTCCTACTCCCTGGCTGCTAGAGCGATAGAAAATTTTTGCATTTCATTGCTTTCTTCATTTTTTCTTTGCACATAATAATCGTGAACTACTTCCAGAAAAAATCTAACACCCTCCCCCCTCCAAAAAAGGGACATAGGTCCGAACTCAGACAATAACGCAGCCTCCAAAGCTGAACTCACCTGTATACGGCAGATTGTGTGAACGTTACACAGAATGAAAGTGGCTGACTAGTATCGATCCGATGACGGCGAGGTATGTTGCATGGACTATATCCCGAATTCGTGCACGATTTGCAGTAGAATGTCTGTCAATTTTATGGGTCTGATGCAGTTTACTGCCGCATTAAATGGTGGATGATATGGTATGGCCACTAACGGTTATGTTCCAGCACAGGCTATGGAATATGTTCCGTGGGTCTCGATGGACGAAGCAAATAGTAGGTGACGATACTTGAAATCAGGCCTATTGCGTGTTTACATAAACCATGCCTTTGAATGGTTGAGAGAGACATGCACGTCGGCTGCGCCCAATAGGCGCACTGTTCGAACATCGCTAGTTGGGAACAGGCACGCATACATGCATTCACGTGCATCACGGCAGCGCATTACTAGTTTGGGCGAACACAGACACGTCGCGTCATTTACCCAAGCGTGAACGAACGAGTTGAATATGGCAACAAAACGCGTTGTAGTCACAACCACCACATGCAATACCTACACACACACACACACCCCTAATTCCGGAACATCAGATGGTATCGAACTGGTCAAATCACCAACATTAATCGTCATGGTAAGGCTAATCTCCGATGCCCTGCAACACGTGCAAACGTAGGGGATCCCATCTAAGCCTATAAATGTGCCAGCCGGAAGTAAATTATGTTCAGGACATTCATTATCAACAATACGAGACTCCGCATTCTGAAACAAGTCTTGCTTTACGAAGTCATGAGAAATACGTAAGCAAAAACGAAAGAGATATGTGTTCCCAGAGCTCCACGGCTTAACTGAATGATGCTGTGAAACGATCAATATCAGGCCAATGGAAGTGGAATTTAGGGTCAGAGCCAGACCGCCAGTTGAAGCAGTGAATTTAATTGAGTGAGATCGGTGTGCCGATGTGTTGTCTCACAAAATTAGAAGCACAATCAGCGAGCATTTCCGACTATTTTGACATTTGCAAATCTATTCTAACACCTCTTGGCGAGACACGTATTTTCTTCGCTTAACTTCCAGCCAGTAAGCGGAACCGATCTATAACTGAACGTTCAGAAACAATGCTCAAATGTTCAAAACAGCATCAAGGAAATCCGTCACCAGTAAGAATTTTACGAGGACCCAAATAAGTCCGAACCCGCAGTCTTACGGATTGGAGTATTCCCGATCAAGCAATGCACGCCTCCGTTAAAAGCTTCGCGAAAGTGGGCTTATGTTATCTGCTGAGTTTTGCCGTTTCTGATTAACCGGTATAGGTTTTGTGAGTATTATTAGGCTCGTGAAAGCTTAAATGTAAAATCTGTTTGATGGACAGGTGGCCGCGGTTAAAAAATCACAACCACACAGATGTTTCTTCAAACAGCTCAGAATTTACGAAGATATAAACAGGGGGCAAATGAATACTGACGATTGGCAGTTCATTCCCAGGGAATTCTATTACACAAGTAAATAAAAAAGTAAAATAAGGATAAAAAGCAAAAAAGTCAAAGCTTATCACAATGGACCGAAAATGTCCCAAACTCGGTCTGTCCTCGAAATAGCTTCTACACAAACAAAGGGACGATGGCGGCTTCTGCGGACGAAGACCTGCGGCGTAGACAATTTAGTTTTCACTCGTCACTAGCAACGCATTGAATTGCCAAAATGTAGCAAGTGGGGCCTGTATTTGCACAAATAGATAAAAGAAATACTAAGACCTCTGTTATTGTCGAAAAATGAAGCGGTCTCAGATTCGTTTTCCGATTAGTGAATCGAAAAATCCAGAATTAAAGTTACTAGGCGAGTTCGGCAGACAAAAGCCCCTCACCTTCTTCCCACTCTTAATTCTGGGGGCAATTGATTAGAGAGATTTGAAACGTTTGTAGCACACTCGCGTTCGCTAGTGTTTAGTCCATTGTATTCGGTGATAAATGATTGATTGATTTGTGGCTGCATGATATCGACCACATCATAAATAAAACCATGCAAAGTCGTATAAAAAAGGACGCAAGATAAGAAATAAACGTGAAAAAATGGTCAGCAGAGGGTGAATGTGTTTAGACATTCAACAATGGCCATGGCGGGAGATAAAGACACTATGCTTCTGGCCTCACACTCCCCTGATTGACTGTGTTTTCAAGAATACGTGAAATAATCCCTAATATTTCCTTCATTCACTAATAAAAATACTCACAAGCGGGAGGTTATAACGTCATTTGGTCATTCCGCTTGCATCCATCCCTTCATTGTATACACAAGCATGTTATAATGTTGTCAACGAGGTAGTTCGCCCATGTACATTCGATCTCCATTTGTTTTGCTCGTCCGTACCCGCCATTCACCTCGCGAAAAAAGGCCACTTCGTCCGACACGGGTATATTAACATGTGTGCCTGTGTGTGAATGTGCACCGTTGACTGATTACCTATGCGTGGTCGTCTGCTGAGTCCACCGTGATTTGCCCTGTCGTGATTTCCATGTGATCGCACCGTCAGTCAGAATCATGGGACTGCTCTCGAAATAGACGACGTCAACCCACATTATTGACAGCAGTTCTGCTCTCTGTTGTCTGGAACTTCACTGTGCTTGTCCGTAACAGACCCGCACATTTCTTGAAGCCACGAACGTGGACGCTTGTGGCTTGCTGTATAATTCTGCTCGAAGTTGTGTGTGCTTTTTCGAAACCAGTTCTTCCGTTTCATGTTCAGGATCGTCAAACATTCGCATGACTTAAAGTTCCATAGTGGGAATCTCAACATTAGTATACTTCTACCTGCACTAACTTACAACACTTTATACCCAACGTTCACCAACTCAAAGAAATTCAACCCGGTGAAGATAAATTAGCACTACTGATTAGCATTGATTTAGTAGCGTGTGAAGAATTCTCAGTCATCGTTCACATTATTCGGTTTTCGAAATTGTACAACGTTCTTTCACACGGTGGTTGTGGGTAATTCCCGCCTTCTGCGGCTTCCACTCGTGTCCTGTAATCAACTGCGAATCTTAATTCTTCAGTGGTCCACCGCTCAGTGTTTCCCATAAGGTTGCTTTCCTCAGTGCATTGGCCCCGGAATCGATGGAGTCAGCAATACGACTAACGAACGCAGCCGAACAGTGACCGGGACGTTTTAGCCACTTCGATATTGAGCCACAAACTTATTGCGTTTACAATTCGAGCAGGTATCCTGAAATGCTTCATGAATGAAGCAGTGTTGTGAAATCTAAACCACATCATTTTGCAACTCGGTTGTTGCGCAATATCTCACAATGTTGCCGTTTTAAACGTTGACCAATCAATGGTAAGCTGTAGGTGGCTAGAGGGTCCGCACAATTACTCTTCATATCACTTTTCTTCCAGTTTTTTTCGGGACAGTAGTAAGTAGTAGTTACTGGAGTGATTCGGACGCCAAGAGTGAATGCTCTTCACTTAAAGCCAGATGGTATAGGTTAGCTCCTGAATCTGACAATACACGTATGTTTGGAGGCTGAAATTACTGGGGGAATTTCATTCGGCACCCCTTTGACAAAGATCACAATCCAGACTGCGTGCAAACTGACTCTGGTGTCAGACTAACACTCTCCTTCAATCACAGCTGGATTTTGAGGCTGCTGAACGGGAATCTGCTATTTGATTTACTGAAATTTATCCACGTAGCACTTTTCCGATTATGCACCATCGAAGATAAGAAACGAATGTCATGAAATCTTATAGGAAGACATCCGCCTGCAATATCTGATGCCAGTTTCCATCACATAATATACTGTACCTTGTTGAAATACATTACAGCTGGAAATCGAAAATCATACTTCTTGTTTGTGTTGAGAACGCTTTGAGATGATAACTAGATGTGTCCACTTGAGCGTTGATATGGAAGTGCTTCGCAATGCAAACAATCACCTCACACAAAACCACTCTAAACCAAATATCTTAAATCAAAGTCTTCAAATAATACACTAAGTGTGGGAAATTTGAAACCCACTGGACAGTCCATAATCGGTTTTCAATTTTTCGAAAGTCATAGGTAGAAGATTTCGCTTAATTTCGTTCAGAATTACATCCAAGCTGAACAAAGAACTGCATGCAATTAGTGAAATCCACTCGTTTATAAAATACGTTGATTTTTCTGGGATCCTCAGCTGAATACGAGGTGATTCTCTCGTAAATTATATTTGTAGCCGAATGTGGCGCTTGTTTTCAGCAAAGCAGACTGCTCCATCCTGATTACAAACCATTGCTAAACTAATAAATTGTCTTCGATAGATACACTTATTTGAAAATCAATTTCGTTATCACAGATGACTCAACTGAAACTATCATTTATGAAATGTGCTGCACAAAGGCCGCCTCGTGTTGGTACGACATTCGAGATATCGGAAAACCGGTCTTGCGCCGTCGGAGAGTTTTCAGCAACCTCGTGAGTATTTTTTTCATGGAAACAAGCTGTCTTCTTCCTCTTCCGTAGACGTATCATGGCACAAGGCTCCTGTCCGTTTGTAAGTATATATGGAAATTTCTCTCAGACTGGTCAGTTGATGTAGAATGATGAATATTGTCGTGCACGGTCAGATATAAAAAGCGACTGTCGCAAACTTTTTTTGATTATTTTATCCAAAATCCTCGTCAACAGCTGGAACAAGACACGTTTCCTGGGAAACCGGTACAGTCTGTACCGTGTCTTCCGCAGACACATCATCCGTGAAATCCACTCTACAGTTGAAAAATTTATTCCAAGTGGACTGAAGTTTTATTTGGAAGCAAAACTGTTGTCGCTTCCGATGCATATCTCCAAAATTTTTACCATTCGTGTTTTAGAAATAGTCTGGTTACTTGAATTGCAGACAACAAGGCTACCTAAAATTACAGAAACTTTTGACTTGTATAAAGCGGAGTTATATGGCAAAGATGTACTCAGGGGACAGGGCGTAAATGAGAGATGTTAACCAAACATAATTAACTGAAATTCATTAAGTTTAATCTTTCATCATGAGATGATGGCGCAAAACCAGTAAGAATGTTATCGAGGATTTATTTCGCTTATCTCAGTTAGCCTCACTCGTTTCCGAACTGTATCGATCGGACTTTCATGCATTTCTGACGATGATTATACGACAAACCAAGTAGCGGTCAGTAGAGAGGGGTCATCAAGCAATAATTGTATTATTGGCTTAGCTGTTGGAGAAAAAGTCACATGCCTTTCTTCTCTCACCTTGTTGACAGGTAAAGGAGTAGGTTGGGAAGCAGCAATTTAGTGGGAAATCTTTCAGTGCAAATCTAATCTGAGCAAGCAGGTAAAAAACAGCCTGCTGCGATCTGCTACCGGCTTTGCATGAATCGATCTGGATGCACTCGCAGAACAGCATAAATTAAATTGCCCCGTAAGATCCGCAGAGTTTACCCAGTATGGTTTGCTTGTGATCTAAAATGTCCATCTGCACTCAAGCCAGTTTGAGACTCCACACTAATTCACTGATGTACCATATTTACAGTAGTAAGAGGTAAACTGTGGCCAATTAAAGTAAAAAAGTGCCAACTTAAGCCCGCTTTCCTCATGTTTGATTGCCGGAGGCTTCAGAGGCTTGCTTCTGTCCCGACACGGCTAGTATTGGATGGTGCACTGGGGTGGAAAACGCATAGGGGATTTGGAGGGATATCCATTAGACATTCAGGCAAAAGTATGTGTAGACACAGAGGAAAAATAATACTTGCATTGCTACCCAAACGGAAACATGGGCTGGAAGAGCGCCGATAATATAGAAGAAGAGAAATCTAGATTGAAGACCAAAATCAAAGGCTAGATATGTCGAGTTTTTCTAAATGATTAAGGAACTGGAGAACTAAATTTCGTTTGAAGACACGAAGGTCTGATTTCAACCTGAGGTTAAAAAAGGTGATAGGCCAACAGACGGCAGCGCCTGAGTGTTACATTCTGTTAAACATATTTTACGTTAATGGGGCCGATATTTTGTGGCTCTGAACAGAAATTGCACGGAGAGTTCAGCTGGAATAATGCTTACTCAGGGTTTAATCAAGCTTTTGAGTGTGTTGGCGGACCAGCGAAACTTTCTTTATGCATGACCGGAGTGTGAACTTAACTTGTGGTTAGTTCTGTTAATAATTAGAGACTTCATTAATAGGCGATGGGACTCGCTTTTAGTAACGGATAGTGGGTCAGTGCAAAGTAAGCAATAGTTGTGCAATAAACTGAAGAGACAGTGGTGTTAGTCATTTGGACTAGTCGAATGAAGGGCAGAGGGGGCGTGCTCTGTGCTGTCGCATATTATTGTTGACTGTGGTGGGATTATGCATCTAATGGTGCATTGCTGATTTCCAACCTAACTGCTTATCTAAGCGAACAAATCAACAGCCAGCGATGTGATTCCTCCTGGAGTAGTGACGAAACGATTTCCAGAAAACTGCCAAGCATGGTATTCAGGTCAAAACCTGAGGGTATAAAAAATGCTTAGTAGTAAAATGTCACTGCGAGCCTTCTAAACGAATTGTTTATGGGTAGCTTGGGTTCTACGTGTGAGGTTGGCATTCTGCTATGGGAATGAAAGTAATAAGGCCTTACGGGTCATCAAAAGACTAGGGATTTCCCCCGAGTTGTATGTAAAAAACTTTCAACTGCGGCAAATTGTGTGCAAGAAATAGTGGATTCTGCTAGTTTCTACTAGTTTTCGTTGAGATTTCAATTTGATAGGGCTTTTTTAAACGCTATATATCGATGTTAACTATATTAAAATATCATTGTTAAAAGTTTATTACGTTTTTCCGTTACGTTTTTCCGTTTCAGTTAACATATGGGAATTTAACGAATCACAAAATAACTCAACTGAAAACCAGTAAACCGATATAAAATAATTTCGGTTGACAGTTTTAGTCAGAAGGCGAGTACACAAAATGCTTTCTCCATAATTCCAAACTATACCTACCAAGTAATCCAGGTGAGCTTTCCTCTGCATTGTTGACCAATATCAGGCACTTTCGGCGGACTATTGATTAAATTTATTGATTTTCAACGGATAGTTTTCAAAAACAAGGAAAAAAATTGATGCGTGGGACGGGAAAGTGTATTGGAATGTCACGCTAAACTTGATTGGGGTCTAGTGACAACGTGATTGAAAAATAGCAGCATTTCAAATAGACCTCATGTCCAGATGTGTCTCTAATTCTTCCTCACCTGCATTGTCAAATAAACCACAAAACATGTATAAACCGACAAAATCTAATTGGCAAATGTCAGAGGGTTTTTTTATTCAACTTGGTAAGAAAAACATCTAACTAAGTATTTTCGGCATGGGTTCTGTTCTCTTATAATTGAGGAATTGTGCTGTTCACTGGGCGAGGCAATATATGCACGCAGTTCAGTTTGCTTTCGAAGTATTTCCGGTAAACACAAACGGGAACAATCAGAAAGAAACAAGGATACTTTATTTCACACAGCCATAAATCGGAAACTCGGATTTGAAGCTACCTGTAACACAACGTTTGCTCTGGGTTTGAGATCGAAGTTCTCGACAAGGAACAAACTCACTGGTATCAAACGTGACAGTTCAAAAAAAGCGTATTCCCAATGTGCGATGTCTTGTACAGAGCCGTTTCGGTCATCGATGCTGTGAAGTTTTTATCAAAATTAAACATCGAGAAAATTTTAAATGGCGGTGCTATGTGTACAAAAAGTCTGAAAACGCAAAGAAATCATTATTTTGAGTAAAATCGCGTGATATTACAGTGGAGTTGGGTGCAACAGAGCGAAAAGAACATCAATAGATTTGTAGCTAACTGGAAAATGAATACGAAAAATGTTGATTGCAATGTGGAAATATGGTAGAACAAAAGAAAATACCGACGAAGGTCATTTTGAATGGGAAAGTTAGACAGATATTTGCCATTGCAATGGAAAATTGTCTTGAAGTTTTTATGAAACTATCAGTTATAATAAAATGGTCTAGAATATGCGTACTGAGCTCCATTTATAACAATTTTTTCGCCTGGTTGGAGGTCAGTGTGTAGGTAACTTACCATATTTGGGCCAACAAAAGCTGGATAGATGAAACTGACCAATTGTGACAGTGGTATGAAATAATTTATAATTTGATACCCTTCAATAGCAGCTACCGCCGTTAGCGAAAAATGAGTGAGGAAACACTTAAAGCTATTCCAAACTCTTATGATAGAATTTCAGGCATTTTCCTCTTGATGGTCTAGGTTTATGGTGCAAAAAAGACCTTTACTTTAGCGTTGACAGGTGAACATCCAGAGGTTTGGAAATGCATGTAGAATGTCACTAAGTATATCCTGTTAATTTATCATATAAGTGACATGATACAAGAAGGTAACAGTTATTCCGTCACCGAATGAAAACAAAAGAAATCTCAGCCTCAGAAAATTGTCCTCAAAAGTTTGGTAACAACCCCTTCGTTTGCTTCTAAGAAAATCTAAATTCGGTACCGGATGTAACACATTTAGTCATAGCGAACGGATTCTTTTGTTCGAATAAATGATCTTAAATGAGACCCATTCTTTTTTCACTAGCTCTTTCTCTTACTCTATGTAAATATATGAATATATTTATACGAACTTGTAAACGCGAGCACTTCAGTGACACCAGGCGGTTCATTAATTCAAGTTTCGTGGCAAATATGGTTTCGCACATTTCTTTTGAAGAGTTTCCGTAATGAAATCGTAATCTCACTGTAATGCAACCGTACAGTGTAGTGTCAGACAATGACAAGAAGAAGTATGGCTCAATAGTGTGGGTTACCGTCGCCTTTTTCGAGAACAGTCTCTTGACTCTTTGGCGGTGTGATCATACGGACAGAACAAATCAGGTTGGGCTCAGCAGAAGACCACGCATAGGTAATCAGTCAGCAGTACACATTCACACACAGGCGCACGTGCCAATATACCAGTGTCGAACGGGGTGGCCTTTTTTCGCGAGGTGAATGGCGGGTACGGACTAGCATAACAAATGGAGATCGAAAGTGCATGAGCGAAGCAAGCAGAAGAGTGGGGAATCACCATTAGGCCACGTTGGATTCCATAACAGTAACACTTTCTTCCAGAATTATGCTTAGGGTGTCCCTCTCACTTATCACGCCCGGCTTTGTGCGGGCACACATTGCACCCCAACCAGGGGAGAAGGACCATTCAAACGAGAGTGATATTAACGTCAGTTCTACAAGCGCGGATCTACCTACACCCATGCAACTTTTTCCAGAGCTTCTTCTGTCATTTGCCATCATTTTTAACTAGAAAAATTTAGCTTCTGCCTTTTAGCGCGAAATGGATTTGCTTTCGGAAAGGAGTCCCATTCGGATCGGGTAATGCTTTTACACAAAATTGCGACCCAGCTCCCAGGAACGCGTGTTTTTCACAACGGTTTCGCGCCTCTCACTTTCTGTTCACAAATATTCAAAATCAAGTTTGGGTCAAATTAATGAGTAAACAATTCCCCAGACAGGTATATAGTGACCATTGAAATCAACAAGTTGAAAGACGGTCACTAGACACCCACTAGACACGGTTAAAAATATTGTGGCCTTGGGAACGATTCACTGCCTGCCTTACGGAAGCGGTGCAGCTGTTTTCACAAACTGGTTTCGTAGCGTCAAATCACTGCCGCTTCCACAAAGCGCAACAGACGGTTATTATTTTGTCAGTTTACGGTCAGGAATGACGGTCTTGCTTCTGTGCGCCCTTTGTGATCCAGCAAATGGCGGACGCTTTTGCTGAGCAGAAGTTCTAGACTACATGGAACAGGAAAAATCAAGATGTTGTTCCTGAAAGAACATTTGGGTCAGTGGTGATTTGAAGGCTACAAAACCAGTTTGTATAAATAACTGAAAGTCGTTGATAAGCTTGCCCACCTCGGTAAGGCCGGAAGGAAATCATGTCTACAGTCATAGTACTATATTCCAACCAGATGTGGTGGTTGGCAACTCTTGCTCATTTGGGTTTTTCCCACTTGTCTGTTTGTCTGACTGTCAAATCATTTATCCCCAATCTTGCCCTAATCCTAGTTGCCGATGAGTCTATTTTATCCCCAAATTAAGGGTTCCAGGCACTGCATTCAGACTAGAAGCTGTACATTACATACATTACGTACATACAAAGAGCTGTTTGAAATGAAAAATCTCTCACTTATTCTAGGGTGTTGCATTGTAACAGACCAGGGATATTTGAGAAAACCAACATGTGCTCATCAAAATTTGGCTCAATTTCATGGGCATACCGTGATTTGCAAATTGCAAACGTCTACTGACCGGAAGTGCACGGATACACTTGAACTGTGAGCAATCCTCTCAAATGACACACAAGCGCATTATACGTCATTCGTAGTAGGTTGCAGTGACGTTAAAGGCATATTTGACGCAGAAGCTGTGTTTATATATAAATATATATATGTATATATTTAGTGAGGATTTTGTTCTACTACTAGCGCAGGCTGGACGCATCTAAAGTTTCCGGTCTAAACAGACGGACGTAATTTATCAGAGTTCAAACCCCGGCACGACCAAGGATGTGCATAGCTGATGAGTTCTAATAAGAGCAAACTCGAGTCCAGCGTTTCCTTGTTTGGTATGAACTAATCAGAATCACTGCTCCAGGACAAGTGGTCGACTGCGCAAAAGAGAGTTATGTGAGCGTGCATTCCACGAAGCGCGCAACCGCCCTTAAATATAATTCATGGAGTTTCGAAATCGCGCCTTCCTGGCTAGTGTTTTCATCGCTAAGGATGTAGAGCCACTGATTCTCCAGTCTGATAAACCACATCACATGGTTGCCTGTCGACTGGTTCCTCGGGTGTCGACCTCTCAGTTGGAAGTTTCAGTCATTTTATGAAACTATTCTTCCTCTGACAAATAATGACTATTCAAGCAGGTACAAGAAGTTCTCGGACGGTAGGCGCAAGAGGAAAAGATTTATACAGAGGTGATAAAGTTTCACAATGCACTGTAGAACGTCCGAAGTTTCACAATATTCTGTAAAAGTGCTTTATCAGGATTAACTGTGCGCGTTACCAGCGTGCTCACTGGTCTACCTGATAAGCATACTTACCTGGAACTGAAATGAGTCTGTTGCATTTCCTAATGACTACCCGCCCGATGTGGTCATTCTATGGGTGCCAAAATCATTGGCCACAAGCTGGGGGGCAAGATGTTAGAATGAAACCTGTAGGAAATGACGGATGAAGCCGGTATCCCGATGATAAGCGGATGATTAGTGCCAGTGCTGGTCAATGGCTTGCAAAAGGCCTCTGCATTTTCACCTACCAAGCTCATTCATTCAAGTTTATAGCAGTACGTGGTGCTTGTGCGCGGAATCGCATACTGCTTGGCTAAAAATGGATCCTGCGGAAGTGACCTTGGCTTGCTGAAGTTTCAAGCTTCATACATTAGCTTCGTTGGTATAGGTCCTTTTGCTGAAAACTTCCACTCCAATCAGGGTAAAAATCTTGAAGTCCTTTTGTTCTCGCATTTCTTTCGAAATAATGTCGTTAAAAATGTCATTGTGAAGTGCCTGGTTTCATAATCGTCCAAGTGTCAAGCCAATTTGCATCGACGTTGAAATCTGTAGGAGTTATCAGTCATTAAAGATGAAGAAGAATCTGTTGTGCATTGTGATTCATGACCGACGTCAGTTGGGAGTGGCTGATCATTTCCATAAATAGGCATAACAAAACCCAGTCTGCCGCATCACTAAGCTTGTGCACATTTCCACTTGTAAACTGGTCAACGACGATTTCTCGCAGTAAAAATATTCCCATTAATATTCGCCATCCCAAATCTAGTCATCATTCCTGCCGAGAGGATGTACAAATTCCCCAAAATCTAGGAAGTTCAATTTTTGTTTGGACTTCGCTCTGTACATCTGCAAACATATTTTTGGGTGCCGATTGGTGACAACAAATGTGTTTCTTTCGTGTTCGGTAGAATTTACCATCGCGGTAACAAATAAATTAGAGCTTCAAACGCATACCTGAAGTATTGTGGTTGTCCTTATGGATTGAGGTTTTTGAATATACGTAAAAATAAACTTTTGATGTACCAGCAGTTCTCCTCCGAGACAGCTATTAATTAGATGTCAGTCCGTGAAAAAAACGCAGCAAAACTTGGCAGGCGGAAGTCAACAGAAACGATTTTCTCATACTCTGTTCACAGAGCAGCCAAATACACCCAACACTCCCTTATGTATACCAACGGAGCTATTGGCTTTCGTTCAGCGAGTGCCTCAAATGTGTGCTTTCCGGCTCCTCAAATCGGTTAGCCCATGGATGACAGGCAAAATGAATGATGAAAAGCCTCCCTTAATTTTCTCTCTATCAACTAACTAGGTTCGGCGACAATGTATGTGTTTCCGTACTCAGTGCACACCTAGTTTGGGACGAAACAAATTCGAAAACACTGGTCACACTTGTCAAAGGGCTATGCCTACCGTGATCGCGGCGGAATACGTGTCCCTTTCGTCGCCCGAACCTATGTGTTTGTTGCCGCATGTTACAACAGGAATGCAGTAACAACTGTCCAAGTGAAAACCTCTCCACGGTTTCATCTAAATCTCTGGTGTTAGTTGAGCTTTTGGTTCCAGTATGTCTGATGTACTTTTTGACATGACCGTAGTTTGGTTGGCCATGCTTTTGCCCTGACATCAAAATAATTGTCGGCTTTCAATACGCCAGTGACGGACCGTAACCCGGATAGTAAGGTAGA